>NC_080540.1:36410560-37010560 GCF_028640845.1 Ahaetulla prasina | reverse complement strand
GGGACAAGTAACGGGAGCTCACCCCGTTACACGGTAGCACTAGGGATTCGAATATTTAAAATAAATATGTAGCCTCAAATACCTTTGCTTTTTTCTGGTTATAATCTTGCAAGGGAAGACCGATAGTTGTAAAGAAAATGTTTTATAAGAGTCTTACTCATAGACTTCTTGTGTAGGGTGACAGTTTGAAGGCCAACTGGTGTTGGTACAATCTCTCAATTTTCTTTTGTTTTCTTATTGTAGGCCTGACAGCAAAAACTGGCAGTACCAAGAAACCATCAAAAAAGGAGATTTGTTGTTAAACAGAGTGCAGAAGCTTTCTCGAGTAATTAATATGTGATTTTTTTTAAAAAAAGAAAGTAAAACAAAGGAATGAACCATTCAGTCAGAACTTTTCTGGAAGTAATTATTCCTGTTATATAATTTGTACTGTAGGTAAGGAAATGTAACCATGATGTAGTTAGGGCTTTTGCAGTCTTATTTCATTGTGTAAACAACTGAACTGTATGAATAGTCATGTTTTCCGATCGTCATTTATTAAATGTACAGTACGGTTGACTGTTTTGTTCTCGAGTTATGGAGTTTAATTTAAAGCTTAAAAGTTTTTTGTTAACCAGAGGCTGAGCTGTTTTGGCCTTTGTGTTTTGAATGAGAATGCGAGTCTTGATCTTTCACAACTTTTCTTACAATGGAAAGAGGACCAGCAGGGCACTTTGGCAAATTGGCATGATTAGTAGATCGTTGTATTATACGCCATTAATTTTTCAGTTAGAGATACTGAAATTCATAGACCTCATCTAACGACAATCATTAATTCAAGTCAACCTTATTATGCTAGGTGATAAAAGATATTTTATCTGTTCTCAAATATTTGCTTTATTGAATAAGCCCAAAATCTAACATGAGAATTTTTTTTCCTTAGCCAATTTCATACCATATGTAATGTTAGGTATGTGCCTTTTTTAATGATCTGGAACCCCATTTTTCATTATACCTTTTTGCAATAAAGTGAAACCTTCATTTGCTTCTTTTTGTGTTAAATACAGCCATAATTATACTCCTAATTCCATATTATTTATGAACATATGAAAAAGCACAATTATCCTTGGTGACACCACAATCCTCCCCCCCCCTTTTTTTTTTTGGTTTGGACTGGAATTACAGGTTTGTAAGGCCTTTCCATATTGCTCAGGAGTTCTTTGAGAGGTGTTTGAGACTTGAACAGCTTCTCACATTGTGCGATCAAGTCTTGCTTCTCATACTAAGAAGCTTCCAGAGACTTTCGGTATCACTGTTATTTGCGTTTCAGGAAACAGGCCAAGAACCGAGCTGGGGTTATTGTCAACTCTTATTAGTTTTTTATACCCACCTCTTACTTTTATAAAAAACTCAAGGCCGCAAACGTACTCCTTTCTCCTCCTGTTTTCTCCACAATGATCCTGTAAAGTGGGTTGGGCTGGGAGAAGGTGACTGGCCCAAGGTCACCTAGCCAGTTTTTCATGCTTCTAGGCGGGCCTAGAACTCAATCTCCTGGTTTCTAGCCTGGTATCTTCACCACTAGGCCAAACTGGCCTTTATAAATACATATACCCTATTTGCATAAATATGCATTGATTCTTACAGATACGCATTATTAAGGGCACAGGAATCTTTTGGATCTCAGTCCTAATGTAGTCTGATAGGATCGACCAACAAAACTATATGGTCAATAAAACAATTTAACACCAGGTAGCAGCATTCAAGCATCTGATGAACCGGATTTGGCTTCTGTTCTGTGGGCTTCTTTGCACTACCTAGAACGTGGGCTTCTTTGTTGTTTAAGTGCTTCATGTGTTGACACATGACCTAACAAGTACATTTTTGATACATGTATTTTCTTCACTACAATTCCATCCAGGAAAGTTGACCAGGCATTGATTGACATATGCGATTGTTGGAACCTCGATCACTTTGATCATTCAGAAGATCGTTCAGTAGTTAACATGCTATTTTGGCCATAACTTTTCCAGCTATTTGGGAGGACTGAGCAGCAGTGATTGTTATTGCAATTATCAAGAAGTTTTGAACACTTCAGAATTTGGATGGAGTTAATATTTTATGCCATTGTTTGGGCAGTTTCTGGGGAAAATGTCCACAGATTGTGGTTCTTCAAGATGCTGCTTTAAGTGAGTTGATTTCTAGTACTAACAGCAGATGGCAGCATCATGTATGTTCACCAGTTGCTTAAAGAAGAAAAAAAAATCCCCTTTTGAGAATCTTTGTGGGTTCTTAAGCTATTGATTCAAAATTCTTATTTCTGAGATGACTATCATCCTAATGACTATCATCTCAAACTAGAAAAATAGTTGAGACGGAGGAAAGATCAGATTGACGCTTCATATGATCCATCAAATTATTTAAAAAAAATTAATTGGGGAAAATGCCATTTTGTTTTGCCATCAACTAAGTACTCATTATTGTGACATAAGTACAATGCATTCACTAAGGATCCCACAGTGATTTTTAGGATCAATGATTTTATATGAGAGACATGGTGGACATTATTTGGCTGCTGGATTTTCATTACAAAGTACTTGGAACAGTGCCTGTACTATATGAATAGGCTAAATATTGAAAGAAACAAATAAATAGTTGTCGGTGTGTCCTTTAAGGCAATTACAAATTTTACCAAAAATTCAAATGAGTTTTTAATCTTTTATATTGCATTTTCATTGGGTTATGAAATGACTTCCAAAAAAAGCAGGAGAAAATTAAATTGGTACAATGAATTCTCACTGTCTGTATTTTCTGGAGGATGTTTCACTTACTGTCTTGGTCTTGAACAAAAACAATTTTCAATTTTCAACACCCACTAAGTGAAGACAAAGGTTAGTCCCTCCATGTCCATTTCCAATGATTTGGCAAGGCTAACTCTTCTCCATGGTAATTTATAAGTTGAGATGATATATTTATTCACTTGTCATTTGAAGTTGTTCTTTTTCCTGTTCTACTGCTCTCCAAACAGCCTCAAATTAGCAATTAGATACAGTATAGGTGACTTAATGTGTCCTGATGTTTAGAGCAGACAAGAGACAGCTCAGCTTGGTATCATGTTGCTTACTTCATATTGATAAATCCTTTACAGGTGTCAGAAGGCATTGATTCTGTTTTGCATCTACCTGATTTACAGGTAGAGGTAGGAAGATGCAGACAGCTATATAAAACCTTACAAAAGTTTAAACCCTGTTTGCATGTAAGTTTCTAGAGGTGTCCACATCTACCTGATTAGAGATACGGTTGGGATTCTTCACAGAAATAATGACACGTCTCTTAGCTCAGTCCAGGTTTTGTTGATTTCATTATGAAACAGAAACATTGTGCATCTCATAAAGACAACCTAATATTTTTTTTTATTATCTCGGTTTAAGTCACATTTTGTTTATTCTGCAAGCTTACTTTTCTGGTTATGAAGCAAAAGCACAACTTTTTTTTTATAAATAGTATAAATTATTTTATTTACAGAAACCTGTTACAAAACAAATAGACTATATATTTTCTTCTTTTAAATATCCAAAGTAATTTTTTCTACCCCATGACATTTGTTCATGTACTATACAGCAGCCAACACAAAAAGTTCAGCTCCGAGCAGATGCTCTTGAATATGTATACAAATTATCAAACTATCCACACATTTTACACAGGAGATTGCTTTTCCCCCACCCTCTCTATGGAGCTAGGCTCAACTCCAAAGCAAGAAGCTTCCATGGCCTACATTCTCATTGACATTATGTAGTGCTCATTAAAAAATAATAATAATAAACACCTTTCATAAAAAGAGTATTTTGCACAAAGCATTTAACATAGGTTTTCTGCTGAAGGAAAGCAGAACAATCTTCAAGTCCAATCCCCTTCACTTTACAATTACCAATCCCCAAAAGACAGAGACCAAAAAAAAAAAGGATACTTGGCAATAATAACTCTTGCCGGAAGACGACTTACCGGAAAATGGTTGGAAAAAAAAATATCACACAATTGAGCACAAGCTCACTGGGGGGTGGGGGGCGGGCGGGGGGGACGGGGCAAGAAGTCTTCACTGAAATGAACCGGGATTTGAACCGCTGCCAAACTCTCCCCGTTCATTTCGGTGAGGATTGTGTGTAGGACAATGGTAGTGGCTTGTGTAGGTAGCTTGTAAAATTGCTTTGAGAGGTAAACTTTTTTTTTAGTAATACAAAATGTCAACAATCTGTATCCTTAAAAAAAAAGTTCTATCTGATTACAACAGAACTACGGCTCTCTGAATTCACGTCTTTGAAAACCTACCTATGTGCAGAAAAAACCCCTTGGCATTGTTTACGGAACCGAGGACTGTATTTCGGTTGGATCATTTGCAAGTTTTATTCTCATTCCCCTGCATCCTCTCTTCCTCATTAATGGAAAAGTCACATGGAGGTGGGAAAAGCAAGCTCAACTTTTTTTTCTTTTCATCTTTTTTAAACAGAACATTCAAGTCTTTAAAGGAGAAGCTGTCTAAAGAACAGTCCAAGCTTAAAATCTAGATATATAAATCAGGCACTTTCAGTTTTTCCATTAGTTTTTAAACCATATAAAGACTCACACCTGTGGGCACGTATGCGGACACAGAGGTGTGCACATACACATACACACAAATGCTAAAATGAAAATAAAAAATAAAAGCAGTGTGTCACAACTAAATGTAGTCTTCTGGAAATCAGGCAATTGTTAAGCTATGCTGTATATACCAGAGTAGGTCAACAACATGCCACCCGATGCGACCAACCTCGCCTTGCTGCTAAGAATCCAAGAAGCTGGGGGGAGGGGGGGGAACGACACACAGGACTTTCACTCTTACGGAGCAATTCCCAAGATAAGGGATAGAATGCCCCCCCTCCTCATTCCCAAGACAGAGGCATCCCTTAAAAACTGCAAAGTAGGCATGTTAGCTATTGGCTTGGCAGTGAACCACTTCAAATTATTAAAAAAAAGGGTATTTGCTTTTTTTTCCTTTTTTAATTAATAAATACTAGATGATTTTCAATTGTACCAAAACTGGATATAAGAAAAAAAACGACCTGTGCAAAAATACATATTTAAATATGTACAATCAATTAACAAAATATGTCTTCTGAAATAGGGATACTTCAATATTTATAATAGAACAAGAAATTCCAAAATAAAAGTACAAAATTATGGGTTTCATTATTTTTTTTTGTATATTTCTTTGTTCACCATTGCAACATTTTTTATTATTATTTTTTTAGGTTAAGAAAACTGCAGGAGTCATAATGAGAAGCAGGGAAGTCTATAAAAATCGTATCTCTTAAATTAAAATCATTCTAACAACCCAGTCACTGCAAATTTTGCAAGATAAATTAAATTTGAAAGTTCCTTAATTATTTACAATGAGAATGTTGTCAGACAATAAAAGATTCAAAAACAATTACTCCATTCATTACTAAGCTCCCAAAAATGGAATATTGTTTGCCTAATAGTTAAGCAAGTCTACACTTTGAGGGCAGGCATAAATTAACATCTTCTGTTTCTATTCATAGCAAATTATAAAACTATATGCCTTAAGAGCCAGATGCAAGACGTAATTCCACCTTAGAATGCCTTCTATGCATTTAAGCCTTACCGAATGCACTGGGCGAGCTCTGTGCAACAACATGGCTGTGTTTGTGTGAAGTTCCCAGTGCTTTCAACATAGCTTGCAGCGCAGGCATTCGCAGTGGGAATTGGGTCCATAGCTGTGCAACCTATTTAAATTAAACACTGTTGAACTTTCCACAGAGATCTGCATGTTTTAAGGAGTTTGGGACTTGCTTTGATATGCTCAGAGTAACAGAATATTTATAAAAGAAGTATATTTTGAAGTACTTAAAGCCACTAAGATTTAACTCATGGAAAAGGTCAGCTTTCAAAGGTAAAAACCAAATTGCACTTGTGATTGACAATACCTAACACGTGGGATGGAACCTATGTCTACTTTCTCTGCCAGGCAGATACATTACTTTGGTTGTTCCTTCCCACTTTCCAAATAAGCCAATTAAAAGGTCTTCACATTTTTACAATATTCTCTATCTACCGAAGGGTTGTTTAAAATTCCCCTTTCTCCAGAAATGCAGTCACTTTTAATATTTGCATAATCATCAGTGTCCATAATATTATTCCTTTGCTTTTAAAAAAAACCCACCCCAACATGATCTTTTTGTGAATTCAAGGCTTTAGAGTTGTCTGCATAGAGTCTTGTTTCTTCACTGTGTTTTTTAAATAATTCACTAGCAAATTTCATGTTGATTTGAAAATCTCAACAGGTAAAAATCAACCAAGGACGACAACAACAACAACAAAAAAAAGACCCCAAGCATCTACTGCTCGTGGTGGCTTTAGAATCCCTGATGTGCAATGCACCACCGTAAGTAGGGAGAGAGAGGCTGGGCTGTGTGAATTAGATAGGCTCAGATTGTCTAATCTCAGCAAAATCTGGTGCCCATTTAAGGCAGAAGTCTACAGGCGTATTTCATTGAGAACATCTTCACAAGCCCTGTTGCGGGTAGATTCAGATGATCCGTTTCCTCCTTCAGTAAGGGTTAACTTTTTTGACTATGTGGTTCTCAAGTGACAGGCATGAGATGGAATTGAACTGCCTGGAAGGTTGGGTGTTGGGAGTCCACAAATCCAACAGATTTGCAGGTGCATCTCCGAGAAGATGTGAAAATGCAACATGCCAAAAAATCTGGCCCCGTTGAATGCGATTGCAAAAGTAAAGCTCTCACTGGGGAGGAAATGACTGTCTGAATCGATACTCCAAAATACACCCTATTACAAAAGGACAGGAAGTGCATTTTTTATAGAATTGCAGAAGGAAAATTCTCCATGGATTATATCCTATGGTTTGGATTGATCGTTTCCTCTCCCTTTCAAACAAAATGCGTTAAAATTCTAGGTTGTTTTTCAAGGTTCACTACTCTTACAATCAACCAGATCACATAGTAGTGTTAAAGCCCTTCCAACTCCCCCCCCCCTTTGCTTAAAAGAAAAAGGTATCAGTGGGGACCGAATGACTCATTTCCCCTCTCCCCCTGTTATAAACTGGTAATGCAAGGGGTAAATTTAATACTGAGCTCAGAACCTGAACTGGCACTTAATGCAGTCATCAGAAAAAAATCTGAAGGTGGACTTCAGAAACAGGTGATTTGGTTGTGTGAACAAAGTTATCAACTTGCTGGAAAAAATCTTTCAAGAAAAATAGCACAGAAAATTTAGTGTTACAGATGATTGCAATTTAGGTTTTTTTTAAGGTTTTTTTTTCTTTTTGGTTTCATTTTTTCATCCTTCCCCACCCACATCTCCCCAAAACAACAAAGGCGTATGGCATACAGTATAGGTCAAGAATATATTCTTTGGGAATAAGTTTTAGAGGTCATTCACCCTTTTGGATTCAAGAGTTTTGCATCGGTCTGTGTATCAGAATCAAAGCAATTTTATTTCAGAATCAAGTAGGTACCATCCTCCTCCAAAGAACGCCATTGCGCAACCTTCATTCGTTTCAGTGGGTCTCGTATAGGAGCCCTACACAACATCCACTGGAAGGAATGAAGGAGATGAGGCAGTTACGCTTGGTGGACAACTCCCATTAGAAATTGTTCTGTACCATGTGGTTTCACAATTTAAATATGCTTTTTCGTTTTTGAGTGATGACCCCAAACTTGTGTTTTGTTTTAAGAACTCCTGTCAGCTTCTTATCCCAAATTACTTATAAAAGGCTGGGCAAAATGTAGACTTTCATTTCTAAATTGTGCTATTTTTATTTTTATTTTGTATTCCAATCAAGGAACATTGCTATAAAACACTAAAGCCATATTCCCTTCTGGAGGGCTTTTCTGTCTGTTTTATTGTGCCTAACACATTTGTGCCCCCTTCTGGAAGGGTTTCCACTAGGACAGTGCCAAAAGAGCGGTTAATTAGACCTATGACACTATCAGTAAAGAAAAGAAAACACAAGTCCATAGTAAATATTCTTTCCCAAACACTGCTTTGCCCAACCAATCTTGTTTGAATTAGTGGCAAAAATGATGTACTCCTGTAAATAAAACTTTCACAGGGATGTGTAGCAAGCAGTCCAGACCACTGGTAACACTGATAGGAATAATCCTGTGGCTGAACGGCAATCCAGTGTCCATTTCCAATTCTGTTTCTACAGACATGGCTTCAGGGATTCTCCTTGATTGAGTGACAGACTAGTAGATTTCCACACCTGAGAACTGTGGGAAGCTGGGAGAACTCAAAAGGCATCAGGGAGTCCAGAATTTCCAGATGGAGATATATTTTTTTTCTGCTTGTAGTGAAAATAATCCAGTTCTGTCATGGTACTGTCAACTGCTAGGGACGTGCCTTTGGCTTTTACACAAATGGGAGATGGAGAGAAAGAAAAACAAAATATAAATATAATGTCTCAAACCATACCTAGTTACACAATTTGGGATACAAGGATCATGATGCTTTGGCAGAATCTAGGAATGAAGGTAACAGTCAAAGATGGGGAAGAACAAGGTTTGTTTTGCTTATTTCCACTGATCAACATGAAATGCTTTTATATAGGACTATTCGTTACAGATAAGTACAGCTATTGTTAAGTATTAAGTCCAGAAAGCATTTACTTGATCCTTTCTCGTAAGACCAAAGATAATACAACCATCTATCAAAAGGGTCAAAAATAACAGAAAGATTTGTAAAACCTTAGTAAGTTTACTGATCAACAGCATGACTTTTTAAAAATATAATTCAATATATTCCTTTAAGCAATATGGTTTCCTTCCTCTAATTTATTATGATTTGCTAGTCCCTTCTCATATCAGCAAAAAAAATTGCCCCCCTTTAGCAGGCCATAGTTATTCTGGTTGCAGTATTGGTACTTGTTTCAGAAATTACTGATCTATGGAATTACAATGTTCACGGGATTAATTCATGTAATTAATATAATAATTGTTATCACAGTGATTTTCTTCACTTTTTTTCAGCAGTTTCTCAGACATAGAATCTACTGATGGCCACGAGAAAGAAAAACCCACAAATACACATGAATCTTTTCCCTTCTCTAGCTGGTGAAAGAAAAGCCAAACATAAAAAAAGGGGGCATTAGCAAATTATGTCATTTCTCTTCTCAAGACATTTATGTTGCACTTGGAAGATTCAACAACTCTGAAAATATGGAATGCATTACGTCTGAGTTAAGTTACTGTGAAATATACGTTGATATTTTTTTTAAAAAAAACCAAAGATAAAAAAATACAGCCAAGAAATCTAAAATGTAACTTTATAACAAGTCTTTAACAGAGTAACCGAGTTGGAAGGGACCTTGGAGGTCTTCTAGTCCAACCCCCTGCAAATTATACTTTCTGTTTTCAAATATAAGCAAGGTTTTAGAATGGCACCACGATGCATCTGCCTGTTGTTAAGTCTGACCCAAGTTAAGATTTCATACCTGATGAAGAATAGAATTGTTCATCAATCCTTGTGTCCCTGGGATTGCACCGGTGTGTTTTGTGTGAATGTTGTTCACCGGTGGCAATTTGGCAATCTTGCTTGCTTTGCTGCTGCTGCTGCTGCTGCTGCTGCTTAAGCTACTTGAACCAGGCCCGCCCTTTCTTTTTTTTCCTATGAGTTTATCGAGGGAAGGATGCGAGTGTGAAAACCCGCCGTGCGAGTTTACAGTCAGTTCGCTGGACTGGTGAATGAACGGTCCCAGCGAGAGGGTAGAATCACCGCTGTTCACCATCACGCTCATCCGTTTTATCGATTCTGCGGGGCTCCCCGTGGGAGGCCCCCTCCCTGATTGGTCATGCTTGAGGCTAAGCGAGTTCGCTTTACTAGTCATACAGTTGAGGCCAACACTGTGGGATGAAGACATCACAGGAGAATGAAAAGAAGCCCCCGAGTTTCCAGAGTTCACGACGCAGTTTTTCCTAAAGGACTCCGTGGAATGAGAAGAAGCTGCCGGCAGCGCGGAACTGTTCTTACGCTTCTTTCCTGAGCTGCCGCTACCGCTGTTGCTACTACTACTGTTACTGTTACAGTTGGCGCTGCTAGCAGAAATTTCCTTAGGCTTAAAAGACTTGCTGGATTTAAATTTCTGAGGTTTGCTGGACAGAGGTGAAGGTATTGAGGAAAGCACTGGAGGTGTTGAAAGGGATGTAGACCCTTGTCTCGATTGCATACTGCAGGCGGGTTCTGCGGCACCAAAACTAGCAGGGTTGGCATTGAGCGTAGTTCCATGGGATGGTACTGATTTGCCACTAAGAGATAAACAAGAGGGAGAGACAAGCACTGGAGGGGACACAGCGGTTGTGGGTAACGTGGAACTGGTCGTGCTGACACCGTACTGTGACGCGGGCATGGCACTTGTCCGGTGGGGAGCACGGATGGATGCTGAGTTGCTTGTCGCGGGAGGAATCTTCCTGGAAAGCAGAAAAAATCAAAGGATATGCTTCAAAGACCATATTTTGCCTCTTTTCAAAGGTCAACTGAACATGACTCAGAAGATAACGCGAAGACACTTGCATAAGCCAACTTCCTTCTGTAGGCACATGTGGGTGAAAACAGAACTCTGGAAAAACACTTTAAACCTAAATTCATTACGGTTTGTTGTTCTTAGGATAGATGCTTGCTTTAAAAAACCAAGCGCTGAATTTTGAATAAAGGAAGGAAGGTTCAATTTTTTTCTTGTTTAAGCCTGACGGACCCTGGCAAAGAGCTGCTGTAGGAAAAGTGTATACATGTGTGAATCAAAAGAGAAGGGAAAGAAATAATTCTAGGCCCTTGGGCTGTAGAATTTATTAGAAGGCTACATGTTATTTATTATTAGATTAGATTTTTATACCGCCCTTCTCCCGAAGGACTCTGACAAATACTATAGTATGCTTCCTGCTATCCAGTACCTGTAAAGATGAATAAGATAACTTTTATGCTGCAACTAAACCGTAAATATCTAAACAAAATTTTAATCAAAGAGGCCTCAATTGTTTTGTCTCCATACTCTTTTCTCTCTGCCCTCAAAAACCAGTTTCATTTCCAAGAAATGATCAAAGTTTGTAGCAATATTTTAAAGGAAATTTCTTGCTATTTCTCATCCAACATTCTATATGTTTAACATCTGTTGTTCTTGGAAATTATCATACTATTCATCCCGGTCCCAGAAAAATAATTTCTACTTATTTAGAAATTGCTAATAAGGCTGAGAAAACTTTTTTTCACTTCTTTGGTCTTTACATGCAAATAAAAAACATTAATGGTGAAATAAATTAGACACTCTTCAGTGTCAACTCACTTCCACATCTGTGAATTAAGATGTTTGTCCACCATGACATTAAGTGCACATCGGATATGGTTCCACCGCTTATCAAACACGTAGTAACCTCTTCCGATTTGTCGACTACCAAATGTGCAAAACTGGGAAGGCAAGGAGAACAAGAATATGATTTTAATTTTAGTAACTACAAGATATATTTAACCAACAAACAACGCTTTAACAAATAAAATCAAGTCAAAATGAAACTTAATATCTGCAATTAACAGAATAAATGTCCACCTAAAGGATCTTAGATATATGCCACCACAACTCATTCTTCAAAGGATTTCTTATGTAAATCTTCTTTCTCAGCCTTGGTCACTTGAAGATATGTGGACTTCAACTCCCAGAATTCCCCAGACAGCATTGCTGGCTGAGGAATTCTGAGAGTTGAAGTTCACATGTCTTCAAGTGGCCAAGATTGAGAAATACTGTTTTAGGACACTAGATGTCCAGTGAAGAGTTTCTTCTATTCTGCCATCATAATATATTAAACCCCAGACTAATCTAATGTGTATTACACCAATCATGACTAACTCCAGTGTCCGTCATCTGCAGAAACCCTTACATGCATTTCCATCTTCTCTAACAAGGCAACTAAAGCAGCAGCTAATATACAGCTTTTAAATATAACGCAAGAAAGTATTGACTGAAACATACAGCAGCTGCTTGAGGATGATGATCCGAGTAAAGACAATCCAGTTTTTCAACAGGCTCTTCTTTTTCATCACATTCTCCCTCATCACTGGATAACCGAGATGTTGGCTCAGCTGCAGGCAAGGGAGCATGTGGAGATTCATGGAGTGATGGAGACTCACTTGGGGCATTCCCACTGTGCTGGCCAGGACAGCCTGGAGGCCTTCAGACAAGAGGAATCATTGAGTAAAGGTGATATTAGAAAACGATTTGCAAGCTTGCACAACAGCAATACTAGGTGCCATAGATTCCATCATAACATTTTATCTCCTTTGTAAACCTATACATAAAATAATTGTCATACTGAGGTTTTATCAATACAAAATGAAATTTAAAGGCCCAGTGAAATGCTACACTAATCCAATGGAAATATCAGGAGGAAAAAAGAGATGAAGGCATTAACAGAATAATAGAGTTGAAAGAGACCCTGGAGGTCTTCTAGTCCAACCCGCTGATAGCAGGACGTCCTATCCCATTCCAGACAAGTGGCTGTCCAGATTTGTCTTAAAAGCCTCCAGTGATGGGACATCCAAAACTTCTGAAGGCAAGTTGTTCCACTGATTAATTGTTCTCGCTGTTAGGAAATTTTTCCTTAGTTCTAGGTTGCTTCTCTCCTTGATTAGTCTCCATTCATTCTTTGTTATCTTGTTTTCTGGTGCTTTGGAAAATTGCCTACTGAGAATCAGTTTGGTGTAAGGCACCAAGCTAGAAACTGGGAAACTGTAAGTTCTAATCCTGCCTTAGGAATAAAATCAGCTGAATGATCTTGGACCAATCACTCTTTCTCAACACTACAAAGCAACAATGACAAACCATTTCGAATATCATGCCAAGAAAGCTGCAGGGACTTGTCCAGGCAGTTGTCAGGAGTTTAAAAAAAACTGACTTTAAGACAATATAGATTTGATAAATCTAATGGTAAGATCTGAGCAATGATGAAGCATTCTACTTACGGGTTTTTCCATTCATCTTTGGGGGTTTTAGGCAAGATAAGAGCTATCACTTATGGATGCTTTAATTAATTATTCAAAGGATTGGATTAGATGATCCTTGTGGCTCCTGTCCAACTCTAGAATTCTAGGATTCCTACACTATGGTCACGGTCATGAACTTAATGTGACAGTGTTGGCCATTACAGTCAAGACTAACTACTAATAGCATAGTAACAATAAAACGGTGATGAAAAATCATGGCAGAATAACAACTTCCTCTGAACAATAAAGGTCAGGGATAGTTATTGTGGCTCAATGGTTTTTCCAGTAATTTATTTTTACACAGAGCCAATTGTTTATAATGTAAAAGTAATGGGAGTCTATTTCCATCCTCCCATCTCACAAGCATATTCAAGCCAACTGTGAAATTACTTCTGTGTATCATAGAAAAATTAAAAGGATCAACTATTACAGACCCAGCAAAAAGAGCGAGCCAGGAAGATCAGAGAATTATTTTTGTTTTTACATCCCTCACTATATTTTATTCATCTTTCTTTTGGAAGCTCTAGATGGGGTAGGTATACAGCACTTGCTTACAGTTGATTGGCCTGTATCATTATCTTGAAAATATTTTATCATTTTATCTTTGTTAATTTATTATTGTGCTAATTTTAAAAGTGGAGGTAATACCAAGTGTTTGGGCACTACTACAAAAGCATGTAGTAGTGTTACCGACTGAAGAGAACTGATGGTAAAAGTGGCAAACAATTGGATGGAAATAATTCAGCACATCATTAATTTCTTGAATTTGTTCAGGAACAGACACCCATCCTCACAAAGTACCATCAACACACCATTGGGATGGTATTTTTGGGGCGGAGGTCACAAGACACTCATCTCCAACCTGTTCAGGACACTTACCTTGGAAGACTGGGGGTGTGAGGTTTGGGTTTATTAGGTACTAAAGGCTTTGATTCTGTAGGAATAACTCCATGAGAATTTTGGTGCAGCTCCTGGGAAGTCCTTGAAGGTGAGGGATGTGGTTCCCTGAGAAGGGGCATCTGCTGATGATGATCCAAATGGCGGAGTAATTCTTTTTCCCTGGTTTTGCTTTTGTGCTCAGCTAGTAGTAAATCAAATCGTTTCCTCCGACCCTGTACAGCTCTTCGCTGAGTTAGGGAATGTGTCTAGAAAGTACGAAATATTAAATTAGTTCAGGCTGTAAAAGGATTGTAGAAATTAGGCACAGGCATGAGAGACTGAATGCGCAAAAAGGATTAGACTCCTCAGCAATCCACTAATAAAGAACAAAGGCCCACAATTTATTTATTTATTTGAATTCTGCATATCCAACACATCTTCCTCCTCCTTTTCCTGCAACAACGACCCTGTGAGGTGAATTGGGCTGAGACAGAATAACTGCCTCCAAGTCCCCCAGCCAACTTTTATAGCTAGGGCAGGACTAGAATTCATAGTCTCCTGGTTTCTAGCTAGGTGCCTTAACCACTAGGCCAAACTGGCTCTCTCAAATGGATGGATTCTTTATTTTAGGAAAATAAAGCCCATGACATATCAGGGAATGTCTTTCATTTGTCCCCACTCTAGCAATGTTGTAAGATAATGTTTGGCCCAAAGTCAGTGTATTTTTAAAACAGAGTGGACTTGAATTTGGATCCTCCTGTTGTAGTCCAATGCCTTAATCACTACTTCACATTAGCTCTGACTAAGCAAACAACCTAGCTATTTTTTTTTTGTACTATTCAGGACCAAGCATGTATCTTTATACAGCATGTAATTTTTACAAAGTCTTCAAGATCAACCTTGAATTTGGGGTGAGTGTTAAAGGGAAAAAAAGCTATGGAAGAAAAAGATAGGAAATATCTAGTATATATAGAAGACCTCTGGCCTAGTGTAATAGACCTAAATCTGCCTTGCCCGACTTTCTTATGAAAATATTATAGCATTTAAAATAGAATTAAATTAATAAACTATAATCATACTGTGTTTCTTATTTCATGATAAATCAAATTCATTACATGTGGCAGTTATATACAGTATAAGAATGTTCAAAGAGCTGACATCTGCTCATGTCCCCATATATCTGCAGTGACTACACAATTTCTAAATTTAGAACCTGATCAAGCAGAAATATTGTAATGGTATGCATTTTTTTTTCTTTTTTGTGCCTTTGAGTCAGTGTTAATGCCTGGCAACTGCCTGGACAAATCCCTGCAGTTTTCTCACTTAACAGAAATGGTTTGGCCATGCTTCCTTCCCAATGAGGGAGAGAGGGGGACTGGCCGAAGGTCACCCAGCTGGCTTTGTGCCTAAGGCGTGACTAGAAGTCTCCAGGTTTCTAGCCTGCTTCTTTAACCACTACCTCAAACTGGCTCTCTAATGGTATGTGCTAAACATAATTAATTATGTCCAAGAAACAGACATTATTTGTGACTGGCTAGGGAATTCTGGGAGTTGAAGTCCATGCAGCTTAAATTTGCCAAGGTTGAGAAACACTGTTCTATACTATTTATATTGAACAGTTGTCCATATAATTAAAGGGTGTTGTGATTTACAAATTACTTTTAGCATACATCATAATTATGAAGTAGTACATGTGGAATACCTAGTTCTACTTATAATTTCAAACTAAGGAAAGTAAAAAACTGAATATAAAGAATGAAGTACTGAACTAGCAATGGATGGATGAACTATGAATGAACTCCAGATCAATTCTTACATGTATTTTTCACTGGTATTACTGAAAACACCCTTTTTCTATATTTTATGTTATTTTACAAATTTATTTTTTTTACGAGAATTCTCTGTATACATGCCACATATAGGTTCTTTTTGTTGTTCTTTGCTAAATGTTTGGTTTCAGTTTAAAAAAAAACAGAATGTCGGGAACAGAAACTTGTGACACTGGCCTTAACTTTTTACAATATGCTAAGCAATCTTATAGAAGCATCTGCATTATTCAAATGTATTTTCACAAGGATGTTACATTTTAAAAAGTACTCAGTCAGCCTATACCGAAGTCTCTCAGGTTGTTTTTGCTGATTGTTTAAATATGCTAAATTACTTTGGAGGTCCAATATAGGCATCTTACCTTGCATGTTAACGACCTGGTACAGGGTTTCTTGGTTTCTGTGTCAATGACTCCGCAGTAGATATCAGGATCAAATTCTCTCTCTATTAAAGACAAGGTAAAAGTGTCATATTTGGACCACACTGGTTTGTGCTACTGTACAGTTAAACCCCAAATTGCTTTCAACTTTCATATATGTTACCATTAGCAATCAATAACATTGGAGTTTTTTTGGTTTTTAGAAAATCCGATTAAGTCTGTAACAGAATTTAAGAAGGTAAAATTCGCACGAAGACTCTCAATTAGAAGACATTTTTCTTAGAAAAGAAAGAGTAAAAAACAGTGATTAATTGAGAGTTAGCATTTGTAAAAGTTGCATCATATTGCAAGAGTAATATGTTGCAATATAATGTACCATACAATACCATTGCCACAAAAATATTCTAAGTTCAGCTAAGCATATAAGCATGTCTTTAAAGATTGTAGTGCTGCACAGAATGCACTTGACAGGTGCATATGCCAAATGTTATTGATTAAGATGAAGGTTGATCACTATAATTTCAAAAATACTGAAGACGAATTCAGTAGGACAATAGCTGAAAATACACTGTGCTTTTCTGTGCAGTTGTGCTATTTGCAAAATATATATATATATTTTTTGCCCCTATTATATAGGAGAGTAAATAGCATTGCAGAATTCATGGACGGGTTACAAATTTGTTGAAATTTTCAACACAGCAGCCCCCTTGAGACAAAGTCAGCTCAAAGCTCATATTGTAAAATTCAAAGAATCCATGGGTGCTTCTTTTTACCTTAACCACCAACGTTAATGCTTTACTTTTTGCACTGTTATTATGATTACATAACATGCTTTATGCTATTGGCCAGTAATGCTATTGGCCAGTAATATGCTATTGGCCAGTAATATGCAGATCATTTCACATGGCACTCTGGATTCTGGTTATTCAAAGATGGTAATGATTAACTTTTCTACATCATTTCTAGAGTTCATGGTAACTTCTAGAGTTCATGGTAACTTCAGAAACATACATTTTACCTTTATTATAAAAATGCACATGTTTTTTATTTTAATATTCTACATTTGAATATTAAATTAATTTGTTTATATTAATTTGTGTTCATTATAAGAATTACCTGACAGTCTTTTGTGTAAAAATTTCCTATTATTTGTACTCTCGTCTTGTTTCTTTTCTGTATATGGAGGCACAGAGAGAAGACTTTTACCATTCAGTATCTGTCCAGGGGAAGGCAAGGGTGGCTTTGGTATTGAGGGATTAAGGCCAGTCTTTATTGAGGAGCTCACAGTAGTAGAACAGGTTGGACCAACAGCAGGCTTCAGTAATGCACCATCTAACTTTGGATGTATTTTTTCCATTTTGACAGATGGAGTCATGCTAGTAAAGAGGAAATATAAGGCAAAGCCATATGTAATTGTTACACAGTAAAATCTCCCTTATTTAGACATGATTTAATACAGGGGTCTCCAACCTTGGTCCCTTTAAGACTTGTGGACTTCAACTCCCAGAGTTCCTCAGCCTGCTTTGCTGGCTGAGGGACTCTGGGAGTTGAAGTCCACAAGTCTTAAAGGGACCAAGGTTGGAGACCCCTGATTTAATATACAGATTCATCCCAATTTAACTGTCCTTCTCATTTAAACACGAGATTCCACTGCAGAAACAACATGGGTCCGGGATATGGAGGGATTTTAAGAAATAGGACAGGGCACAGTTGCTTCCAAAGATTCTGCTACCTTCTGTTCAAAATGAACACATAAATAACACAATTTCTAAATGCTTATCTTTCTATGCAACCCAGGGCAACTCAAGAGCAATCTGACATTATTCAAGGTAATATCCTTCCGTATCCTCCTCTTTCCTCTTGAGAAATTCTGGGTAAATTGGCTGTTTGAGGAAAGGGTGCATGTGTGTAAAGAGAAACCTTGCCGTACAGTATTGGCTGGGCCCAGAACAGAAGACAGAAAGGCACATTATGTGTCTGAACGAGGCTTTCCTTTTTCATTACCACAGAAAAGCCTTTCAGGAACACTCTGCCATTTCATTTTCCATTTTCTGGAAGTGGGAATGTATCATGACAGGCTGTCTCCGAACTAACAAGAAGTTATTTCTGGAGCACTGGATCCAAGTCAAAAAGCAAGCTGACATGATCACTGCGCAGCTCTGGTTAATTATGTCATTTTCAACCTTATAAACAACAATTCCACCCTCAATTCAGCTCTACAACTTGTTACTTGATCTTAGTTCTCTTATTTTTGGCCACTATGTTCTGGATCATAGACCAATGGTACAGACCTATTATTTGAGGAACAAATCCCTCTCTTTCTTCCTCTTCTTCCTATGTGATTTTTCCTTTCCTTTCTTTCTCAGCATTAATCGTGCTGTTACATTCTGTCTGCCCCGATTTCAGGGTTAGCCACTGCTTCATTTAACAATGATGCGCAAATCAAGTGTCTGCCTTGGTTTAATAATTCCTATTAATTCTTAATGCGTGTGTATAACTAGCTATACAATGTTATTTAATGAACAGGAAAAAAAAAGATGAAGAGTCATACAGAAGAGTTTCATGGCCTTTCTCCCAAATCCCAGTTTACCTTTGGAAAATAACCAAGGACCAAAATAAAATACTGTGCTTAAAAATGGACATAGCACAGTTAGAAACAGAGTACTTGTCTCAGTGCTAAAACTTTTCTATTTTCAGAACAAAGGCAAGTAAGAAATCAATAAACAACTCACATTTTGTCATGGAGACCTTTGCTATGGATTAGATGCATTGGCCTATTGTTTCCACCAATTGGCAGCTTGTCTTTGGGTGATTTCAATAATTTTGAAGTGGATGCACCTGCCCCTCCACCACTGGATGCACCTGCCCCTCCACCACTGGATGAGCGATTGCTCCCTCCTCCGCTGCTACCTTTATTTTTTGAAGACAGAGATGAATACAAGGAGAATACTGAAGAGGAAGGAGGTGTCAGAGGTGGTTTGCTGGAGGAGCTGTGTCTTCTTTCTGGGACAAAAAACACCCAAAACAACAGCAAAACAAGACATGTTAATGATCACACAACGCACTGCGGTAATTTCCTCCAAATTATTTCCTATTTCAATGTATTTGGGGTTAAAACCTTGCTTTAGAGGGGTCTCCAGGATCAACCCCCATTAAATATTTATGGTGTATTGTTGTGTCTGCTTCGTTTTAGGCATTCTGATTACATGAGTCCTTATTGAGAGGACCTTCTGCATCAAGACTATGTCATACACCTCTTTCTTTGCTGAATCCTGGCTTTAAAATATGAAAATATTTTAAAGCCAGGATTTTTCAGGATATTTCAGGATACTTTAAAAGTGAACTTTGGTTATAACAACAGACTGGGAGATTATACAAATTAGAACACCTGGGTATAAAATGCGTGTTAATTTATATCATATAGTTTATAAACTGGATAATTATTTTAAATTTAATCTGCAGCTATCTGAGCCTACAACTGTTAACCATAGGTTACTGTATTGAAGAGGTACCTAGGTAGGTTTTTATTTCAATAATTATTCTGCTAACAAATATTTATCTTAATTCCACTATGAAAGTAGTAGTGGGTAAGAAGAGATTATTTGAAAGAAGAGATTATATGAGCAGGTAGTTTCATGTTAGCTATTTTGGACTACAACTATCATAATCCCCTGAATTTTTGGGCTACTCAAGTAAAATATCTGTCTGTTGCTGTTGGGAAGGTCTCAGTAAGTGTATTTAATATGCCAAATCTGTCTGACTATATGATGAACTATAATAATAATAACAGTAGCAGACAGCAAATGCCACCTCTGCAAAGAAGCTGAAGAAACAGTGGATCACCTAAGTATCTGCTGCAAGAAGATTGCACACACTGACTACAAACAACGGCATGACAAAGTAGCAACAATAATGCATTGAAGATCTGCAAGAAATACCATTTGTCTACAAGCAAGAAGTTGTAGTTTAGAATTCAGACAGGCACCTGACACATAACATCCCAGACTTTACAACTCTTGATAAGAAAGACAAAAAAGGTTGGATTTGTGGCAGTATTCAGAGACAGCAGAATAGAAGAGAAAGAATTGAAGAAGATAACAAAATACAAAGATCTGGAAATAGAAATAAAATGACTGGGGCAAAAGAAAGCAAAGATAGTACTACTAATAATAGGCACCTTGGGTGCAAACCCAAAACAACTGGAGCACCACTTGAACATCATTGGTATTGAGAAATTCACCATCGGTCAACTACAAAAGGCAGCTTTATTCGGAACAGCTTACGTCCTGCAAAGATACCTCTAATATATCAAAAATCAGTATCTGCCTATCCCAGGTCCTTGGAAGGACTTGATAGGTGGCTAAGAATGCCAAATCCAGCCCGAACATCTGGTTGACTGTGAGAAAAACCATAATTACTACCACTATTATTAAACTGACAGCTAACAAAATTCATTCACACAACTTCACAGTTTTAATACCCTGAGATATTAAAAGATATTTTAATTTAGAGAAACAAACCATGCTTTTTGATTATAGTTTTGCTTTCTGAATAACTGTTCTCAATTTTTTCCCCTAGTAAAAGTGATATAAATCTTTATTAAGTCCTCTGGGATTTGACTATAAATGTCCAATATAAATAACATCTATTTAGCGTACCATTACTCCTAGACTGTGGCATATAGGCGACAGTATGCTGATTTACAAGACAGTTTACAGATTAGCTATCCAAGTCTATATAGAGTAGCAAAAGCAAAGGTGGCATAGTGGCCGAAATGTGCTAGTTTCCTTCTATGATAGAAGTGGGGAATGATGGACCCTTTATGACTTGTGGACTTCGACTCCCAGAATTCCTGAGCTAGCATGTCTTGCTCAGGAATTCTGGGAGTTGAAATCCACAAGTCATAAAAGGTCTATCTTTCCCCACCCCCATTCTACGGGTAGGAAATATTTCAAGTTAATCAGAATAGAGCTGGAAGGGAACTTGGAGGTCTTGCAGTCCAACCCCCTGCTTGTGCAGGAGACCCTATATCATTTCAGATAGGTGGCTGTCTAAACTTTTCTTAAAAACCTCCAGTGATGAAGCACTTACAACTTCTGGAGGCAAGCTGTTCCACTGGTTAATTATCCTCAGTGTTAGGAAGTTTCTCCTTAATTCCAGGTTGCTTCTCTCCTTGATTAGTTTCCACCCATAGTTTCTTGTCTTACCTTCTAGGGCTTTGGAAAATAAGTTGACTCCCTCTTCGTGACAGCCCTCCAAATACTGGAATACTGCTATCATGTCACCCCTACTCCTTCTTTTCTAGTCCTTTTTTAAAGTAAATTGCCTTAATTAAACCATCACTGCTTACTAACTTAGTAAAAAGTGTCCAAATATAATCTTGATTGACAAAAATAGGATCAGCAGTTGAAGTCAATTCCTATTAAATCTCTTGTAAGATCACTGTGCGCAGATTTCAAATATAAGAAGAATAAATGATAAGGCGCATGAAATGAAGAATATTTTTACAAGGATAAAAAGATGAGGGGGTTTAATGAATGGTGTTTAAGTTTTAAGGATTAAGTTTTATGATTCATTTTTTTCTCCTATCTAATTTCTTCCGTTTACTATTTCTTACTCCTTTTCTGCAAACTGTTTAACATTATCTACTCCAAGAAGAAATAGTATGTGATAATTCCAGGGTGTATTATACTCATTGATATTCCAATTTTTTTGTAACTATTATAAAGAGCTCCCTTCTTAAGTAAGTATCCAGTAAAATAATTACTGTATTTACAAAAGTATGAGCTATGCAATATATGTAGGTTTTATATCCTAAATTCTTTCCTTCTACAAAGGATTAAAAAACTAAGGTATAAAATGTCCTTTTTTAACAATGGTGTTTGCTAAGATATAATTCGAGGCTCTTAAAAATTCTATGCTACTTGATCTAGCTAATGTTAACGTTAGTCATGACAAATCCTTTATATAAAACAGAAAAAATGCTGGTTATTTTCACTTTCTTAACCACTGTATACTTGGCAAATCCTAAATCTTAATAAATGACAGTTAAAAATAGTGCTTGATTCACTAGCAAGTTTCTAAAGTTTTGTATTTTGTCACTCTTAAAATGACTTTTTCCTCTATATAAATGAAGTATTGGTTGAGATATTACTAAATGTCAACATTTTCACTGCAAATAATTCTTATGAAAAATAATCTTTTGATTGACACAAATGTCAATAGTTGTCTTTATTCCTGAACGAGTCAACCAGTGTTCTGAATGGTCCTGATATTGAATTTCCCAGTGACAATATTGCTATGTTCACAATCAGTCTATGTAGAAGGTTAATACAATTCTATACTTTACTGAAGAAACCAAAACACTTATTTAAATCATGATTTAAATCACTAGTAAAAAGGCTTGATTTAAATCGATTTGAATTATAATTTTTAAAGAGCAACTGTCATCTCTGTCCCGCAGTGGCTCCTCCTCTGACCCGCTGTTGTCTCACTGACAGTCCCAATATTGCAGAATATACAGCCTCCTGCTACATAACTAAGCTCCATTTCATGCTGAATAAACTAAAGTATTAATGTATCTTAAATAGAAAACTATCTTTAGATAGATTTTACTCCAAAAGCATTTCATTAAAATAAATTTGATAAAAATAAAAAAAATCCAATTTAAATGAAAAAAAAATTGGATTTAAATTTTAAAAAATCAGATTTTTTATATATATTTTTTTATCATTGATTTTTATCCATCCTGGTTTCAAGGGAGTAACGTGCTCTTATAAGCTCAGTTTAGCTTGAGGGGAAAAAAAAACCCTCTTTGCTTATAGAACTCTGGATCACACCCAGAGTCAAATGTCAGTGTAACTGTAGTTTCAGTAGCTTTACCCATAAACCAAAACAAATTAGAAGACCACTGATTCTATGGCTACTGCTCTCCAGAATGATAAATGACTGGGGAGGGGGGGAGATTTGCATGATAAGAAGTTAGGGAAGGGGCGCAAGAAATGGAGGATAAATATATTATTGCTTTGATGCCCTTTTCAGGAGCTATGAATTAAACCAAGTAAATATAAAACTGATTCAGTATCAGGGCACTGGAAAGAAAAAGGCGATTTGGAGTGTAATTGGGCATCAGCCAACCCCTTAAAGCCAGATTTGAGTTAACAACAGCTATGTGCACACTCTTTTCCTTCCAGATCACTGCACAACTCATTACTGGATAATATACTAATTGTTAATAATAAAAACACACATAAACGAAGCCAATTTAACAGTATAATGTAGTCCACCTCACAGTATCATCAAAAGTCCTATTTCAATCTGTAAAGGATAGGCTTAGATATTATTTCTGCAGTAAAGGTAGTCCTCAACTTATGACCACAATGGAGTCCAAAATTTCCATTGCTGAGACATTTGTTAAGTGAGAGTTTTATGACCTTTCTTGCCACAATTGTTAAGTGAATCACTGCAATTGTTAATTTAGTAACACAGTTGTTCAGTGAATCTGGCTTCCCATTGACTTTGCTTGTCAGAAAGTTACAAAATGTGATCACATGTCTATCTAGACCCGTTCCAGTCCGGCTTCCGACCCGGTTATAGCACGGAGACGGCTTTGGTCGCGTTGGTGGATGACCTCTGGAGGGCCAGGGATAGGGGTTGTTCCTCTGCCCTGGTCCTATTAGATCTCTCAGCGGCTTTTGATACCATCGACCATGGTATCCTGCCGGTTGGAGGAATTGGGAGTGGGAAGCACCGTTTATCAGTGGTTCTCCTCCTATCTCTCTGACCGGTCGCAGACGGTGTTGACAGGGGGGCAGAGGTCGTCCGCGAGGCGCCTCACTTGTGGGGTGCCTCAGGGGTCGATTCTCTCGCCTACCCTGTTCAACATCTATATGAAGCTGCTGGGTGAGGTCATCAGTGGTTTCGGGGTGAGTTATCATCTGTACGCTGATGATACTCAGCTGTACTTCTCCACCCCGGACCACCCCAACGAAGCAGTCGAAGTGCTGTCCCGGTGCCTGGAAGCCGTACGGGTCTGGATGGGGAGAAACAGACTCAGGCTCAATCCCTCCAAGACCGAGTGGCTGTGGATGCCGGCACCCCGGTACAGTCAGCTGCATCCGCAGCTGACTGTTGGGGGCGAGTTAGTGGCCCCAAAGGAGGTGGTTCGCAACTTGGGTGTCCTCCTGGATGGATGGCTGTCCTTTGATGAACATCTGGCGGCCGTCTCCAGGAGGGCTTTCTACCAAGTTCGCTTGGTTCGCCAGTTGCGTTCCTTCCTTGACCGGGATGCCTTATGCACAGTCACTCACGCTCTGGTCACGTCTCGGTTGGATTACTGCAATACTCTCTACATGGGGCTGCCCTTGAGGTGCACCCGGAGGCTACAGTTGGTCCAGAATGCGGCTGCGCGAGTAGTAACGGGAGCCGCTTGCGGCTCCCATGTAACATCACTGCTGCATAGTCTGCACTGGCTTCCTGTGGTCTTTCGGGTGCGCTTCAAGATTTTGGTTACCCCCTTCAAAGCGCTCCATGGCTTAGGACCCGGGTACTTACGAGACCGCCTGCTGTTACCCTATGCCTCCCACCGACCCGTACGCTCTCACAGAGAAGGTCTCCTCAGGGTGCCGTCCGCCAAACAGTGTCGACTGGCGGCCCCCAGGAGTAGGGCCTTCTCTGTTGGAGCATCGACGCTCTGGAATGAACTTTCCCCTGGCCTACGTCAAGTGTCTGATCTTCGGACCTTCCATCGTGAGCTAAAAACATATTTATTTATTCAAGCGGGACTGGCATAATGGTTTTTATAGTTATAATCTTAAATTGAGGTTTTTATTGGGTTTTTTAAATTTTTTATAATTTTAAATTTAAACTTTTAATTATCAGCATTTTGAAATTTGCTAGGTTTTAATTGTTGGTCTTAATTGTATATGTATTGCATTTTATCTTTGGCTGTACACTGCCCTGAGTCCTTCGGTAGAAGGGCAGTATAAAAATTTAATAAATAAAATAATAATAAATAAAATAAATAAATGACCCTGGGACAACTGCAACAGCCATAAATATGAGTCAGTTGCCAAGCATCTCAATTTTGATCACATGACCATGGGAATGCTACAATGGCTGTGAGGGTGAAAAATGGTCATTTTTTTCAGTGCTGTTTTAACTCTGAACAGTCACTAAATGAACTGTTGTAAATCAAGGATTACCTGTATATTCTTGGCAGAAAACTTACCTATTTCTGATATCAACCTGGGATAACTCATAACTTTCACGAATGACACTTTGTAAGTCACTGGTATAATTAAACAATAATTCAGAGTAAACATCAAGAATTAGAGATTCAGAGCATGTTTTAACTTTAAATTTGTACCTAAATCTTAGTTACCTGGAGTGAGGGGGGGGAATTTTTAAAAAATCATGGAACCAAGTCACTATAATAAATGTCTAATAATTTTAGCATGCAACCTTACTTTGAAGCACTAAAACACAATTGAATTTATTCTGTATTAAAGACAGATAGCACTGCCATGAAAATTTTAAAATATAACTGGTTATGTTCAGCCTAACTACTTATAATTTACATTTCATTGCAAGAAAAATATTTCTGTTGTAAATAAAAACACCTGAATTTACTGTATCAGTCCATTGAACTGAGAAAGAGTTATATGTGATCTTAACTGCTAAATTCTATGTTTATTAATACACTGATTAAGTAGCACTCAAATTTCAGAGCAAAAAAATTTACTAAGTGCAAAGTCATTTTATTTATATCTTTTGTTGTTTCTTTTACAACAGCTTCCGCTTTTATACAAGCACAGATTTAAAACCTCTGCAAAATCTGAACTTTAATTATAGGTGCATTTTAATCACAAACATGACTAACAAAATAAATTCAAGATTTGAAAGCGTGCAGAAATCTTAATCTTAGAATGGCAAGCATCAATTCTGTAAACAATTACACATTTTTACTATACGGTATGAAAATAAATCTACTATGTTCCAAAAACTGCCATGCAAACCTCAGCATTTTGTCTGAGTTAATAGGAAACTCAGCTCCCTTCTGCTTTGAACTTTGGCCAAATTACATTTCAAAATGGCTAATGTGAGCTGCTTGCAGCGGTTAATCCCTTATTTGAGATTATCTACTCTGATCAAACTAACTCTGCAACGGCCATCTAACTTCACCACTATTCAGCTTCCACTTCTGTCAGAACAAACAAACGTCAGAAAAATGTTATCAAGTGTAATTCTCTTTGCTACATGTCACATTAGTACAGAACTATACCAACCTTCTGCAAACTCCATTCAGAATTGGGCTGCCTGCCAAATGTCTTTCAAAGCTGCACTCAAAAAGTTAAGCAGAGTTTTTCAAGCCTGATGCCATAGAAAAAAAGCTGTTCTGGAAAGCAACTGTGTTTTGTTTTCTCACTGACAAAATATGTGTTTTGCTGTACAATTGCTTCCAAAGTTTTGCTTAATAAGATAAGTTTGCTTACAAGCTCCAAACAGACTCCCCTATTTAGTTTTATGTAACATTTGCTAATACAGTAATGTGCATTTGAGTCACAAAGGTCCTGGCAGATAACTAGTAAAAACAGGGAGGTGTAATCTAATTTTATCTGAAGAGGAACGTGTGAGTAAATTCCTCCTGTAGAAAAACCTATCAGAGTTTGAGAAGGCTGTTCTTCCATAAATCTACCACGATAATTACTTTAGCGTTCCAATTTTATGTTTCTTTAAAATTGTTCACATATTATTAAAATATCTTGCCATAAAAAGCATAATAAAAATTTCATGCAACACTAAATTATCAAATCTATTTAGTAAAATGTTTTATAATAACAATAATTCCTTACAACAAATCTTCATAATGGTCCTATAAAACTACTTTATCTTCCGATAGTAAATTCTAATATTTCTTTTTACCAGACTATCTTATCAGTACATTCTTATACGAATACCTGTTCTTTCATATCAGCACTCCTGTCATAACTCTAATCATTTTGCTGATGATTACTAAGGTCTGTGTGCACTTCAAAAACAATTAGGAAAAACTGCTTAGGACCTCACACGAGTACAGCACCTTCAGCAATTCATTAAAAAAGCTTATCTTTTTCCAGCTTATCTCTACTCAAGCCTGAAACATGTTGTGGTTGCTACAAGAACTGCATTAATTTTAATGAGTCTACCCCTTAAAACCAATGGCATTTTTTACAGGCTTATTTGAAACCCGGGAGAGAAAAAGACATGAGTGCTCTAATGAATAACAGAGAGATAATGTGCCCACACAAAGTCCAAAGCATTTAGTCCAAACGTTTTCTGAACAGTACACACAGTATTCATGAACAGCTTATGCAGAATGCATTACTACACCAGGCTGCTCAGAAATCTGCACACAAATTCAAGGGGTTTTCCATATTCCTCCAAAAAATGGTAGGAAACTTTAAACATATGGTAGGGCTACAGGCCGGCCAGCAAAGCGAACTCACCACCGGAAGCATGTCACCGACAAGTCGCATCTGCAAATTCACTGCCACCAAGTCAGCGCAAGACAACTCAACATGGTTGACTCTCTGCAGGGACAAGTCACCACAGGCAGCCGAAGGGAGAGCTGGGTGGGCAGCCGGGGGACCAAGCGGGTGGGAAGAGTGCAGAGCAGCAGCAATGGCTTTCCATTTACAAACACCCCACTGCTGCCACCACCGCCATGTCGAACTCCAGGCTGTTCAGAGTTTGGCGATTCAGCGGTGGCAGTTTTTGGTCATTTGGTAGCAGTGGCAGTGGGTGGAGAGAATGGCAGAGAGCAGCAGGGCCTGTCCCATTTTCACACATTCCATTGCTGCTACTGCTGCCATGTTGAACTCTGGTGGGATGTATGAATATGGGAAATGCCTCACCTCCGTTGCCTCCCCGCCCAACACTGCTGAATGGCCAGAACACTTCTGCCACCACCAAACAGCCTGAACATTAAATGGCCTGGAGCTTGGCATAGTGGTAGCAGTGGTGTGTGTCTGTGTGGAAATGTGAAGCTTGCTTGTTTGCCTGGCTCTCCCTCTGGCTACCCACAGTTATCCCCACAGAGAATTAGCCATGTTGAGCTGTCCTGAGATGACTTGGTGGTGGTGAGTTGACAGAGGCAACTCAGCAGTGATGAGCTGGCAGCAGAGAGCTGTTCGTGCTGAGTTGTCCCATTCCAGCACAAATATCTGTCCAACATTTCTCTGTCTATCACAGGGTTGGGGATATTTCTGCATAACACAACTAATGCAGAGGTGGGTTTCAGTAGGTTCTGACAAGTTCTGGAGAACCAGTAGAGGAAATTTTGAGTAGTTCAGAGAACCGGTAGTAAAAATTCTGACTGGCCTCACCGCCATCTATTCTCTGCCTCCCAAGTCTCAGCTGATTGGGAGGAAATGGGAATTTTGCAGTAACCTTCCATGGATTGGGGAGGGAATGAAGATTTTACAGTATCCTTCCCCTGCCACGCCCACCAAGCTATGCCACGCCCACTAAGCCACACCCACAGAACCGCTAGTAAAAAAATTTGAAACCCACCATTGAACTAATGGACTATACAGGATCAGTGAGACAAAACAGCATCCAATTTTAAGAACTTTCTAGAAACTATTCTATCAACAGTATGTCAGTTTGAGTGCTAAAGCATTTTGGAGTGAGCTGCTATAATACAAGATTAATGTATCATTCTTTATTATGTATCTCCTTGCCATGTTTTCAGAATACAGTAACAGAGTAATAGCATTGACACATTTCACAGACTAAACATACCATAAACATAATCTTGCATACCTCAAATTTGTTCATAGAAGTTCATACTGCACTACACTATTCACACTTCTTGTTTTGCGCCTCTTGTATACAATCCATATGTCTCATCTAATTCCATTGGAAACGTCCAACATTCCTTAGGGATATTATTTTATGCGATTGTCCATGTTTTTGTGTGCATATGTATATATAGAATTCATTTCATGAACTGAAAATGATTAGGAATTTTTCACTGCGTAATATTTGCTTTAATCATTCCTTGATGATAAATATATCAGTTTCTCATTTAAAATCTACACTGGGACTGTGAATATGAAAATTATTTTAATAATCAGACATACTATATACAACTCCTTCAACAGGCTTCTCAAAAAAAGAGGATATTTTGGAGGCAGAGTTGCCTCCAAGATGGGTAGCAAAAAATAATAATAAATAAAAATAAATAATAAATAATTATAGGGACAATGCAGCAATCTTACGGCTCATAAATGACATTAAGTCATCAGTCCTTAATGCATAAAAGACTTCATATTATTAATAAATAACATTAAATAGCAAATCATTTTATTAGTAATAGTAATTTGTATACTACAGGTAGTCCTTCAGTTATGACTGGTCACTTAGCAAAGTTACAATGGACCCCCAAAAAGATGCTTATGATCTGGATTTGAAGTTCCAAAAACCAAGGCCTCCTACAGTATATGATTGTATTTTGGGCACTTGGCAACCAGCCTATATTGATGGCTATATGTAGTGACCTGAGGTCATGTGACAGGAATTCCCAATATATTTTTTTCAGAAACCAGCTTTTAACTTCCAGTTTTCAACAAAAACTGTCTATTCCAGGCAATGTGTTTGGTTAATGACTGCTGTCAAAAAAAAAAAAAAAAAGGCATAAAATCAGCTCATGCAATGACCTGCTTAATGACTGGCATGACATATGACCATAGTTCTGGGTTCAATTATGGCTGTAATTAACTATCTGTATTAAAACTCTCATGCCTGTAACCTTTAACTGGGTGAAACAGTAATTCATAGGAAAAACGCTTTTCAATTGTTGTTGTTAGTTGCGAAGTCATGTCCGACCCATTGTGACCCCATGGACAACATTCCACCAGGCCTTCCTGTCCTCTACCATCCTCTGGAGTCCATTTAAGCTCACGCCAACTGCTTCAGTAGCTCCATCCTTTTCAGTTAAGGTACCTCAAATGGACTAACTTATAAAATGAGTCCAAAATCCATGACTCCCATGGAAATTGAAGTTTAGCAAATTTTATAATATATTTTATGACACAAAATTATCATAAAGCCTTTTCTGATGTAATACAAGATATCATAAGACATTTCCTGTGATCAACTCCTGGTATTCATGCTATACAGTTTAATATGGGCTACTTTCATCTCTAAATATCTCCCTGAATTATAAAGAACTTTTCAATTGCATTAGTGCCATTGTGGAGGGAGGGAGGGAGGGAGGGTTGGAGGAATACTGTATAGGAAAGGAAGAAAGGAAGGAAAGAAGGAAGAAGGAAGTTTAATGCTCACAGCTATCTTCCCACAAATTCAATGGGGAAACTGATAAGGTTATTTCCACCCGACTGATTTTTTTACCTGCTTGTGATCATTCCTATTCTCTATTTAGGTCAAGAAATGTCTTTAAATATATGACCCAATAAGTCACAGTTGTCTAGTTATTAAAATTGTAAGCTACCCCCCAACAATTCTGCACTCCTATTAGGTTCAGAGCGTGCAAGCTCTATTTTTACTAGAACAACCAATAAGCCCTTCCTCATAAGATGCAGAATATGTAAGAACATATATATTCTTCAAACTATTCCCCAGATAAAACCTAACTGGCGTTAATAACATCTGGCAGCTTGTACTGAGTATTAGAGTAACACTAAAGATTAACACAAAAGCAAGCAACATAAAATATACAATCTGACAATGATATTTAGGAATATTTAGATTAAATGAATATGGGGTTAAATTAAATGGGTTTTACATATGGAAGAAATCAGGTGAAATGAATAGGCCCCTTTCATTGGATTTTTTAGTATATCTCAAAGGATTTCTGGAATAACAGCATAAAAATATGCATTTCCCTACGTTACAGCAGAAGACACATTTTCTTTTCCAATTTTTGTATTCCATGTGATAGCTGCTTTAATTTTGTGGATAATTTCTACAGCATCATGTTTAAGCAGTTTTAGTCCCCTAGAATATTTTCTGGCACCCCTACCAAACTACAATTTGATTAACTCAAGGCTCTTCCAGAATAGTGTTTGCCTATGTATGTGTGCATGTGTATGAGTGAGTGTGAGAGAGAGAGAGAGAGACTAAGAGAAAGAGAGAGAAAGAGACAGAGAATGAATTGGATACTGTCTGCTCTTGCTAAAAGACTTTTTTCCTCTGTAAAAGTGGGGTTAAGCTAGATACTGTATAGCAAAATCACTGCAAAATTCTGTGTGCACTTCAAGTTGCACATTGATTCCTTAGGCTCCTTGCTCCAGGAAAATTTCCTAGTCTCACTAAAATAAATGTTGCAAATATACTTTACTCACAAAAGGTCACAGTTCTCAAGAATTAACTTTTTGAAATTTTAAAATCTTAATATGGTATTAAATATTCCTAGTACTCTTGTCCTCAGGAGCTACACACCATACAGTACATAAGAACAGCATCAATTCTATTTAAAATTACTGAAACTCTGAGAAATAATTTGCACCCTAAGCATAAAGCTTTTACCTAAAGTTTCAGTAAAAAAAATGGATTGGATGTGGTTTCAATGCGATTAGAAACCAAAATATCGAGCCAAAAGCTGGATACTATCGTCGTCAGAAAGGTGCATTAGGTGTTTGAATGTTGTTGTAGTAACATTTATTTATAATTACATTCTACGTGGTTCTCTGAAAGCAATACCATCTGTCTGCATTTGGCTGAACTTCTGCTGGACCATGGAAAAGCCGCAAAATCAGAAAAATCAGAGGAACAAAAATAATATTCTGTGTTTGTTCCTGCTGTATTTAAATAATTTATAAATCCCCCCCAGATGTTTTGATATGTACAAAATCATAGAATACCTCGGTGACAAAGGCTGAATATTTCACCACTAATAACTGTAATACTACTGGCTCAATACACACACACACACCCCTCCTACTATGTCAATTCCATAACAGAATTGACAAACTAGATGAATTAACAGTTGTCAAACAACTGAAATAACTTGAATGGCAGTTTCATAAACTCATTTTAAAGCTAAGGCTGGTTTTGCTCAAGTTAATTTTTTGCCTCGGAACATTTGTAAGAGTGGCAAAACCTAGGAGCGGAGTCAAAAGAGGAATCAGCCTAAAATCTTTACGTTTCAACCACTCTTGAATTCTGTTAATCCACATCTAGTGCCAAAATAGTGCTAGCCCTTAATTGATTAAATGTCTATGGAGATTCTCAATCATCCAAAACAAGCTTTTTGGATGAGAAGCAAAACCTTTTCAAGGAAAAAAACCAAGGAAGTCAAGTTGTCTTTTGGGCCGTGGTGTGGCTCAGGCTGTAAGAAGCCTGTTATTAAAACACAGCTGCCTGCAATTACTGCAGGTTCTAGTCCCACCAGGTTCAAGGTTGACTCAGCCTTCCATCCTTTATAAGGTAGGTAAAATGAGGACCCAGATTGTTGGGGGGGGCAATAAGTTGACTTTGTAAATATACAAATAGAATGAGACTATTGCCTTACACACTGTAAGCCGCCCTGAGTCTTCGGAGAAGGGCGGGATATAAATGTAAACAAAAAAAAATCACATTTGGGACCGTAGTTGATTAGATTCCTGTGCATAGGCATGAGCAAAAAAAAAAAAAATCAGCTTAATTGGAACTTAATGGTGTAGCCCTGCTCTTCTGGGCCTGACAATTATACAACTACAATGGAAAAAGCTTAATTACAGAATAAACTTGAAACAGGACTCTAGTTTATTTTGAAAATGAGCACACTACTCAGTAACCAAACCTGGGCAGTGTGGCAAAAAACAGAAAATCATAAAAATGAAAGATATCTGTTGGATCATGAAACAGACATAAGAGCCATACTTTCCTTTTTGGTATCTGTAACATAATATATTCAGTCTGAAAATAAATCAGATTTTATATTAGCTATCAGGTATAATTCCACCACCACCACCGTTTCTGTTGTACTGTCTTATTGTGGCAGGTGTGTTTGTTCTTAGGAGGAATGAATGAAGGACAGCAGAAGTACATGCCAAGAATACATAATCCCAGCAAGGTCACCCATGGCATGACAGTCATTCTAGCTGCCAGCTGGCACCCATATTGGGAAACATAGAAATCTGAGGGAGACAGATGTTCACTTTATCATCATTTCATGTGGATTTAAAACTGAAAGAAGAAACATCAATAACCTGGATATGCTGATGACAAAACTCATAATTGCTTCATATCAGGAGTTCTTATCAGGGTATCTATTGTTAGAGTTACTAGGGGAAGTTAAAACAGGAGGAGAGAGTAATGGGACAAAGAAAAAGCTTGAAAAAGGTACAAGGGACAGACCTAAAGGGAGGTCCTGGTGTTAATGGAAAGCAGGAAAATAGGGAGAAGGGTATACTTCAGGAAATCAATAGTAGGGAGAATTAGATGAAGATACAGTTATATTAAGAAACATTTTGCCCACTGAAAGTATGTAAAGATTCTCAGTCATCCAGGTCATGGTTGTCCCAAAGGTGCTTTTTCAGGAGACAACTGGACTTTCTTGTTTCTTCTTTGAAGATGTTTCACTTCTCATCCAAGAAGCTTCTTCAGCTCTGACAGGCAGGCAGCCAACAGGCATTCCATTCCCCACTATCCTGTCAGAGCTGAAGAAACTTCTTGGATGAGAAGTGAAACATTTTCAAAGAAGAAACAAGAACCTCCAGTTGCCTCCTGAAAAATCACCTTTGGGATTTTACCCACTGCCAATCTTTATGATACCAGTATTTATGCTTTCTGTTATACTGAAACCTTGCTTTAATGGCTCAGTAAAAAAGAAGTTGTGTTCAGGTTTCCCAATTTTCTATTAAATTGAGGAATACCTCATCTATGATGATTTCATTACAAAATGACATTTACATAATTGTTTAATAATGCCATTATATGTCTTATTTAAAGTAAATACACTGGACTTCAGTGCACTGCATTCAAAAACTGAAATTTCGTTGTACTATAAATTTGTTCTGAGACTACTTTTTAAAAGCAATATTCATGGTACAATGACTTTATCAAACCATAAATCTAATCTAATGGACTACATACATCTTATTTTTTTAATAAAAATTAATTATACTATCTTTTATACGATCTACAAATTTCCAATATTTGGCATTACATTTATCAAAGAGGTTTTTCACTTTCGTTGTCAAATTTTTTTTTATATAGGATCACTCAAAATTGTAGTGTTTATTTTTTTAACATAGGTAATCTTTGACCTATAATGGAAATGGACCCAGACATTTTGGTCATAAATTGTTGAGTTGTTTTACATCAATGCACCATGTTACTGGATACGATTTTACAATTATTTTTATAATGGTCATGTAAATGAATCACCATGAACATCAAGGGAATCGCATGGTCATTAAGTGAATCTAGCATGGTCAATAGGTGGGATTTTTTTTTTTTGCATTTTTCAGCTGGAAAATGGCAAAAAATCCTGAAAATTGCTGTCATGTGACCATGGGATGCTGCAACGATTGTAAATGCATGTCGGTTGCTAGGTGTCCAAAATGTGATCACTTGACCACAGTATGTGTCACAACTTTGATGGGTCATCACTAGTATTTTTGAAGTCCATAATAATTTTGAATGATCGTTAAGTGACCAGTTGCAAACTGTGGATGACCTACATCAGATATTATTGGAAGAAATAAAACCATTAGATAAATTCATGTGAATTATAATTTTCCTATTAACAATCTACCTTTAAAAAGACCTAACATATAGAACTGGTAAATTCAAAAATGAATGTAAAATTCTAAGACATTCAGGGGGAGAAACTTCTACCAGCTGAACAGCTTCTGGAGATCTGTATGGGACCCTCCCTTTCTAATACTTAAGAAAGCTATGAAAATGTAACATTTGAAAATTTTATACTAATATAATTAGGTAACACAATTTATGTAAATTACGATACGGCTTTCTTTTTTTATTGTTTATTATATGATAAACAGGAAAGAGTGCCAGATATCTGTTCAGTGTGCGATAGTATAAATATAAAGAAAGTATATAAACTCAGTTTGAGTAGTACAGATTTCTCTTCTATCCTGCTTGTTTTTCCAGTTAGCAGCTTTAAGAAGGCATTTAAATCTGAGTATCATTTGAACCAAATTTTAGCTGTCAGTAAATGGAATTATTTCTGGTTTAGAAAAGATTGAAATGAAAGAAATGGCTAATGATGCGTGCATGTGCACTAGGTGGTCCTATGCGCTGCATGTCTGTTCTGTTCTAGAGAACAAAATATAGTGAAATAACAGCAATTGTGTTCTTTCCATGTCAGCCATCTGACAACATCCAAGATGATGACAAAGGGCAGAGAAGAGAGCAAGCTCAAAGTGCATCACTGAAGAGAAGACTGGTTCCCTCAACTTTGCTGTTCTAAGATCACTCTGCATAAATAATGCTAGTAGCAACCTACTTTAAGCTGCCATGCTGAGAAGGGGAAACTGTGAAGTCTAAATACTTCCAGCTTTTCTAGGGTGTAGTTACACAAATCACATACCGGTACATTGTTCTTCATGCTACTTCATATGCACAAACTGCAAATGAACTGACAGTCAAAGGATCCCACTGTGAAAACCAAGCAACAGTGATGACACTGCCCATAACTGGAAAAAGAGTTAGTGCTCTAATTGATGCAAATAGGTAGCAAACAGTCAAATATTATGTCTTCGCTACGTATCAGAGATATTATAGAGTAGCTTACTGCAGCATATTGCAACCTCTATATCTCTTTTATAAGCTTAAATGGACTCCAGAGGATGGTAGAGGACAGGAAGGCCTGGAGAAAAATTGTCTATGGGGTTGCGATGGGCCGGACATGACTTCGCAACTAACAGCAAAAATATGTCTTTTAACTGTTCCACAAAATATGTATGCTGCATCTTTTCTTTGAAACATAGTACTGTTGATGAGATATTAAATAATAGGGGATGAAGTTCTGGATGCTTTAGACACAATAAACAATACAGAAATGCGTTCTATGCATGGCTATGCAACCCATTTTTGGGTTATCACATTTATTTATTTTTATTTATTTTTATTTACATTTATATCCCGCCCTTCTCCGAAAACTCAGGGCGGCTTACATTGTGTAAGGCAATAGTCTCATCCTATTTGTATATTTATATACAAAGTCAACTTATTGCCCCCCCAACAATCTGGGTCCTCATTTTACCTACCTTATAAAGGATGGAAGGCTGAGTCAACCTTGGGCCTGGTGGGACTCGAGCCTGCAGTAATTGCAAGCAGCTGTGTTTAATAACAGGCTGTTTAACAGCCTGAGCCACACCACGGCCCTAGTATAAATCTACTTTTGTTTTTTTTTTTTTTTTTTTTTTTTTTTTTTTCAAAAAAGTTTTTATTGGTCAAAAAAGGTTTATACAAATACATATCAGGTATGGTAAATTTTCATTTTTCTTATGCAAGATAAGAATTTTACTCAAATTTTAAACACATACAACAGCCATATGGCAAGCAGGTGACACGAAGTAGCTAAGTTTACAAATCTTACATACGCAATAAAGAAGGGTCAAGAATAAACAGAATATCATACAGAAGAGAATAAGGAAAACCAACACAATACCAAATATCTTTGTCACTTCCTAGTTTTGGATCTCAGAACTCTGGGTTCAGCCTGACCCAACTCCAGGGCCGCAACAGCGGCAGCCGCCTCCGCCCCATGGTCTATAACCTCCCCTTCTTCAATTCCTGGGTCATCTAATTCCAGGAGGGCTTTGTGTTCCTCCACGTAGGCCGCAGCCTCCGCAATTGTACTAATTTTTTTCGTAATGCCCTCCCGGAAAATCATCAATCCCTCTGGCATCAGCCATCTGAAGCCTACTCCCTTCTGGTACAATTTGCTTGACAAAAAGTAATATTTCTTTCTCATTTCACGTACCTGTCTGGGAATCTGCCTCAGAATGGCTATCTCCCTGCCCCTATAAGTCAGTGCCCCACTCCTATGTTTTCTAAGAATTTCATCTCGTCTCTCTTCTCACAAATTTGACATGAACCTCTCTGGGAACTGCATGCGTGCGTGCATATTGTGAATTAACTCTATAAACTCGATCCACATCCCAATTCATAAAGTCAACACCTCTCCCAAGAAATTCTCCCAACAATTTAGTCACAACATCTCTCAAATCTTCTTGGTCCACTTCTTCCAAATTTTGAAACCTAAGGAAATAAGACATTTTATCCATCTGTAGTCCAAGCACAGCATTGCCTGTCGTCTCCTCTCTTTTCTGCACTGCCCGCATCTCACCCTCCAGACCTTCCACTTTCTGCTTGTTTTCTGCTGAGACTTGTTGAGTATCCTTTAAATCCTTTTTATCCATTCTACTTTTGTTGAATGATTAGGGTTGCTGTATTGTTTGAAATACTTTTCATGTTGTTTGGGTCACTTCATTCCATGGAATGATATGATTCCCCTCCCACTGACTATCTCTGTAATTTGTCATAGATAAAATTCCATGTTTTCATGGAATTGTATTCCTGTAGTTCATAAATACCAATAGTTTTAAAATAGAGAGAAAAAGGGCAAATAGTACAGGAAAAAAAGTTAAATAGTTTTAAGGTAGAAAAAAATAAGGTAAATGGACTGTGATGATTATTTTAGAAATAGATAATAAAAAGCCATGGAAATTTGAGGATACACATCATATCTGAGGAAGAGAAATTCTCAACTTACATGTTATTATATTTCAAAGGCTAATCTGAAATTTTGGGAATAGAAGCCGTAGCAAGATGCTTCAACTATCTAGCCCAAAATGGTTATATTGATTTGCAGCAGCTCAGTATAAATATGTACTCATAATCCAGGTTACAGTCTAACTAAAGTATTGACATATTCAAACCATTTTCTCAGTTTTAATTCCAACATACCAAATGTGCTGTGACAGACCTTAAAGATCAAATGTGAATGAGGAGGAATTTTATGAAAGGATATACATACATACATACATACATACATACATACATACATACATTCCTCCCATGTTTCCTCACTTGGCATTTATAATCACTGCAAACGGCACAGGGTAATCTAGGATTGTGTTCAGATTGCCAACTGCAGAATTAGCAATGAAAACAAAATGTACAGCCTTAGTAAAGAAGCTTATGAGGTAGGAAGCAGCTAATTGCTCAATAAATGATCCTCAAATCCTGGCTCCTCCTCTTTCCATCCTGTACATAAAAAAAAAAAAGATTTTAGAATAACAGAGTTGGAAGGGACCTTAGAGGTCTTCTAGTCCAACCCCGTTTAGGCAGGAATCCCTATACCATTTCAGACAAATAGTTGTCCAGTCTCATCTTTAAAACTTCCAGTTTTGGAGCATTCACAACTTCTGGAGGCAAGTTTTTCCACTGATTACCGGTAATTGTTCTGTCAGGAAATTTCTCCATAGTTTCCATCCATTGCTTCTTGCCCTGTCTTCAGGTGCTTTGGAGAATAGCTTGACTCCTTCTTCTTTGTGTCAACCCCATAGATATTGGAACACTGCTATCATGTCATCCCCTAGTCCTTCTTTTCATTAAACTGGACATACCCAGTTCTCTTATTTATATGTTTTAGCCTCCAGTCCCCAACAGTTTTAATTTTTCACCTAGGCCTTTGGCAAGAGAGAGGGATATACCTCATTTCAAGCCATCTGTTCTGTTGAGCTTGCTATCTTTTATCTTTTATTGATTTTATTGTATTTTTTTTGTTGGAAACTTCCCAGAGTCACTGACAGTTGGATGCCATATAGGTAGTCCTTGACATACAACCATAATGGAGACTGGAATTTTGGTTGCAAGTCATTGTGGTTGTAAGTTGATGCATCACATGAATGGAGTCAATTTTACAATAGTTTTAAGAGGGCAATAAAGCAAGCTTCACAGTCATAAAGCAAATCACATGGTTGTTAAATGAATCATGTGGTCATTCTTTAGAAAGGAGGTTTTTTTTGGCTGGAAACCGGCAAAAAATATTGCAAATCTCAGTCATGTGATCAGAGGGACAGCAGGCATCAATGGAAAATATCAATAACAGATACTTCTTCAGGTAATGGATAAAGACAGGAAGAGTTTTGAAGAAAGATGACTTAGATGTAAGAGTTGTCAAAAAACAATCTGTATTATAAGATAAAATGAACCTTTTATGATGTGCCTCAGAATATTTTTTATCCTAAACCCAGTTATTCCATTAAAATACTGTAATTACTTCTGGAAGCAGCCTTGTTTTGCTTACTGTGTATACAGCCTTCTGAATAATTTTATAGAAAAGAAATATCTGAAATAAATGGGATTTATTAACAAGAATAATTCAACAGACCGTACAGAAGGATAAAAAAAAAACCTCCATTCAAGACTGCATGCAGTTACAAACAACCACTTATGTATATTGCTGTTACTGTAAATTCTTTGGTTTTTTTTTTAAATAAACAATATAGAACTTTTAACAAACAAACCAATAAGCATGCAATGATACTGTACAAAGTGGTCAGGGCTAAAATTGTTAGGTGTTCTCAAATTTTATAAAGGAGTTGGAAGATTACTCATTTTAAAACTGTGCCTATTTCAGAGCTTATACAATAGTTTTCATTTTGTTCTATCAAAATTATGGAGACTGTGGAAACTATGCTGCTGATTTTTAGCAATTTTCTGACATTCAACTGTGCAACCAAAGAGAATTCTAAGAGGTACAAAAAGTTATTTGTTCCTTCTGCAAATTTCTAATAATAAATAAATTAATTAATAATAAATTAATAATGTCATTTGCACCTCTATAACTGTCTGGTTTGGTTCTACAACCCAACAAGAAAAGACACAGACTTCAAAGGATAATTAGAACTGCAGAAAAAATAATTGCTACCAACCTGCCTTCCATTGAGGACCTGTATACTGCACGAATCAAGAAGAGGGCCGTGAAAATATTTACAGATCCCTCACATCCTGGACATAAACTGTTCCAACTCCTACCCTCAAAACAACGCTATAGAGCACTGCACACCAGAACAACTAGACACAAGAACAGTTTTTTCCTGAAGGCCATCACTCTGCTAAACAAATAATTCCCTCAACACTGTCAAACTATTTACTAAAACTGTACTACGAATAATCTTCTCATCATTCCCATCACCAATCTCTTTCCACTTATGTCTGTATGACTGTAACTTTGTTGCTGGTAATCCTTGTGATTTATATTGATATTGATTGTTCCTGATCGCTTATTTATGCCCTGTGATTATCATTAACTGTTGTATCATTAAGTGTTAAATTGTACCCTATAACCATCATTTGTGTTGTAAATGTTGTACCTTGATGGAGGTATCTTTTCTTTTAATGTACACTGAGAGCATATCCACCAAGACAAATTCCTTGTGTGTCCAATCACACTTGGCTAATAAATTCTATTCTATTCTATTCTATTCTATTCTATTCTATTCTATTCTATTCTATTCTATTCTATTCTAATTCATATACATACATACCAGTGATAATAATTAATACAATTACCATCATTAATTTTCCAGTTAAACTACGGATTGCGTGGGTTAGAGGTGAATTGTATACTGAAGTTTTTGTATTTATTGTGATTTTTATGCAAGTGTTCCTGAGTCCTGAAAATTATTTTAAAGGCTCACCCACCCAGGCTAAAAAGGTTGAAAAAGGCTGCACTAGAATGCTCAGTTTCAACAGACTCATTTCCTAAAACAAGCCTTCTTTCAGCAACTGTGCGATGTAATTCTTAAAAGGACAGTATCAATTCTATTAGCATTAGATCAGTTGCTATAACCTTTAAGACAGGGATGGGGAACGATGGCCCCTTTATGACTTATGGATTTCAACTCCCAGAATTCCATGCTGGCTCAGAAATTCTGGGAGTTGAAGTCCACAAGTCATAAAGGGCCATTGTTCCCCACCCCTGCTTTAAGAGATAATATCTAAAGTTGTCATAAAATAAAGCTTCAGGCAAGCAACAGCTTAACAACCCTTACTGAAACTCAATCTTTGGAAACTCAAAGACATTTCCCCCTGGCCCTCCATCCCATCGGAAATCACTCATTATCCCATATATATCAGTAACTCTGGGCTTGAGGCCAATTCGTTATGTCAATCCTCTCATGACATACAGTACCACCTACTCCTAAACCAGTATTTCAGTTTGAAATGAAAATTTCAAACAAGTCAACAGTATATTTTCCCCCATCAATTCCCATCAAACCAATATAATTTTATATATTTCTATCTTTTCTTATTAGAGAACTACTTCTACATGCTATATTTCTTCCACTTCTACAATATTTGATGGTAAGTAGTACCTTTATCTTAAGCATAGTCATAGTGCTTTCAATATTAAATGTTCTCTTCCACTGTTTTCAAAAGGATATTATGAGCATGGCAGGGAGGAGAATGTTATTTAATTATTCATATAGCACTAAAGTATTTCCCAAATGATTTTTATGATTATTAAGAAACACTTCAAAAGGAAATGTGATTTTCACTTAAAAAAGGAATTAATGTTTAACCTTTTACATTAGTCTTTATATGATGTAGTTCAGTCCTTAGTGATGAAACTTTGATAGCCTTTTTGAGACGGTGCTACCCAGATTTATTTGGTAGAATGTGTTAAACAGACTTCAATATTAGTTAATTAGAAATCTCCCCTCCCTTGTCAACCCTGACTGGAAACAGACCCAGAGAAAGGTGGAGAACCAACTTAATAGCAGGCCTCCCACTCCTAATCCCCTAAATTGGCCCAGATAGAGGCAGAAAATAAATGGTATCGAAGGCCACTGAGAGATCAAGGAGGATTATATTGTGAAATTGGGCTACAGCCCAACTTCACAATACTTATTCTGATCTTGTGCTAAGATAAACACCAAACCTTTTCTTTAATGGAGGCAATAGATGTCTCAATCTCATACTGAAGAAAGTGTATATTTTCCCTTTTAATGAGTTTTGAAGTGCTAGATCCTACATTAGATTTCTTCATGATTTAAATATTCTATAAATTCTAAACTACCTGCTGAGTTGAGAGGAACAAATATTGGGAAGAAGCAATTCATGAGATGAGATGTATAGGTATTGAGGAAGGTCTTCAGCATTAATAGGTGGTGATGGATAGGATCATCTTCAACAAAGAAGAGCAAAATGTAGAAGAAAAAGATGAGGTCCTGATCATTTCACTTGGGACAAAATTTTTCTACTTTGTATTTGAAGAATACAAGTTTTTCTAAAACTGCAGGTACATTTAAGTTCGTTTCACAGTTGCAGTATCAATCTCCATAATATCACAGTGTATATTAGTATCCACTAAAAGTCTTACTGACAACGTAATAGTCAAGCAGAAAAGTAAGTTTTACTTGATACATGTAGCTTGTACTTAGTATAAAAATAGTTTCTAAAAAACTTATTGTGTTTTAAGTAGTATCTGAAACACCAGATTCCCCATCTGCTGTGACTTAATTGCCAAAATAAAATTGTTTGTTCCTCCTTTTCTTCACAGCAAGGAACCTCAGCCTATCTGTCTAGTGCCAGACAGGCACAAGTTGTGGCTGACTACCAACAAAAGGCCTGAGTTAATTACTGTGTATAGTTTAACAAATTACCATTAAAACTTGAGTCGGTTCCATATAAATGCTTATCCGGTCTTCAAACAGTAGTTCACCAACTCCAGATTCCAGCAATGGGATTTAATCTCTAGTTCTAGCAATGGTTGATTTAATTTCTTCTTGGCAGAGCTGTATGAAATTGTATCACCGCTACACAGAGTACTCTGGCATTTCCCCAGGAGCATTTTGCACTTCGGTTTCAGTGCAGGAAGTGTTTCAGTAAGTCACTTTAACCAATTACTTTGTAACTGAAATAATACATCGTTGAATGAAATTTTGCCAATTGCGTAGCCCTTCCAATAAAATAAGTAAACAAGGCCTGGAACTCTGTGTCCATTACAATATTACGCAAAGTGAGAAATTCCTAGGTTATACTGTAAGGCTAGTTCAAGTTTCACTTGCTGTCAAAGGGTGTGAGCCATGTTTTCAATATAACCCAAAAAACATATATTACAAAGAGTTGGTTTTGTGATAGGTTGTTAAAAAAGCAATACTTCCTTTAAAGTACTGGTGCCTCTGCATGCTCTTTTTCCTTGTGTCCATAAACTAGTATTTAGCAGTGGCTGATAAAATGCTGTGGTTATTGGTGTTCGTTTTACTGTATACTCTGTAATTAACAGTATTGCTGAAGCACTGTTCGTGCTGGTGCCTTTTGTTTTCTTCTTGCTTTTAACACTGGTTTGTATGAATCAAATTTTACAAGAATACCTATGTTAAGAGTCTTTCAGTGGCTTCATCTAGAACAGAGTTGGGGAACTATGGTCCCTTTATGATTTGTGAACTTTAATTCCCAGAATTCCTGATCCACCCATGCTGGAGAGGAGGAAAAAGAGGAGGATCAAATGAGGGAACTGGAATTTTAAATGTAAAGTCTAGAAAATGTAAAGTCTAGAAAAAGAAAAAGAAAAGATGGCAGAAAGAAGAAAAGAAGGAGAGCTGAAAGCCATTAACAGGGAAGATCTTCACAGCCTTGATTTCTGATAAATAGCTTTCCGATTTAACCTCTTCAAGTACAGTGATTCTATAAAGGAGCTCACAATGTGCTCAAAACATGTGAAATACCCCAACAATGTTAGGAACTCCCATTTTAATCAAAAAATAAATAAAGGAATTGTAAGCAGAAGTCAATTTCTTCCCGTATTCCCATTTTCCCAATGAGAACTTTTCACAATCTGATTACAAAATCTAAGCAGCAATAAAGAACTCTGACACAGATTTTGAGAATTTTGTTTAGAATTTTTATATGCTATATTTTAAGGAAAACCCAATTGTTGTTTTCCTTCTGTATTTTTGAGAAACATTTCTGTGTTGCAGGTTTAGAATTTCTCCAGCCCAAATGCTAACTGAGTCTGATTCTGCTCAGCTTTTTCAGATCGACCAGAACAGGTAAGTGCTGCCATCTAGCTGAGCCTCACTAAGTCATTTTTAAACAGCAGACTATAAACCACTAATCAAAAGATAAAGTTGAAAGGACAACTGAGTACTCCTCTTACCCAGATATGATTACTTTTGATAACTGAGTACATATTAAATCCTATGTATAACATTTTCTTGCAGACAAGGATATTCCCTCTAGAATCCCTCTAAAACAAAGTTTGAACGTATAGTGGAAAAGGCATTCAAATGTACATTTTTAACGAAGTATTATTTGCACAACTGGTTTAACTTACCAAAACCAGCCTCCATCCTGATAGCACGTAATAGTAGTTATAAGACCAAAATGCAAGAAGAATAACATTCCTAGTTTTAATATGCAAAGGCTAAATAATACAGTGCTATAGTTATTGTGCTAACATTTCCCTAAACATTAAAAATGTCCAGTTATTTCTTATAATTTAATACATAATGAATTATTCATATTGTTATATATTTACATAATGCAAATGCACCATCAGCTTTTAAGATAATAAACAAAGATAATTAAAAGCTGCGAAGCTTAATCTTCAAACCCTGACAATTAAAAAACGGTTCAGTACTTACCATAATGTGATTGAAATGCCTGTGGTTTTACGACCTGATTACAGTGGTTACACATCACCAAATAGAAATCATCATGAGCTGGGCAAAGACCAAATATTGGCATATCTAAAATAAAAAGGACAAAAAAATATATGTCTCACTGCTAATCAGAATCAGTGTACAATTTATGTAAAAGTAATATTTGATGTTACCATAATTGAAACCCTGATATCGTATTTCAAAAACAGCAGGGGGCAAAAGCCCAAAGGAAGAAAATGAGCTTTCAGTTATTCAACTATTTATATTTATAAAAGCATTTCAAAAGTCACCTTGCTCCTCAGAAAAGCTCTCTGTGATTTCCAATTTAAAACACAATAATTTAACAAGATAAGATACTGTATACAGAAGAGTTAAGAATAGGGAAAAATATTTAAAAACCAAGACCAGAGATAAAATGTTGAAAATACTTTGAAAATTATTTAGCAGAACCACATAGGCAAAACAGGCTAACCGATTTCCTGGAACTAAACATGAATATGCCAAATTAACATATTTACTCCAACATAATCTCCCCACACTTGCTGGAGCTAGAAAGTTTCTATCCCAGGTCTGTTTTACTCCCTTTTTCTGAATATTGAGAAAAATAGAAGGACCTCCAAAGAAGATCATCAGCCATATGAGGTTCATATAAGACTTTCTCATATTTTACCAAATGTATTATGTGTTCTTCTTCACCATAAATAAGATATTTGTTATTACTTTGCTATAATTCACATATAACTGAAAAAGGAACAAATTTATACTATATTAAACAAAACATGCAGAGTAATTAATTAATACAAAAATAACATACTGAAACTATACTTATTGCTAATTATAATTCTAACAATGAATCTTATTGCATTCTTTGACAAAATGACAAAATTAGTAGACCAGAGGAATGCTGTCGATATAATTTACTTGGACTTCAGTAAGGCATTTGATAAAGTAGACCATAACCTACTACTAGATAAAGTAGAAAAATGTGGGTTAGACAGCACCACCACCAGATGGATTCGTAACTGGCTGACCAACCGCACTCAACTTGTAGTCCTCAACGGAACTACATCCACATGGAGGGAAGTATGCAGTGGAGTACCCCAAGGCTCTGTTTTAGGCCCAGTACTCTTCAACATCTTCATCAATGACTTGGACGAGGGGATAGATGGGGAACTCATCAAATTTGCAGATGACACCAAGCTGGCAGGAATAGCCAACACTCCAGAAGATAGGCTCAAATTACAGAAAGATCTTGACAGATTGAACATTGGGCGCTATCTAACAAAATGAAATTCAACAGCGAAAAAAGTAAGGTTTTACATTTAGGCAAAAAAACCCAAAATGCACAGGTACCGTATATATGGTACCTTGCTCAATAGTAGTACCTGTGAGAGGGATCTTGGAGTCCTAGTGGACAACCATTTAGATATGAGCCAGCAGTGTGTAGCTGCTGCTAAAAAAGCCAACACAGTTCTGGGCTGCATAAACAGAGGGATAGAATCAAGATCATGTGAAGTGTTAGTGCCACTTTATAATGCCTTGGTAAGGCCACACTTGGAATACTGCATCCAGTTTTGGTCGCCACGATGTAAAAAAGATGTTGAGACTCTAGAAAGAGTGCAGAGAAGAGCAACAAAGATGATTAGGGGACTGGAGGCTAAAACATATGAAGAACGGTTGCAGGAACTGGGTATGTCTAGTTTGATATTTTTATTTTATTTATTTTATTCGATTTTTATACCGCCCTTCTCCCGAAGGACTCAGGGCGGTGTATAAAAAGAAGGACTAGGGGAGACATGATAGCTGTGTTCCAATATCTCAGGGGTTGCCACAAAGAAGAGGGAGTCGGGCTGTTCTCCAAAGCACCTGAGGGTAGAACAAGAAGCAATGGGTGGAAACTGATCAAGGAAAGAAGCAACTTAGAACTGAGGAGAAATTTCCTGACAGTTAGAACAATTAATAAGTGGAACGACTTGCCTGCAGAAGTTGTGAATGCTCCAACACTGGAAATTTTTAAGAAAATGTTGGCTAACCATCTGACTGAGATGGTGTAGGGTTTCCTGCCTGGGCAGGGGGTTGGACTAGAAGGCCTCCAAGGTCCCTTCCAACTCTGTTGTTATATTATATACTGAAAGTTGGCCAATCGGTGATCCAGCTTGCACAAATGTAGGAAGTTAATTAGAATATTTATTAAAATAATATGCCAGCCATTTTGCTATCTATTTATGAATCTATAAAACACCTGTATGTAACAATGGGTATTCTGGGCTTTGCTTCCTAACACAAGCAGAAGAATTAGCTTTTAGTTTGACTGATCAGCATATTATAACTAAATCATTTAATGTCCCAGAAGTATAATTCTTATTAAAAAAAGTGAGAGAAAACGAACAGGAAAATAAATGGAAAAAACCCCACAAAACCTCCATACTTCACTAACTTCCTATTAAGCATTTTTATTATTAATAAACATTAAATACCATTTAGTGTTTAAAATTAGATTTTCTTTAAAAATGTTATTAACTACTTGTCACATGGCTAAGATAATATGCTATGTAAAATCTTCCGGATAGAGATACCAAGCCACATTTTACAAAAGGGTTCTTGATCTTTCTTCATGAACAACCCTTTGAGAGTTTAGCAAAACCCATGGACCCCTTTCTCAGAAAAATGTAATTATACTTATAAAATACATACTATATATACTTAATATGTGATATTACAAATGAAACCATTTCTGCTCAAATTCTAAATATTGTTACCACACTATTTAGAAATTAAAAATATATAATATAGTAATAAATGTATTTCTTAATTAATTCAATAATTCATTAACAAGATATGGTACATTTCAACTAGATGTTTGTGAATGCAACCATCTGCTGACAGTCCCCCTCCCCAAGGTTATGGACCCCAGGTTAAGAACCCCCTGCCTTCAAAGCTTACAACTAAGACAAATTAAAAATTGCTAACAAGTTGTTGTAGCTTCTGTCTCAGTATTTGGATGGGGGCCTCCTGCCTTGGAGGCCACAATTGGAGCCTTAGTGTGGGAAGTCCATTAAAAAAAATCTTTGAAGAATGCAATGGCAGGCTATTTTTGTAACTCTGCCAAGAAAAATACCTAGATGCAGTCAGCAGCAGACTAATTCAACCTGAGATATCTTTATATAAGTTGTAGTTCAGCAAATAGTCAAATATTTGGAACATTGTTGCATATTACTTTATAGAAATACCAAGCAGTTTATACAGAAATATAATCCCAATTTTCAGAGTGTAGAACGGAAGTTTTTTTTGAGGTTTTTCAAAACTTCTGTATCTTAAATCTCACACATAGAATAAAATGGGACTTTTTTCTACTAGACCCTATATTCATTATATGTTCTTCAAATATTCTAAAACAATATAGTTTTATGTTTTTGCCTAAAGTTTGATGTTAGCAAGTTTTGGAACTATAAATATATAGTTTTGGATATAATTAATTAGCGGGATCAGTATATACTAATTTTGATATATATGTGTGTGTGTAATTAAGTCCTATTATTATTGTTTAATTTATACCTCAATTCTATAGCCAAAGAATACTCAAGATGGCTTTGTCAGTTATTTTTTAGTAAACACCTGGCTCATTTTCAAAAGAGTCAGGTACTGAAGGAATACAATGAGACTTATCTCTTGGTACAACATTGCAATCTTATGCCTGTAGACCAGGGGTAAACTGAAGGCCCATGGGCCGGATCTGGCCTGTGGGGTGCTTAGATCTGGCCCGTGGGGTTGCCCTGGAAACAGCAAAGGACCAGCCTGCAGTTCTTCTGCCAGGGAAAATGGAGCTCGGGGCGGGGGGCATGCCTCCCCCGAGCTCCGTTTTCGCTGGCAGAGGGCTAGAAAAACAAACCAAAAGCAAAACAAGACAAAAGGAGAAATGTTTCCGGTTTTGCATTTGAGCATCCAAGAAGGGACAGGAATGGAGAAAGGGAAGAAGGAAAAACAAAGAAAAAGAAGGAAAGAGGGGAAGAGAGCAAGAAGGAAAAAGAAGGAAAGAGGGAAGGAAGAAGAAAGGAGAATGAAGAAGTAAAGAGGAAGGAAGGAAGGAAGGAAGGAAGGAAGGAAGGAAGGAAGGAAAGAGGGAGGGAGATTATAATGAGAGTGAGGGAAGTCCTGCCTTAGGACTCGACCACCACAGGTATCCACAAAACGAGTGATGTCAAACTTGCCACGGCCACCACACCACACCCACCCCAGCCCCTCGAGGTCAAACACAATCTTGATGTGGCCCTCAATGAAATCAAGTTTGACACACTGCTGTAGACAATCACATTCTGATTTCAGATGCAATAGGAAAGTATGTCTTCCTGATATGTGAACAAATGCCCACTTCTGAGTTTCAGTTTTTCTCTCTCCCTTTCTCTTTCCTGCTCTCTGTCTTTGTCTCTCTTTCTCTCTTTCTCTCTCATACACACAAATCCTTTGCCCAAAAGCATTGAAGATTATTTGAACATTAATTCATAAACAAGCCAGTATCTGAAAAAAAATTAATGCTGGTTTGTTCTAAAACTAAACAAATCATAGTTTAGAATTTACAGTTTTCTAAATTTCAGTTTACTTAAATTCAATTTATAAATTTGGAAGTGAATACTTTGAAACTCTTTAGCAGTGCATTAGAGGAGACATGAGATGGACGTTCCTGAGAGAGCTCATTTATGTAGTTGCAATTTACCATATTTATTAAATTTGTCATCCATCTCGCTATCCATATCAATTTCCAAATTTTCATGCTTCTGATGTAACTGCACTGGCACTATCATGCTGATCAATTTTTTATTATGTACACTACATTAATTATCATTCACAATGAAGAGCTAAATAAGTTCAATTCTTTACTCAACAAAACAGCCTACAAAATAGTCATAGTTTCGTAACTAATTTAGCACTGGTATACCATAGATTCTAACATCACTGTTGAGGCAAAAAAACAAACTGAACACAGAAATGTGTTGGAGAGATGTACTTTTCGTATCTATTTAGCAGTACCTGTATTTTCTTACTCAGCTGTAATTATAACAATAATGAATACAGTACACTCTGTTAACTTAATTCAGATTACAACCAGGAATGTATAAAATTCTTCATGCTGGAAACAAAGCACTTCAAGTTTGAAACATTTCTCGGGATTATCTATGATTTATATTTGTTTCACAAACATGATACAGTGAACAAGCTACTAAACGCTTGGTTATTTTAAGAAATCTAAGGATGCTGGTAAAATATTTTGGAAACAATTTTTTTAGTTAGTAAATAAAAGAAATACTGCATGTCTTCGCATTTCCTTAGAATTCTAACTTTAATCCTTCCTCTATGATTGACAGTTAATTGAAGGAAATGCTTCAATATGTATTTATTTTAGTATATCAACCTAGATATTTATACTAACACTTTTTGTTCTTGGGATCAATTTTTACTTTGATAACATATGTAAATCAGAGGAAATTGAATGAATCAAAACCACACTTCTTTCTGCCTCTTCTACATCTGTTGTGAAAGTCTCAGAAGAGATTATGGAGTTTATTGTGAGAAGTAATATATTTTACATTAATAAAGTCTGCTAAAATTAAATTTACTGAGAATGCATAATCCTAACTCTGGAAACTGCAACTAGTGCAAAATGCCCACATTAAACAGGATAACCCAATGTTGTCACAGAATATCATTATTGTTTGTTATATGTTTCCTGGTACAATTCAAGATCCTGATGATCCTTCATGGCTTGCAGCTTGATGATCTTCATGACTGCTTACTCCAAAACATAAAAGAGAGTAAGACAAGAACCAATGGATGGAAGCTGTGCAGGGAGAGATCCAAACTTGAATTAAGGAAGAATATCCTATCAAAGCTATTAAGCAATGGAACAACCTGCCTCCTAAAGTTGGGGGTGTTCTATCACTGTATATGTTCAAGAAAAGACTGGGTAGCTGTTTGTCCTGAATGGTATAAGAACTTCTTCACTGGGAATGGGGTAGGACTAGAAGATCTCCAGGATCTCTCCCAACCCTAAGATTTTGTCAAAAGTGTTTACATTTCCTATTCTATAATTCAGGGTAATTGATAAATAGATTTTACGAATGCGCACACAATCCAAAATCTGTAATAATATTCAACACATTCTTGTTTTTGCTGACAAGCAGAACAACTGAGAAATCTCTGAACTTTTGTTAGCTCTCTGGACATACGTCTGCAGGATCACTTATTTGAAGACAAGGATCACAGTTCAATACAGAATTAGATGCAATTAGAATTAGGCATTCCTAGCACCCTGGTAGCAAGACTGGTAATTAGGATTGAACAAAAGGAATAACTTTCCAATGTACAGAAAGTAAGTGATCTTGATATTTGTTGGCAGCCACAGGCATTCATAAGTGAAAAACTTTTTTAAAAAAACTTGATTTTCACCTCACAGCTGCTTTTATCAGTTCAATTTTCCCCACCTCATAGTTATTGCCCATTTCAACTGAATTGCAAAGAACAGACACACCATTCTTTCTTTGTACCAATAAGGGTATAATCTGCATCCTACCAGTTTTTCTTGGAATGTTCTATATAGGCAACCAGCAATTGGAAGGAACAGCAAGAAACATGTGAGATTCTAAGAATTTCAGCTGGTCATTGAAAGAAAATGGGAACATTACAAACAATTGCCTTAATTTGTCTGTTTTCTTCTTCCTCCCCCCGCCTTTTATTTATGTGGGTTTTTTTTTCTTGGATCATAAATCTGTGAAAATAGAAAGCCTTTTGGCCAGAGTTCAATATAAATAATTAAAATAAATTCACAGATATTAACTCTTCTATTAAATCATGATTCTTTGCTTTTGTGCAAAACTAAGGATGCCCTCTTTCTTTTCCCATCTCCAAACTATTTTGGGTGTGGAGTTATAACATCAACCACTCTCCTATACAGGTAGACATCGACTTACGAACACAATTGGGACAGGAGCTTCTTTCACTAAGCAATGCCCAATTCAATTACCGGTACTTTTTGTGCCCATCCCTTACGTGATTCACTGCAGTTAAATAACTAATAACATGGCTGTTAAGTGAATCTGGCTTTCCCCATTGACTTTGCTTGTTAGAAGCCATCTGGGCAGGTCTCAAATGGTGATGTTACCCTCAGAGGTCCTCATCAAAGAACATTGAGCAGCAAGTATTTTCCTGCAGTTTTGATCATTCACAGCATCTTTGGCATCATCCCAAGGGATATTAATAATCTGATGTGGCCCTGGGATGCTGCAACTGTTTTAAATATACGCCAGTTGCCAAAGTGCCCAAAATACAATCGCATGACCCTAGGAATGCTGCAACGGTGATCAGCACAAGGACAAGTCATGTCGCTTTTTTCACCATCACTGAAACTTTGGTCACTAAATGAATGAGATCATAATGAATGAGGACTACATGTAGCTCAAACTGTGAAAACAGAATGGGAGAAAATAAGAGTGCCAAAATCCATGTTTTATCGGTTGACCACATGGCCAGCCTCAGCTTATTGCTACCAAGTCAAAGAGTAAGTTTTGGGTATGCCTCGTTGCTGCAATGCAATGGTGAAACTACCAGCTGAGGTTTACTACTCTGAATGAAAATATGAGACTTGTTTTGCTACCATTCAAAAGTGACTCCATTATCCAGTTTGTTCTGCTTTGGACAGATTGCATAATTATACAATTTATGAAGAGTACAAAGCTATCCATTATCTCAAAAAGAAACCCCTCATCTTATTTTACAATTCCATATCACATCAAACTCTTAAGATTCTTGTCTCTGTATCTCACATTGTAAGATTGGAGCCTGTTAATACTATTTACAAAAGGCTTTTTGGCAAAAACCCGCTACTCTAATCATGCAGTAAATATGGCTCTTATTATCTTCGCTCTTTATCTCCGATTTCATGTATCTGCAATTCGGAGAATAAATCTTTTTATACGTATAGAGGTTTTACCACAGCCACAGATTTGACATTTTTATTTTCACACATAAAGAAAATGATGACCTTCTATGCATGCATTAAAGTACATCTTTTAAGGCTGGGATTAGCACACATTTGATCTCCCTTCTTGTTTGGTCATAGAAGCTCTTACTGGGTTAGGGTTGAAAGGCTCCATATGGTTTCCTTGCAGTATTTGCCTTTTTCAAAGTACCTTGTTCAGCTCATGACAGATAGAATCATACATGATTTACACTGACTTCTTGGTTCTATGAGGTTCCCTCATGGTATCATTGCAGATGTCCCTGGATCATGCCACTACATGCTTCACCTGCCTCACGAAAGAGTTGTACTTAGCAGAAAAACCAGCAAGACTCTTGACTGGGTTGACCCAGCAAGGTCTATCATGGCCAAGTGAGAAGGAGATGAAAAGAAAGAAAATGGGAATAGTCCTCATGGTAGGAAGAAGACAAATGTAAGCACTACATCTAACAAACTCATTCACATATATTCATAATCTCATTAGTTGGTTAAGTTGAACCCTGAAAGGGAACTACTGTGAATAATGAGAGCCATGTGTAGCTTGGTTTTATATAAACATCTGTTCTTTTACAACAGATGATTTGATGGTATTTGGAAAAATAAACCAAAACTGCTGAGGTGAAAACTGGAATTGATGCTTCAAAAAGTTTCCTTAGATTTGTTTATATATTTCCAGAACTCCAACAAACAATTTCTAAAGTTTGCTCAATTGATTAAAAGAGCTTATAAGAAGCTTTCCAACAGCCAATATATCCAAATGTACAATTGCTTTAAATATTTATAGAATATGTATAGCAAATTTCATGAGCTGTTGGCAGAGCACAGCATATGTATATTACATACTAGAATTATTCATAACTTTTTTGAACATTTAAGGCAAGAATATTACAAGATTACAAGATTTTTACATATGTAAAAATAAAATACATACTAATTCAAAGTGATATAAAACAAACTGCTTGAATAATATTAATCTATATAGTACTAAAACTGTGATTCCTGTAATCTTTAACTGGGTGAAATGGCACACCATAGGGAAAAACGTTTTGAACCAAGGTACCTCAGATAACTTACAGAATAAGTCAAAAATATGGGACCCATAATTCCTGTGAAGTTGAAATTTGGAAAACTATAAACCCAATGTGACATAAATATTATCATAAGACACAATATAAAGTGTCATAAAACATTTCCTGTGCTGATGTTTGATAGTGCTACTCAGTTCAACATGGGCTATTTTCAAGTAAGATACATCTCTGAATGCATCCCAACTTCTTCAGTGAAGGTAATGTATTAGAAGTTCTATCATTGTTGAAGCAATCAGGAATCTGGTAAGGAAATATGCTCAGAAAGATGACCCAGGTTGTCTAGTCACAATTAAAAATCAGAATTATTTGGAATTGTAGCTACTAATAATGATCTAACTGCTTTAAGTTATTTTATAATAAACTGAAAAAAATAAATATTGATAACTGAAGGAGATACAATTGTAAGACAACTCTTAAATCAGAGGGTTTTGCCTTCCAATAACTATCACCCTGAAACTCCTATGCTTCAGCTTTTTAGAAAAAGAAAGTTGGACAAATCTGAATTTCTCAGCATCTTTATTTAAAAATGTAATCTAAAGTAACTGCTATTGAGTGATCATGGTTTTAAATATTTACAGATGAATCAACGCTTTAAAAAAATTCACTGCCTACTTTATATTTTTCCCTAAACAAAGATTTAAAGTTAGTTTTGTGTTTGCAAATATTACAATGAAATCTCAATTTACCAGATTCTGATAGAACAGATAGACATGAAACAGATCAATTTTCCACAGAAATTAGCATCATTTCTGTAGTATCAATTTATACAATGAACATTAACTCACTAAATGACGTAAGTTGCATCATATACTGTTATGTATAGTAATGACTTCAATAGAGGAATAGCAGTACCTGATTCAAGTGATATAATTAATGATATAATTACACAAATGATATAAATTGACACAAGTGCTTTAATTTGTGATAATCGGGTAATAAGATCAAATCAGTATGAGTGCTCTCCAATTTGGTGGATACTTACGATTAACACAAAACCTGTCTCCACTTAGTCTATTAAAAAGAGGTCTTATGCTATTAGGTAGCAACAGAAAATCTGCTTCTTACCAATGTCTTACACTATATATTTGTTGAATATTGTTTTTGATATTTCATAGCCAAGATTCAATGATCATTCAATAAACAACCTGGATGAAGGTATATAGAGTATATTTATCAAATATGCAAGTGATATGCAGACGAGTATTATAACCATCTGGAAAGGCTAGAACAATGGACTAAAACCAAACAAGATAAAATTAGATAGATTAATGTGAAATTAATAAAGAATGAATGCACTAAGAATTTTTGTAAACAAATCATAGGCATAAATATAGGTTTGAAGAGACCTGGCTTGGCAACATAAAATATGAGAAGGACTAATTTCATTGGCTGAACATGAAGGAAGGATCTCCCTATATCTGAAATAAAGATTCCATAGATTCTTCCAAATGCCATACTGTAATCCTCACTGGGTCTCTTCCACACAAGCCCTAAAATAAGACACGTCAAGTGTTTACTTTTGTTATCTTTCTGACATTAGATATAGTTGCTTTTATTTTCCCATTAACTTTTTAGGAAAGCAATATGAAAATATTCCAAATCTGTAAACTGTTATTGCTTTTTAAATTAATATCTGTGGTTTATATATTTTATTTTTTAAATAAAACTCTGATTAATTATTTTAAATTAAACAATGTTCTTAGTAATTAAACCACCCTGAAAAAAAAGTACTAAAAAATAAATAAAAGTAATGCAGTTGAAAACAAAAAATGAACTAAATGAACTAAAGAAGTAAGGTATTTAGGGCCGTGGTCTGGTCGAGCCCAGTCCAAGGCTGGTTAGAATGCAGTACTGCAGGCTGATTCTGTTGACTGCTAGAGGTTTGGCAGTTCAATTCTCACCGGCTCACTGCTGACTCAGCCTTCCATCTTTCTGAGGTTGGTAAAATGAGGACCCAGATTGTTGGGGGCCATATGCTGACTCTGTAAACAGCTTAGAGAGGGCTGTAAAGCGCTGTAAAAGTAGTATATAACTAGTATATAAGTATATAAGTTATTGCTGTCGTAATTTTTTTTAAAAAATTACAAGAAATATCTATTCAGCTCTATTTTGACAGGATATGCTACATTTGCAGCAGTACTACCAACATTTAAAAGGGACATTGACTACCATATTATGTACAAGCGGGAAATAGGGATTGCAGTGGGAAATAAGTAAACAGAGTCCTATTATAACTGACTGATTTGAAAGGGGTTTAGGATTCAAAACAGGGTTATCACATGAATGGAATTCTGCCCCCGAATAAGGAGTTTTGATTAGATAATCTGGGTTCATAAATATTTACACATGAATTTTGAAAATAATTTTAACTTTTCTTTCTAAGCTAGCATTCATGTAAATTGAAGGAAACTTGAACATAAATGTCTGTATTCCTCCCTGTGTGATCAAATATTAAGAAATGGAGTAATAATCTACTTATGAGATTTACTGAATGAGGTTAAGATGATAGATACAGCTGAATTTCCTACATACCTAAGTCTATAATCCTACCCACATACCGAAAAGCAAGCCATATCGAACTCAACTCAATTTTATTTGTAAATACAGTACATGCATACAGTTGCAAACCAGAAAGAACAACAGCAGTAATATAATAGGAAAGGAGACAATGAACATTTTTAAAAAGCTGCAGCAAGGGATTTTCATAAGAACATTCTTCCTTACTGTTCCAAGTATAATTATGACAATTATATAATTGCTTACGAATGTATATTTTACGGATTCAGTTGAAAGATGCTCACCCTGACTCCTCTGGCATGTATACTGAATTCCTTTTTTTGTGATGGAGGGAGGAAGGAGAGAGAGAGAGAGAGTGGGAGGGAGGGAGAGAAAGAGAGAGAGAAAGAGAGATGGAGGGAGGGAGAGAGAGAGAAAGAGAGAGAGAGAGAAGAAGGTGAATTAAGAATATTTTTAAATTAAATTTCAGCTAAAGTTAAATGTCTGTTAAGAGTATTCTGATTTAAAACAATAAAAAATCCTTATGACATAAGCTTTCATGGACTAGAGTCCATTTTATCATTCAGGAGGGACAGGAAGAACTCTTAAGTGAGAAGTCAGATAAAAGTACAATAGTAAAAAACAGAGAAATCAATTAAATTATGTTTATTTGATTATAAAAATGAGTTGAAATGGATATTTACTTTCCACCTCATGAAGAAAGCTATTGTTCAGTATTTATTTATTCTAGTTCTATACCAATTCACAATTGTTTATTCAACAATTGAAAAAAACCATTTGTGGTACTTAATGCAGCATAAAGGCAATCAATAATTAATCCAAGCAACAACAAAGATAAATCATAATAGTAGTGATGATGAGAAATAAAGCAAAGAACATAACAAAAATCATTTTCAACAAATAAATCAATATTAAGAATTCAAAGTAAAATCAATTAATGATGGTAGGAAATGTTCAATACTAAACTTTTTGGGAAAGGTCTACCTTTGGCTTGCATATGAAACTTTAGAAGTGATGGAACAAGCCCTAATAGGAGAGAGAATTCCACAATGTCAGAGCAGCAGCAAGAAAAGGTACTTCCTAAGCTACCGTTTCTCTTCACAAAATGAATTAAGGCAGTCTTTTTTCAGCACTTTGAATTGCATCCAGAAACCCACTGATAATAAGGGCCTAAAAAAACAAGGTGTAATGTGATCTTAGCAGGTTAAGACCAGCCAGTAACTGGTCTGCTGCATTTTTACACTTACCCAGGTGGGTCTTCAAAGACAGAATGTAGAATGTGTTGCAGTATTCCAGCTGAGATGAGGGCATGAGCCACTGTTGTATGAACTCTGTCTTCCAGGTAGGAATGCAACTGGCACACCAATTAAAGCTGGACAAAAGCCTGCTTGGCCACTGCCTCCACCTGCCTAATCAGCCCTAGTCGATGCTCTCTCAGGGGCAGTGGCACCCCATTGAGAAACAATCTTGATTCCCACGGTGTTAACAATTAACTCTTTCTTGTTTAGGCAAATTCAGTCCTCTTGCTATCAGTTCCAGACACCAGAACAAGACTTCCATAGCTCAGCTTGTTCATATTTTCATCCTGGATCAAATCTTTCAGAAGATTTTCTTTGCTGTTGTTGGTTATTATGCATGATTAATTTACAGCAAAGTTAGAGGCTGTGAACTATTTACAATTAATTAATGAACAAATCCATTGAGAAACCACTGATGACAGCAGAATGAAATACAACATTTAAGCAAGTTTAGTTAGAGTATTTTTGAGATTTTTTAAAAAATCTGAAAGCACTAAAGCCAAATGATGGAACTATTTTCAACATCAGTTAGCCCTCAACCACATTTAAAAGTACTTCCTAGTACTTTTTTTTTTGGGGGGGGGTCACTTTTAGATGGAATAACAGGAAAATTTAAAGAGCTTTCTGGAAATCCTGCGTCTGATTAATAACCAGCTCCTTTCAAATAAACAAAGGGTAAGAGAGAAGCCTGAAATAAAATATTTCAACTCAACTACTTTTGTTGTCAGTACAATGCTTTCTATAGAGCCCATCCTCTAAATTAGTCAATTAAACCTAAGCATCAGCTGTTTTTAAACTATGCCCAATATTTTAGTTTGCGTTAAGAGTCCAAGAACTCTTATCTCCCAGTATCATCAGTATCCTTGACACTGTAAGAAAGTTTGAGGACTTCTTAAAATACCAGTCTAATAAGTAATTATCTTCTTCTAAGTAAACAACTACCAGTCATATCTCTTAATTATCAAATATATTATCAAATATCAAATTCCTTTATCATCTATAGCTAGAGTCTGTTACACTAACAGCCCTATTTTAAATTACCTCATGTGATACCTAGTACCACATAAAAATTGAGCGCGGTTTTTGAACTTCTCCATGCACAAGTATATTTTCTAAATTAAACCACTGTAATCCATTCAGTAGCTGCAGCATCAGTTTAAAGCAGATATCTAATTTTTAATACTGTTAAACGTGTATTTTTAGCTTATAGACTTAATCTATTTTAGAGGGTTAAAATCTTATAACTACACATGCCAAGCACTTTGAACTATACTAGTGTATTATTGTTCCATAAATAAGTATTTCACATACCTCACACTTCCAAATGTTTGTCTCATAGAACTGTTCACTTTAGTCAGAACTCCAAGAAAGCATAAGTTATGATCCTTATCATAAACCCTCTATAGCCTCCCATGGAATCTTAAGCTTAAAGTTGCTATCATTACATTAGGTTGGGTAATAACATTTATTCCAGTAAATTCATAATAGATTAAAACCAAACTTCATTTAAGGAGTAAAAGGCTGACTTGGAAATATCATGCTTGTTTCAGCCACAGAAGAACATGTATTTTTCTTCACAATTGAGAACCCCTCCCCGGTTTTAATTCTTCAATTCTTATTAATTTTAATAGTGTCTCCTCCTTGTTATCTTTGCTGGTTTCTCAGTTCTATTTCCCCTTCTATTCCAGTTGATAATTCCATTTTTTCCTACTTGTCCTGATCTTTGCTCTTCATCTCTTGTATACAATTTTCCAGCCTTCTATCTATACGATCCAATATTTCCATCATGTCTTTGTGCACTTCCAGGATAAGGTCCTTAATGTCTTTGTTATTTTGAGTCATTAACTCCTTTTCGTTTAGGTCTCCTCAATCATCTGTTAAGAAACCAGACCTCCAAATCAAGTTTAAATGTCTCATCAATGTACAATCAAATCAGTTAGTTACTTCAGGGACCTTCCACTCCTCAAGTGATTTTTGTATATTCAATAGTATTTAGGGGTCTAGACACCAATTCTTTTTTAAATATTCCAGTCTCCAGTGGTTAGAAAGTAAATACACATGGTTAAACAGTTATTTCACTCCATTTCAATATTTGCTCCCGAGTCACAAAAATTTACTATCATCAGCAGATGGCACTCTTTACTTCACTTTGCTTCCTGTCTGCTTTTATTGTGACTCTGCTGCCCTTCTTCTTCTATTTTGACATACCCAGTTTATTTCTTTTGCTTAATTTATCTTATAGGTCCGTTATTTGAAGAAAAGGTAGGTTTAATATGCCTTTTTAATAATATGCCTTTTTAATATCATGCCTTTTATTTTGGGGATTCCATTTCCCACTTAATTTTCTTTTTAAACAAATATTTACTTCTTTAAATCTCCAATATGCTTTTTTTCACAATAGTTGCACACTGTAGCAAATTGTTCTAAAAGGTATTCCCCTTAGATTTTTTGTGGGGTCCAATTTCAGCTGTAAATCTTTTCTTACCCAGACAACACACCATTCAGCATTTCTCTACTCCTGCAAAAACTTATGATTCTGGATGTTCCCCGGCTTCATGGCAGCCATTTTGACTGCCACTGCTCCTAGTCTTCGGTTGAAGGGGTTTTCTGAGTCAAGGAAGGGAGATGCGGCTCTTCTCGACCTGCAAGGGAGTTTCCCTTTGCTTCACCACCCCTCCAAGGTGGCTATGGCTTCTAGTGAAACCCCCGACAGGGAAAGCTCAGAACGGACCTGTGGAGGTCGTGGATCTTGCACCAAAGGTGCCAGAAGTTCAACCGGAAGCCCTAAGTGAGAAATTTGTTGTGAGATCTGCTCCATTTTACGACTTTTCTTTCCACATTTGTTAAGTGAATCACTGCAGTTGTTAAATTAATAACATGGTTGTTAAGTGAATCTGGTTTCCCCATTGACTTTGTTTGCCAGAAGGTTGCCAAAGGTGATCATATGACCCCAGGGCATTGCAACCGTCATAAATGTGAGTCAGTTGTCAAACATTTGAATGCAAATCAGGTGATCTTGGGGATATTGTAACGTTGAAAAATGGTCCTAAGTCACTTTTTTCAGTGCTGTTGTAACTTCGGATGGTCACTAAATGAACTGTTATAAATTGAGGATTACCTTTATTTAACAACGGTGCTTATCAGCATTATCAATTCAGAAAGATGTGACAGAATGAAAATGAGACATCAAATCTGGCTTAAAACTGGATAGCTCTCCTGCTCTTCCAAGTCCACAACAGGTTGGAGAACCTTTAGAATTGGTACAATGAGAGCATAATGTTCTTCTTTCCAAAGCTCTATGATTTTGAGCCACTCTCTGATTCTTAGGAGGTCTTTCTCTATGCCATCAATGTTTTCTTTCACTACAGAAGGGGAATAGATCTGTGTATGTCTAAGTAAGATTTTTTTCAAGTGCTGAATCAATCAGCAATTTAGCTCTCAGGAATTCTTTGGTGCAGAATTCAGACAGGACATCTTTCTCCAGGTAGAAGAGGAAAATCTACAATTGGATGCTCATAAAGTTTCTAAACATTAGAGGTACATTTTCTTTAATGCAAACAGAGAGTGATCTGGAAAGTAAAAGAAATAATTGGAACATTGGATGGGGAATTTGCACAGGCCATATTTAATGCACAGGCCAAAGGTCCCTCAAGACTGCTTGCAATGATCACAAATGAGACATGCTTGTCATCCATAAATTTTCTTTATGAACCCAAATAAAAGAAAAGTTTACTTATAGCAATCTGAGAATTAATATGCCATTTTAAAAGAAGTAAGGGCTCAGATTTAAAAAAGCATACATAGTGAAGAAAAGAATCACCAGCCCAACTGTAAGCAAGATGTCATTTCTAAAAAGGCATTCCTCAAATTACTTAAATCATTTCATCTTAGGCCTGAAACAACATATGTAAAAGATCTTATGAACATTTATGGAGAAAAGTGATTTTTTATGTAGCCTGATTCTATATGGTTTGGGTTTTAAATGGCTGGATAACCATTTGTCTGAAATGGTGTAGGGTTTCCTGCCTGGGCAGGGGGTTGGACTAGAAGACCTCCAAGGTCCCTTCCAACTCTGTTATTATTATTATTATAAATCAGGATGGCAATCCCCTAAATTGTGTTAGAATATCTCAGGGGCTGTCACAAAGAGTGGGTCAACCTATTCTTCAAAGCACCTGAAGACAAGACAAGAAGCAATGGATGGAAACTAATCAAAGAGAAAACCAACCTAGAAGTAAGAGGAAATTTCCTGACAGTTAGAACAATTAATCAGTGGAGTAACTTTCCTCTAGAAGTTGTGGGTGCTCCAACTCTAGAAGATATAGAACTGAGATGGCGCAGTGGTTAGAGTGCAGTACTGCAGGCTACTTCAGCTGACTGGTAGCTGCAGTTCGGCAGTTCAAATCTCACTGGCTCAAGGTTGACTCAGCCTCCCATCCTTCCAAGGTGCGTAAAATGAGGCCCAGATTGTTGGAGGCAATATGCCGATTCTGTAAACTGCTTAGGGAGGACTATAAAAGCACTATGAAACAGTATATAAGTCTGTGCTATTGCTATTTTAAAAAGAGATTGGACAACCATTTGTCTGAAATGGTATAGGGCAGTGATGGTGAACCTTTTCGGCACTGATTGCCCAAACCGGAACATGCATGCACCGGAGCATCGGAAATCCGAAGATCAGTTGGCTGGTGACCATGCGCACCGGCCAGCTGGTTTTTAGGTTTCCAGTGCTCCTGCACTCGTGAAGACCAGTTGGAGCAGCTGGTGACAGGGCATATGCCCACAGAGAGGGCTCTGTGTGCCACCTCTGGCATGCATGCCATTGGTTCGCCATCACGGGTATAGGGTATCCTGCTTGAGCAGGGGATCTGATCAGAAGACCTCCAAGATCTCTTCCAACTCTCTGTTATTTTCTCAAATCCCTTTTTTCTGTCAGTTTCTCTCCTCTTTCCCCATCAACATATTTCTCAGACTTGCAATTTCCCTTTTCATAGAAAGTGTCTGCATGGATACTTATCAATCAGGATAGGAGAAAGCAATACTACTCAAAGCTCAGCAACTCCCCTTCCCAAATTATGATTTGGGGTAATTTAAAAAAAAAAGAAATATAGCTAGGAAATATTGTCAGTTTAACGCAGCATCATTTGTTATATGTCTTCATTTCTTTTTGTCTTTGCAAGCTGTCTTTACTTTAATTGTATCTCTTCATATATTGCCTTTTGTGCTTCAAGATACTGAGCTCTATCATGCCACCACAATTTAATTTTAAAAACTGTACACTTAGCTTTGGGTTCACACAGTAATCACATGAGAATTAAATATACTACCAGCAAAACTACATGCCTATGGAAATTCCATCACTTTCCACATCCATGACGTTGCTGGGTTTGGATCTACTTTAAAAGTATAGTCTGTAATGATCAGAATGTTGCCTTCTCAAATGTCCGTTGTACAAATGAACATTTATACAATATATTATACTGTAGTTCAGTATAATTTAGAAACAGTTGAATTAAAGGCACCTGATTAATAGTTTCAGATTGTAGCATAAATATTACTGAGGGAATTGACTGATTCTAGGTTATAAATAAATGTTTCCTTTGTAGGCATACTAGCATTAGATTATTTTAGCTAGCAACTCTAACACTGCAACTATTTCAGGTCACTTTTTCAAAATTGCTATCTGCATTTGGGCCAAATCAAAATATTCCTATCTTGTCCAAGGTGTAGTTTTGTCCTGTCTAATTTCTGACAAGCTAATCTAAGCAGGAGGCCACAAACTTGATTCTTTTCTAAAGATTTCAAGTGCAAAGCACAGCAGTGAAATATCATACATATTATAGGAAGCCAACTACACTGTCATGAAGGATCTATAACCGTATCAATTCTGTAAAAGGTATGGGTGAATACCATCTTCAAAACCAAGTCCAAAGACCTTTTCATTGTCTCGTATATTTATGGTACTTTACAATCTGATAGTTATAAAGCAATTTAAACATGTTAAAAGCCAGGAGTTCTTAAACTGTGGATCATGATGTACTGGGAAAGGAGAGCAAGTTTAAGTGGGGAGGGAGATGGGCACAATCTGGAGACAGGTTGCATCTGCAAAGTAGAATGAAGACCAGAATTTCCTACCTGGAGCAAGTCAACAGCAAACTTATCCATATAAAAGCTCACAGCAAGTTCTGCCAGGATCCTAACTTTGTGTTCATCCTAAGTTTCATGGTTTAAACTTAGAAGCTGGAATCATTTTCTAACTTCCACTCTGCCTTGACAAGCCAGTTTTCTGATTGTAAAAGCAGGTCTCTGTGCCGTGGGTGGCTATGCAAATATGAGCAATCAATCAATCAATCAAACAAAGGAGTTGGGGTGCAACCTTAAAAGGCCCTAGCTTTCTTTGTATGTTCAAATTTCCTAGTCAGTGCTGCAACCCGCTGGATCACTGTCAGAATGTGTCTTGCCAAGACTAAGCCTATAGGGAGAGTAATGACAGAGCTCCACCTTTGGGTGAACAAGTCTCATGGCATCTATATACTCAGAATTTGCTCCTGCCCTGCATTGAGAATCTAGTGACAAATTCAGAATTTATAGCTGCAGTTATAAAGATTCCAAATGTGAAATGAAAAAAATAAGTGGCAGTCTGAAAAATAAAACCAAGATACGCAAATTCATCTTTCCCATTAAAAAAAATGGTTTTAAATGTAAATTATCTTATGGAAATATCTCCAAAGTAAAGGTTTTATACCATCAATCTGCAAAGGCTATCATTGTCTTGTTTTATATACAGATTAAAATTTGATTAGAAGTAGTTCTCGATTTACGACCACAATTGGGCCCACTATGTTGCTAAGTGAGAAATTTGTTAAGTGAGTTTTGCCCCATTTTACGCCCTTTCTTGCCACAGTTGCTAAATTAGTAACACAGTTGTTAAGTGAATTTAGCTTCCCCACAAAACCCCAGGACAACCTGGCAACTGTCAGAAATACATGCCAGTTGCCAAGTGCCTAAATTTTGATCATGTAACCATGGAGCTGGTCGTAAGTGTGAAAAAGAGTCATAAGTCACTTTTTTCAGTGCTGTTGTAACTTCAAACGGTCACTAAAAGAACAGTTGTAACTCAAGACTACCTGTAAGACTATCTTGAAGTGTTGTAAGTGTTGTACCTTGATGAAGGTATCTTTTCTTTTATGTACACTGAGAGCATATGCACCAAGACAAATTCCTTCTGTGTCCAATCACACTTGGCCAATAAAAAATTCTATTCTATTCTATTAAAGTCAATGGTATATTTTATCTTTTGCCAAACTTAACCTCAGTGCAATCATTTGTTTCAGCCATTGGAGATGAAGGGTGGGGTAATTTTATGAATTTATTTACCAAATTAAACCAAAATTTAAGAAGTTATGCAATACACCATAATACTGATAAGGTCTGTATAAATACAAAAGTAACATATCTATGTGTAGAGACTGGTTGTGAAAAAATATTTGCTCTCTTTCAATTTTTTTGAAGTTTTGCCTCTGAAAGTCCTCCGGGAGAAGGGCGGTATAAAAATCGAAATATATAAATAAATAAATAAATAAAGTCATTAGACTTTCATGTAGGCCACAATGATGTACAAAATAGTCTGACTTCAATGTTTGTTTGATTTATTTCATAAAGAAAATAATCCAACAGATGATAACTCTAGTAGTAATTTTTTCACTGAACTGTAGCTTTAATGTGTGAAGTATTAAACACTTACCATCAAGCATTTTATTCATTAAGGATACTGTTGCTGGCATACACATAATTATTTCAAATTCAAAACAAAAAAGTGGAATTTAATTGGGTCAAAATTAGGTCATTATTTAAGAGAGCTTCTACAAAAATATCTGATCCATGCTGTGCAGCAATATGTGAACTAAAAATGGTCTTAACAGTCCTTTGAGAGTGTCACTTAACTACATGCTTGTAGTTAATGTGCTCACACTGGTAACTTGTTTTCTAAAGCATATTCTGAATTTAATTGGCCTTAAATAAAAGAAGGTATAAAACAAAAGAGTATGTGTATAATAACTTCTGTATTTAATTTTTCCCTTACCACTATTTTTAATGTATCTTCTGGGAATCCTTCGTACTTATGAAATAATGCAATACCTCATAATACTTTTGCCCTATATTCAACCACCCTAATATATTACTTCTAGTAAGTCTTTTAATATCAATTATAAAAAACATGAATGGGAAGAAAAACATGTTCCTCATGTCTGCTTGTGGGTTTCTTATTACCATCCAGTTAACCACTGAAAACCAAAATGGTTTTTCTTTTGTTTTTAAATATATTACTAGTGGTTTTTAGCTAAAGAGGGAAACATAATAGCCAACAGCTGGAATATCACATACAATGCAGCATCTTGCTAAATATGATTTTTGTATGACTGTAAGCGGTCTAGAATCGCCTCAACGAGATGAGCAGCATCAAAGTTTTAATAATAAATTAAAAATATAGCAACTTTTTGGAGTTAGGAATGCTAAGATATATGAAAAGCACAGAATCAAAATCAAAATCACCCCAGTATGGTTTTTTTTTATTAAAAAAAAACTATTCAGAATCTTGTAGTTTAGAGCAAAAAATGCTACCGATCATCTACTACCAGTTGGTTTGTAAACTGATACACATATGTTTCTTCTAATGGAAGAGAGAAGAAATGTTGCTTTGACATACACAGCATCAAGTGCTAATGGCCATTTCCTTCAGCAGATTAAAAAAACTACAGAATCAAAATCAGAGCATTGACAAAATTAAATAATTCTGAAAGAATGAAATTACATCTTGTTCAGAAATATTTTTTTGAGTTCTGTAACACACATATAATAAGCCCGAATAAACATTTTTTTCAACTGTTATTGTCTGGAAAATTACGGCATACTTAACTAAACTCAAAGTACCAAAACACAGAAGGCCCTTTACTCCGCATGGTGTCATGTCCTCTCCATAGCTCTCTTTGAAGGGCAATACAGGAAAGTTCCTTACTCAGAAAGACGACGCCTTTGTGACTCTGGACACACAAAAAACTACAGAGCAGGTACTTCTCCAGTTCCTGCACTACAGAGATGTTCGTACACCACATCTCACCACAAATACATAAGTATCCGAGGTACACAAAACAATTTTAAATAGCCCTTTTATTTCAGATACCAGCCCTACCAAAACATACAGTGTTGCCAGGTTCTGTGCAGTGGTGCTCAAAATGTGTCCAATGATGGCCTGTACCTGAGTCTCAACTTTATAAATTAGATTTGTGCTTTGTAACTTGATACAGTCTTCCATAAAAACTGAAGTTTTTTTATGCTCCCCTACATCCATTTAATGCTCCTACCCCTTCTTTTAGATTCTCATTTTTGTATATACTTTTAACGTGTGTATATTATATATTAAATTTATGTGTATTTTCTGTATGCACATATGTAAATGTGTGTGTAACATTTTTGTACGCATGTGTGTGTATGAATGTATATATTAATTTTTTTAGTTTCATTCATGATCTATATTTTTAGACTCCTCATGCTTCTTTTTAGTTACTTACCACCCTCCTTATGTTGGTTTATGACTATAATAAAGATTTGATTTGATATGGCCTAACAATTGTTTTGTGTTTACATAATTGCCACTTATCTTTATGCGGCAGCTATCCTCAACTGGTAACTAGATAGGCATTACGATAGTTGTCTAATACATTTGGAGAGGACAGGATGAAAAAGACCTTAGAACCATCATAGAGGATATCTTAACTTATTTAGATATTAAAGAAATCCAAGGTAGTTATTAAGAACTACAAAGAACATGGGCTTAAAAATGTATCCAGCTGGTCAACTTCAGATTAAATTGTTACTCTTGTACAGTGAAGCTCATATTTATGTTCAAAACATGTTTTGATGGCAACTCATGTCTCTCTTTTGTAGCTTTAAGCATTTGCAGACACGGCTGCATTTCCAATATTTTACTGAATGCAAGACACACATTTCTATGGAATTCTTATACAAGAACCTTCAGAATCAACCCTCACGTACAGGTCCAATGAGCTGGAAGTAGTAATTTTGTTTGCTGTTAACTTGTCAAACTGAAAAGGAACAATGCAATTAAATGGAAATCATTGCTTGATATTCTGTCTGTCTAAAAAGCCAGTTTAATCTTACTTCTCAAACAATCCTGATTCTATCCCATTCTGCTTAACTACATCTCCCACAGACTCATTTGTGAAATGACAGCAAAAGTCTGTCATTTGTGATAACTAGAATACTTTGTACGGATAAAATGTATGATTTGCAAAGAAAACCCTTTTCCTTTAAATATTGGTAAGTACCGAACAGCATGTTTCAGACACAAAGCAGTGAAGGGGAAGATTTTTTGTTGGGTAAGGAGGATACAACTACTGTTTTGCAGAGAACTTTTTAGTTGGAAGGATTTAAATGCTTTTACTCTTAGCCCCAATGACAGCAAAATAGTTATGTTGAACTATTCTACATAATGCAGAGTGTAAATACTTTAGTAGGTAACAAATTGCAAAATTGATAATAAGGCAACCATGTGATAGCTAATAGGCTTGTCCATAATCTATTTTGCATCTTAGCTTTTCAGAAGATGAAGAAGAAATATCAAATATCAAGAAGGCAACAAGTGTACTGTTACAGATCAAAAATATCAAGAGACCATCTAATTATAATTACATCCCTTGAAGAGGCTGAAAATATAAACAAATGTTATGTATACAGCTTTAAAAAGGGTATGTAATGTACAGTCTATACAACTGAACATATGGCTCATATCTCCACTGTGTACCTAGTCTCAACCTGCCCTTAATTAAGAGGGGAAAATATATCTAGTGAGATAGTATGCAAAGCACACATCTATATGTTTTTGTAATGACTTTTCATTTTTCTCTAGCATAGAACAAAGTTTTTAGGTAACATTTCAAGAGGTGTTAAGGGCAACAACATTTTTATAGATTTACAGGGCAGCTAGATATCCTTTAATTTCATTTCATAATTTCTTGGAATTATAAACATATTTTAAAAAATAAGCATTCCCTGCGGAAAAACTTTGTATGGCTGCATAAAAACTAAACTGGTAAGAATATTGTAGAAAGGATGTAAGATTCAAGAAGTACTGTCCCTGCAAAAGATCCATTCAAAAGCATTGCAATAACATTTTTTGATGTGAATGAGATGAGATTGTAAGAGAAATTAAAAATAACTTAGCTATTGCAGTGCCACTCAGTTCTGTTTATTAAACCTGGCCAGAAAGTATCTCCCAACATACAACCAGCCCAAAAAACATTAACAAATAAAAGACTATTTTTTTTTGGTTTACATTTATACCCCGCCCTTCTCCGAAGACTCAGGGCGGCTTACAATGTATAAGGCAATAGTCTCATTCTATTTGTATTTTTTTTTTTTTACAAAGTCAACTTATTGCCCCCCCAACAATCTGGGTCCTCATTTTACCTACCTTATAAAGGATGGAAGGCTGAGTCAACCTTGGGCCGGGCTCGAACCTGCAGTAATTGCAGGCTCTGTGTTTTTAATAACAGGCTTCTCTATTGCCTGAGCTATCCCGGCCCCCTATATAATAGTGAAAGTGAGTGGCACTGGAGAGATCCAGATTTAGGCCTACCTTTAACCACTGAAACTCTCTGGGACCTTCAGCCAGTCACTCTCAGCCCAACCTACCTCAGGGGGCTGTTTGTGTGGGGGGAAATGGGAAGAAGAGCGCTACATTTATCTTAAGCTCTAAACCAAAGTGGGATATAATGCAAATACAAAGATAAAGCCCAAAATGTTCATGAAATGAAAACATCGGTTTATAGATTAATGAAAACTTCACAAATATTGCAAAAATTACATGACTCAGAAACCAGTAGAACATCATAATCCCCTTATATAAGGCTACATTATGATAACGCTTGGAGCCTATTGATCATTTTGATTTTTATATATAAAAAGGAGCTCAAAAATGTGTAAAAAAAAGGCAACTAATTTGATCAGGAGGATGGAGTAAATGAATGCAACACAAGGAGCTTTTTAAAGCTGAAAAAGATAAATGGGAAAATGACAAGAGACTTATAGAAGTTGATAGATATTTCCCCACTCTTAACTTTTTATGAATTAAGAGGACTCAATGCATTAAGAATAAATCTAAACCTTATTCTTAGGGCACTGATTCATCTAACATTTGTACATACAGTATACCAAATTTAAATGTGGAACCCATAACTGAAACGTGAGGTAATGATTGTCAATTTAAGTTGCTTAAAAATGAACTAAACGAGTTCTTAGAAAGCAATGCTGTCAATATCTATTAAATATGAAACCTATGCCTCTAAATGCTTCTGATAGACCGCTATACTACAAGACAGCTGTTGCAGTGGTGTTCTGCTTGTCAATTTTTATAGCAAACAGATCTATCCATTTCAGACTAGATCCTGGAAAAAATATCATTTAATCAAAAATGCAGAATTTTTCTTCCTCTACTTTTTGATCTGTTCCTTGCATACGACGTAGCTAGGCAAACAACCAACTGTCCCATGAAAAGCAGCTTCAGCATTCGGCATGACCTTTTAAGAATTACACAGAGCCAAATCTATTATAAGATGAGCAAACCAATGAAAACTCCAAGTTAGCATATAAAAGGCAAAACCTATTACCAGTTAGTTCTATCAACTCTATTAGCCTTTGTTGTTACATTATGCATTTAATGTAATACAAAATTACATTAAATAACTCATAAATAAAATAATAATGTTTAGAAATTTTGAAAAATATAAATGTATGTTATTTGTCTGCAATAACTAACATAAATCTATGTTAGTTATTTCAGACAAATGCAAGGTTCCAATAATTTCTGGAAGTGCAAGTTTGTAATAATGTAAGGTTGCAAATTCAGGCCCACATAGGATTATGCATATGTGTATGTTTCACTGGTTGTCGTATGAAGTGGGAAATCTGTCTACATCAAACTCACCTTCCCTACAAAGTCGCATCGCTTCTCGGTTTTTACCATACTCCTTGAAATTTTCTTCTAAGGCTGCTCCTGTAAGGATGTAACAAACAATAGAAAAATATTAGTTTACAGAGTTCCTTTTAGAGTGTCATCTACATGGCAAATTAGAGTCTGATTAAATCCAAAGCATTCAGTGCAATTATGATATAAAATGAATTTGTCTTTTGTCTCTCTCTCCATCTAACATAAAATGGTTTAAATTCATCTGATTAGGAAAAAGTTCTTAAATAAAAAAGCATGTAATAGATGCTTTTGCAAGTATTACAACAAACATAGATAACAAAGGATTTCATATGGTCTAGAAGTCAAATACTAAAAGAAACATCTGTTACAAAAAGAATTTTATTTTATAAGAACTAAAAATCAACTTTCTGCATACAACTTTGCTTTGGAACAAAGAAGCGAGATTTCTCTGCAGTGGCTCCTTAGCTTTGAAATACTTTCCTCTGAATATGAATTAGATCAACAGCCCTAGCCATTCCATCACTAAGTTCAAACATGTTCATTCAGGTATTTTAAAACTGATCTAGTGTTATATGCTCTTTTTATCTATACACTGAAGTGGTGAATGGCTATAAATGGCCTAAAAATGTTAGTAGACAATAATCATCATCTGGAAAGATGCTCTCTTTCAAAACTTGACCCTGGACTTTGATACAACCATGAAATCAAATCGACATCCTCCATTTATTTAACAAGTGGCAGATTCACCTCATAGCTCCACTGTTTTTATTCTCAAAAGGACAGTTATAATTCCTACTGTCAAACATCCTGTCACAAACTTCCTGCTCAAATCCTATAAGCAACATAAATTTGAGGGGAAACAAGTTTATAAGGTGCATTTTCTCAGGGTCAAACTAAATCTACCCTTCATTGAAGCCGAGATCAATGTGTGCTTATCTCAAAAACTGCCAATGCTGTAAAGTGTTGGAATCTGCAGGATAGAAAAAGCTAAAGATGGAAGGACTAGCTCTGTAGGGCTCCTGAAAGTTCACCAGCTTTCAATGGAAAATAGGTATTTGATCAGTTGTCCCACATGCTGGCAGATTATTGTCAGCTACTGCCTTACCAATAGGTTTGCAGAGCAATTGTGGTATTGACGTTCCAGGTAATGCCTTCAACATGGACACGGGATGTGAGACATAAAGAAAAGTTCCTAAATATATCTATTTTAGCAGTACTTTGAACCTTGCAAGAGGCCTTGATTTCACAAGCTCAAGAAGTGGGCATACCTCTTTGGTGCCAAAGTATACGAGACAATATGCCCAATTTGAAATGTTGCATGTTTTATGCAGGCTTGAAAGGAAAAGTTTTAGTTTCTTAATTCTCTTCCAAATAAAGTTTTGCAGGTTGTAGTTGCATTTTTGTTGTATGGCAAACTGCCTTATATTTCCTCCTGATAGTATATTTTGTATAAACTACTGGAAATTACATAATGGTTTTATGTAGTCTATTTTTAAATAATTATTATAATTCTGTCTCTTATGTTGGCTGCTCAAAGATGCATACGATATACATTATGTATTACATCACAATTTTCTTTATGCCAGGTGGTCTGATATTTTTGATAAATTTCTAAGTCTGAAAAAATGGCTCATTTAGCGTTTGGATGTATTAATACTTTCCATATTTTAACTTTTATTCACAAGCATGTCATAAAACATATCCAAAATATCATTTCTATCATAAGAATGATTTATAGGCGTACATCAACCTTTCTTCCCATATTTACATTATCTTGTCTCATCTCCTTGTCTCTTGTAGCTAAGGAACAGGTAGGACACTTTTGCTTCCACTTTTAGTCGTAGTTCTGAACCTGGAACTATAAGTTAACATTAATAAGCTTACCTAGAAATCACTTTGATTTATTTTAAATTTAACTTGGGTGTTGTTAATTACAGTTTGTTGCGTCATTGAATGTGGCAAACTGCAGTTAACTAAAGTTAAAACAAGAGGACTGTATAAACCCAAAGGACTGAGCTTGCTGATACCAAATAGCAAATATAACAAGAAAGTGGAAGAATCATTTAATGGTCCAGTACCATCAGTATGTTGATGAAACTTATCCTGACCCATGATCTACTCTTGATGTCTTAATTTGGTGACTGAAGGCCATTCTGATTCTCTGGCTACTCCAATGATTTATTTTATTTATTTATTTATCAAACTTCTATACCGCCCTTCTCCCGAAGGACTCAGGGCGGTGTACAGCCTTCGTTTAAAACAATTAATATACATATTAAAATAACCATTAAAAAACTTATTCAATAAAAGGCCAAATTAAAACCGTCGATTGACCATAAAAATACCCAATAAAATTACCATTAAAAGTTTAAAATTTAAATTTAGAATTTAAAAAGTCAGGCCAGTCCTGCTTGTATAAATAAATAAGTTTTCAGTTCCCGGCGGAAGGTCCGAAGGTCAGGCAATTGGCGTAAACCAGGGTGTAAATGATGTATCTAGATATGGAAGCACTAAGTCCTGAAAGAGAAGGCCTGTGGATTTGGGGTCCTGGACTCAAGATTCCTACTTGAACAGCAGCTGGAGGCTACGACTGGGGCAGTTTTTGCTCAGCTTTGACTTGTGTGGCAACTGAAGCAAGATACCTTGCTACAGTAACATAGGGCCTCATTACTACTTACATTACTACAAAGCACTCTACTTGGGATTGCCTTTAAGACCATTCAGATGTTTCATTTTCTCCAAAATGTAGCATGTTGGATACTATTTGGCACTTTCCAGGAGAATTAGAAACAGCTTTGGATCCTGTCCTGGCTTCCTATCGGCATTTGGTTGCCTTAAACTATTAATAAGCATTGTCATATTGTGCAATCAAGGAAATGTGTCTTCTCGGTCATGATCCCCAACCTCTGGAGAAGCATTTCCTCTGAAAGAAGAGCAGCATCCTTTCTCCTAGGGTTCTGGAAAACACTTGAAACTGGCTTTGCTTGAATGTATGTAATATACATTATAATATTACTGTACTTATGGTACTGTATTTACCGTTTTGTTTAATTTGTGTTGCTTTTAAGATCCTTTTAGGCTGGGCTTTCTGTGTGTGGTTTTATGTCTTTTCTGTTTTCATGGATATTTTTGGTTTTGTATGAGCAGCTATAGCAAATTTAAATAAATAAAAATAACCAAATTTAAAGGGATGGTTGTATCTTATAAAGCTCTTCATATTTCATACCACACTATCTTCAGGAATGTGTTTTACTCATTAGAATCAGGCTGACCAATTTTATCTCACCCAGAAGCAGCTAATGATTTCCCACTTTCAGAAGACTATGGGGGAAGGGGTCTGGAATGGCCTCCCACCAGAGTTTAGTTTAGCTCAGCTCTAACTTTTAACTGCCATCAGAAGCAGCTGAAAATATCTGTCATTCGGATATTTTGTTTTAAAGATTTTACTGTTTTAATACTGACCGTGGATGTCTTTGGTTGTATATTTCTATAAAACCACTGAGAGTCCTGCAGAACAGTAATGGGCTATAAATCTTATGACTAAATAAAATCATGTCCGCTAATGTTATATTAAATACTCTTGGAGTCTTGTTTCTCTGATTTCTAAACAGATCACAGGAACAGTTATGTCTTCTACTTTGTGTGATTTGAAGGAAGAATACAATAGACTTCCAAAATCCATTGGAAACAAACTTGCACTATGGGATGTCATCATAACAGAAATAAAAACACTAAGAAACAGACAATTGCTCTCCTGCTTGCCATGATAAATGAGTTGCAGGGCTTACCTGGAATCTAGCTTTATCATTTTTGTTTTAAGTAAACACCTCAGGAACAGAAAATGCCCTTATATTGAAATATAAAATCTTCCTCCAGTAAAGCTGAACTCCTGTTGCTTCATACAACCCCTCCCCCCCCATGCCGTTTTCCAGGCAGGAATGTGAAGATGAATTACCATTGTCTTTTTCCAGGACTTTTTCAAATACCTAAATACCATATCCAGAGCTCTGGGATTTCCTGGTGGTCTCCGATCCCTGATGTGATCAATCAAGCATACTTTTCTGTTTTATAATTTTATGATCACCCAAGGTCAGTTAGGCACTGCCACCTGCCTGGGCAAGATTTCCCCCAGTGACCTACCTATGGATAAACCTCTGGATACAGACAGCGTGGTGGAGTAAGAGACATAAACAGGACCTTCTCGGCTAACTCTCCCTCCCTGCCTTCCTGGGGGGGGGGGGGGCACCCCACCTCTTACTCTGGGACAGATTATCAGACAATTCCGGCAGAAGAGCGTTAGGCGCCCAGCTGTGTTAACCCTTTCGCTGCCGCCCGGACCCCTCCCCTCTCCCCTCCCCCACGAAAGAAGGGACTCCCGCTCCTCGCTCACCGTCGTTCCCGTGAAGTTTAGCAGCATCGACCCAATGGCTCCAGGGCTGCCCCAGCATTGCCTCCGGGCTAGGTAAGGACCTGCGCTCCCCGACGGTCGCCATTGCTGCGCTGGTGGCGGTGGCTGTACTGGCGGGGATGGTGGTGGAGGTGGCGGGGCCGAGGCCGCTCTCGCCGCTGCCTCCTCCGTGCCGGGGCCGCCGCTGCTGCCTGCTGGCCGCCGCCGCCACCGCCGCTCTGCGTTGCTCCCCTCTGACGTCAGCCACGGCCCGCGCCGACATTCTTTCCGCTGCTACAATGTAACGAGAAAAGTCATCAGGCTTCTTTAAGGTGGCACCGCCGCTTAAGGAAGTTCCCAAAGAATCGCCCGCTCGCCGAGCTCTGAAGCTGGGGCTGCCGCTACGGGCACCGCGCCGGGAATAACAACGCGAGGCCTCGCATCGCCTTTGTTTCCCATTAATCTCTCCGACAAGCCGGATGAACTGTCGGCCCCGGGTTGGCTCTCAGCTCGGGAAGGGCACCAGCATTTTTTTTTCTCTCTCCCCGCGGCTCGCTAAAGAAAGGGAGGCAAGGCGATCGAAGCTAAGGCGGCCGTCGGCATCGGAGATCCCGACTCGGCAGCCCCCCAGGAAAAGTGCTGCTCGGGAGCCCGCCGTCCAAATTCAAGGCGGACGCGTCCCCAGACAGCCATCCGGGGAGCCAACAGCCCCAACTCAAGCGTCTCTCTTCGCCCTCTCCCACATCGCACTTCGCGCAGCCCCGAAGTCGCGAAACTCCACAGCGAAAGGAAGTTGTTTATTTTAGGCGTCTCGCAAAGTCCGGGCGCATCACCACTGCGCCCGCCTCTTTCCTTTCCTTTCGCAGCGACAGGGTCTTAAAGGGACAAGAGAGGAACCACCTCGGGCTTCCTCCCCCACCCCGCAGCCCAGGAAGTCCGGGCGGCGATCGCCCCTCCTCACAACGTCCGATGGTTTCGCTTTACAAAGACGTCGCTCCCCAAATTCTTTTTTTTTTTAAATATACTCTTGACACACACATTAAACCCACGCCCTTGGTTGCGCGAGTAGTCTTGCTTCGTTTCAGGGCTACCTTAACGCAAGACGCCTCCCTCCCACCTTAAAAGTTTTCACGTCAAGCACAGGAACGGAGGCTGAATAGGAAACAAGCAGGAAACTAACCTCATCTATGCAACTCATCTCCCCCCCCCGCAACCCCCCCCGCCCCTCCCGCACTCGCTCTCGCGGACACCTTCCTTCCACTAATGTCATCGACGATCTTGCCTTAAAAGGTCTCATTTAATATTTAAATCGCTTCGCATCGATCCGCCAATAAGAAAAAAGTTAGGCTCCTGCTTGCTTGCGAAAGTCGCCAAGGTTTTTTTTTTTTTTACATCTGTCAAAACCAGGAGCGAAGAACAGGCTTGACAAATCCGGCGCCTGGGTTAAAAGGCAGCAGCAAAAGCAACAAAAATGTATTTTTAATCCCCCCCAGTAAAAGCTTTAAAGATGACTAGGAAGAATTATTACCCGCTAAACTCTTTCCTTGCCCCCTCGCTGCGGGAAGTTTTTCTTAATATGAACATGAAATCTGGTGACATTTTTGGGTACAATTTGTCAGATGTACCGTATTTAATTAGTTTTGTTGTTTTTCTACTTCAGACTAGACAGGTTTTGTAAATACATTTTACTTTAATGGCGGTTAAATTGGGAGTCCCAAAGGTGCTTTTTTTCAAGAGGCAACTGGAGTTTCCAGGTTTTTTTGGGTTTTTTTGAAGACGTTTTGCTTCTCATCCAAGAAACTTCTCCAGCTCTGACTGGATGGTGGGAAATGGACCATCCAGTCAGAGCTGAAGAATTTTCTTGGATGAGAAGCGAAACATCTTCAAAGAAAAACCAGAAAGTTCAGTTGCCTCTTTAAAAAGCAGTTTTGGGACAACCATGACCTGGATGACTGAGAATCTCCATAGACCTTAAACTGGCTGGTTTCACAATACCTGCACTCATCTTTTTTAAACTGTATTTTGTTCCACTAGATTAAATGAAGTGGTTCCTTAAACACTTTGCAAAAGGAGTCAAGGCATATATATTTCCCTCACTTGACTGATAGATTATGAGACATTAATTTCAATATCATCTGTGGAGCTGTATAAAATCTATGGGCCACCTCAAAGAACAAGTTTGATTGGCATTTCTTCAAACATTTCTTCTAGAAATGGAATGGGACTCAACTGCCTGTTTATTATTCCTGATATTATTCCTGATATCAGGAATAACTACTGTACCAAAAACTGGAGGGAAAAGTCAGACAAGACTGCCCTAAAATTTATTTCTATTTTCAGATGTTAATATCCAGTTGCTAATCTGCTCCTCAGGCTGATCCCGATTTCAGATTTACTAAAAAATAAAGTCCATTGAATCCAATGAAAGATATCACTTATTTCAATGATTAGTTACTGAGAAACAAATAGTTTATGTGGCATTTGACAGTTAAACTAATGTACCAGGAATGCATTTTAAATTAACAGAAATCAAAACAGAATATCTCATATGTCTTACTTTGTCTCAAAAATTGTTAGTAGTTTCTAATAACAGTGACTAGACAATAAAATGGGCAAGATTGGAAAGATAGCAAATTGCCATTTTATTTCCACTAGAAGTCAACAGGTTTTAAATGATACTCAAAGCAATCTTAAGAGAAAATTGAAAGCAGTCAAGTATAAATGAATTGAACTGACAATTTAAAAATAAAAGTTTAAGGAACAAAAAAAGATGGTTTAGACAATCTGAAGAGAAACCCTAGCAGCTACTACCTAAGTATTGTGAGACAGACATAGAGGGATTTTTGCCTAAGTGTTTAAAATATACTTAAAATACATCAAAATATCACGAGACTTGAATCATAATAAGATTCACTTTAAATAAACTAATGTTGTGGAGTATATGTACACTAGTCTATAACAAGCATAAATTCAAAGGATAGATTTTATATTATCCAAACTTTTAAGAAAGTTTGAGGGCTATCTTAAGGGCCTAAATACAAAAAAAATGTGATATTATTAAAAATAGATTATCTCAATTAGAAAGGTTTAATTCTAGTTTATACATCATAACCGGTTAATAAATGCAGATTGAAATAGATTTCATGCAGTAAGCATATAAATTCTTGTTCATATGACATTTGCATAAAGCAGCTTGTTATATGGATTCCCTGAACAACATTATGAATCTCTATGTACTACCACATGTTCAGAAATTCTAGCTGATAAACACAATCCACACCACAAACAATTCTACACAATAAAATCAATGTGTAACCAGCCACTGTGTAGAGCAGCATTCATATTTATGTCCAATTTAAGTTACAGTATTTTGCCACTTATGTGGATTCAAATATTTGGAATTAAGTTACTGTATACATGAGCTATCCTTTCAGATAATTCACTGTCTTTTATACAGTGAGTTAAAACTATTAAGATGTCATTCAAATCTCATGGTGTACAGGTAATTGTGTAATGGCTTAAGCTTAACAAATATTGAATGCCAAGGTCCATTACCAAACTCTAAAGTCTTATGGGATACATTAGCAGTGAGATGCCAGCTACAGTTAGATAGCACTATTCTGCCAGCAAAGCAGCTGAAGAGAAGGAGAGAAGGAATCGGTATGAAAAAATAGAATCAAAAGCTATTCAAGCATGCCAAATCTGCCAGCTACTACTGGAAAGAATTGGTCACATTATTTAAATGAACAGCAAGTTTACAAGACTCTATTTCAATTGACTTTTAATCAGGTGCATTGAATTTAATTTTAGAATTATACAATAAATCACAGTTTACAAACGTAACAGCTACTATCACACTTCATGGTAATCCAAGTACTCTATAAACCAGTGATGGTGAACCTTTTAGGCACCAAGTGCCCAAAGTGCCCGCACCCCACTCACAATAGCAAGGGGTGGGTGCATGTGTGTGTGCCCCGCGTATACGCAGCAGAGACCCAAAGACCAGCTGGCCAGCATGCGCATGCGTGGCAGACTCAAAACAGATCTAGGGCAACGGCACACATGCCCACAGAGAAGGCTCTGTGTGCCACCTCTGGCATGCGTGCCATAGGTTCACCATCACTGGTATAAACCATGGGTTAGAATGATATGTAAAATACAGCCATTCATTTTCAAAGCCAGAGATACAGGTAGAGAGAGAGGGAGGGAGGGAGAGAGGGAGAACTTCCCTGAATGAAATTGTCAGTGACCACTGCCTACAGCTGAGAAGAGGCATTGATGAAAAGAGAACCTGTGAGGCAGAAAAGAATATGCTATTGTCAAAAAAGACTGAGCCAACTCTGGAATACTAACTTAAGAACTCTTTTCTTACAGTATTTTATAGCAATTCACACTGATTTTTTTCCCCTCATATTATGAAAATTGTTTCTGGAAGTAAGCAGCATAGTTCTTCTGAAAATATTCATTTTATTCAAATGAGTTCGGCTTGTGGTATTTGCATTTACAGTTGCATTTACAGTTATTTCTATCACAAATATAACATGTTTTCTGATCATTATTATTTATTTTAAAAAGTTTTTCCGTTAAAAAGTTTTGTTTTACTCCCCTTCCAAACATCCCACTTTTAGCTTTGATGTTTATCTACTTTTTAATAAAATATTTCTTTAACCTATATATAATGTATACATAATCTTGTTTTATTGTACCATTTAACCTAATTAGATATTCTAAAATGTCCCAGTTCTTACAAGAAAGGTCTTACATCCTATACAATGTGAGTCAAATCTCAGAGATTCACTATCTATATAACGCTGACTCATTTTAGATTTCACTGAAAGGTTTTGCCAGCATTTAGTAAAGAAGAATTGGAGTATGATTACTCTTTGACAAATGTAGGAATATATGTTTGTAATCAATTTGTGAATTTTGAGCAAATGACATGATTATGTGCTAATTAATAACTTGACCAACATTGTTGCTGATTAATGACTTTCAAAACAGTTGAACTAGAAATTAAAATAAGAATTAATTTCCTGACCATTGGAATTGCTACATCATTTGCCTTACTATTATTATAACAGTAGTTTCCAGAATTCACAGAATCTCCCACTAAAAGTGAATGTGAAAAGAAATACACAAGTATTTGAAATTACAGATTAATTAATATAAGAAGCTGTTTCCTAAAAAGCTAATGTTGAGCTTTATGAAAAAGATTTTTCTCCTATTTGTAGTTTTCATGGAAACAATTGAAATAATAACAAACTATTGGTGTTATATATTTGCTTCTTTCTTTTTTTCTGTCTTACTCTTTCTGATAAGTTAGTTTTTTCAAGATTGAAATATTTAATATGGTTACTTTTCTGTTTTACTACACCTGATAAAAGAACTTCAAATACTTGCAACGCTAATTTGAGAAAATATTTTTTTGCTAGGGTAGTAGTTCTTATACCTATTGAACTCAAAATATTCTGGCATAGCATTACATCAATACTTTGGTTACAAGATACAAGAAATGATTAAGAAACTGTGGCTGTACATTCCAAAATAACTTTGCCCTCCCCTCTGCCCGATATTTATAGCTATCTTATGCCAAAACAAAGTGGCAAGAAGATGAAATTCTTACATCCAACTCAGAAAGGAGGAAAATGTATTTTACAGAGAATCTATGGTCTCACAAACTATTTTCCAATTGCTTTAAAGTTCACACATATTATTATTCATCTTTCTTATCACAGAGGAATAGAAAATTATTTGTTACACAAAATAAATGTCATGTTTTATTTGAAATACAGTACTGGTTTTCACTGAGGTAATTGGCTATGGGGTAATCTCATCATGCATCTGTAAACTCTGAAGATACTTGACAATAGATTCATTAAAGACATCAAATTAACTCTACTATATGAATTGATGATGATGATGATGATGATTTTAGAAACATTGGAAGATGCATCATTCTCTCTTTAACATTTGTTGTGGACCAAAATATATGATGGAATAATGTGAAGATGCCATGATGTATATACAGAAGTATGACAATGCTTCATTTATCATTATCATGATATGCAATCCATACTTGCTAGAAATAGAATAGTATTTTTTATTGGAATCAGCAGCCAAATGATCAGTCAGATTTAATCGCAGGAATACTCAACTTTAAGAGAAAGTTGATCCTGAAGTACCTCACTGGGGCACATGGTCTCTTTGGTAGGTGTACTGTCTTAAGTGCTAAGTGTGGAATATCAAAAGTGGGGTCTGCCTCATCTGCACTGTCTACTATGGCTTGATGAAGCATCTAAGCCAAGACTACAAGATTAGGATTTATTTGTTCAAATTGAAATAATGAACAACTCAAATGAAGATCCAGAGCTGCATAAATTGGTATTGAAGCATATAATAATCCATAGTCCAAATTGCAGCCGAAACTCAGTGTGTTGCAAAAATGGTACATGCAGTAACAAGTGTGCAAAGCTATTCAGTGAGCATACAACAAAAGACAGTCTTCAGAAATGGGATGCTTTGAAGGACATCAAGCAGGACAACACAAAATGCCAAAAGAACCAGAATCCCCAAAGCAAAGAGAGATTTGTTTGTCCTCTTGCTAACAAACACTGAAATCATACTTAAGAGAAGCTTTGTCAAGTTTTAATTGAAAAAAAACCTGTGACTGAATGAGGGAGAAGGAAGTTATTCTGAGTTCCTATTGGATGCTGGAGAAGACAAAATCAGAGTCAGCATATTGCCCCCCAACATTTTGGGTTCTCGTTTTACAACCTTGGTAATACTGCATTCTAACCATTGTGCCATTATGGCTCTTCTATGAAAAACAGATTAAAATCTTCTATTAAAGGGGTGTCAAACTCGATTTGATTGAGGATCACATCAGGGTTGTGTTTGACCTTGGAGGGCCGAGGTGAGGGTGACCAGGGTGAGCATGGCCAGGTGGACATCACTCATGTCAAGGGTGCCTGTGGTGGCCCGAGCACTCTGCCAGTAAAAACAGGCTCCTAAATTCCGTTTTCGGCTACAACTGCTTCCTGCAACCCTCTGCCAGCGAAAATAGAGCTCAAGAGGGCCACAGGCAGCCCTCCCGAGCTCCGTTTCGGCTGGCAGAGGCACTGTGGGCTGGTCTTTTGCTGTTTCCAGGGCGGCCCCGCAGGCCAGATCTAAGTACCCTGCAGGCTGGATCCAACCCCCAGGCCTTGAGTTTAACACCCCTGCTCTATATGAACGCAGAGTATAATATGGCAGATATCCAGCGGAGGTCTTGTGGGTGAAACCATGAGTAGCTAGTTACAACTTCAGCCCAAAAATTGGAACTTTAATTAGGAAGGAAGCACTGCAGTGAAACAAAAAAGAAAAGAAAAGAACGTAGACTACTTTTGAAATAGACTATAAACATTATGCAAAATAAAATCCATCAAGATAACAGAAGGGTTCAGGACAGGTCCTCTCTGTCTCACTCTTAGAATAGGCGAACAAATGCATCTCATCAAGTACAAAAAAAAGTGAAGCAATGGCAAACCACTTCTGAAAAACCTTGCCAAGAAAACTGCAGGGACTTGTCCTGGCAGTCTCCAAGAATTGGACATGAGTGAACAGAAAGGGGGGAACCTCAATGAGAGTATCAGATACAGAAGGGCAAGTTTTCAGAATCTGTCAATCAATCATAGGCTCATTCATGTGGAAATGCTAAGTTAACTCTTTATTATTAGAATATAACAACCTGCTCTCTCTCTATCTCTCTTTTTTTTACTATTATTATACGCAGTCATTAGAAACAACTTGTCTTCATGTGGGGCTTGTAGAAATGTAACTGAATGATCATTGTGCATTTAAGTGGAAAGCAAATGTGAGAAATTGAGTTTTGATGTAGTGTTTAACAGTGTTTGTGAATGAATATTTCCTAAGAAGGATTTTTCAAGCCCTCTTGAGCCCTAATAAGATCATGCCCTCTATTGAGAAAGCAAAGAGTATGCATAATACAAGAGAAAGCAAGCATCAAGAGAGCGAACGAAAGAAAATAACTGTACTAATTATCACAATATGAAATGAAAATAACTTATGCTCAATCACATCAGTGTTTTTTTTTAAAAAAAGAAAAGCTCACTTTTTGATATATAATAAAATGCTATGTTATAGGAAATTAAACCTTAAAACATATAATCAAAACCATAGCAATTAAAAAGTTCAGAGTAAATCAACCAAGGTCCTATTTAAATACGCCAACTGAAAAATATACCTGACATCTATTTAATCACAGTTGTATTAACAGAAGAGATTACTCAAGTACTTTCAAATTTCTGACTAGAAATTTCCATGGGTGACATGGGACCCATGATCCACCTTACCTCCTCAATAAGGAGAAAGTCTGACTGAATTTAGTTTTAAGTACCATATGCATCTATAGGACTATACAGTACATTAACTAATATTGGGCAGCTTATATAAAGGCCCAGAAAACTTAAGTAGCTGTTTGGTAGGTGCAGAACCACATGTTTATATAGTGTGATCCCTCTGTCGCTTCCTTCTTTTCAGTTTATATGTATTATGTTCAATCCTTTTTTTTTAACCAATTAAAGCTGTCCAAAATTCCACATTCTACAAAAATATCTCTCTCTTCAACTAGATGATGGGGGGGAGGGAAGGGGGATGACGACTGTTAAATCTAAATGATTTTAAAAGCCTAATACCCGTTAGTTTTTATCCCCTGCCAATTTAGATTTCACATTAGGCTGGCCATCACTATAGTACTACATGTCATGAATCAATCAGTATTCCAGCAGAGAGAGAAAAGAGCCCTCCATTTCATCATTTCAATGGTTAAAATTGTAGAGCATCAACTCATTGTGGAATAATGAGGATTCAGAAACAGATTTTTTTTTACTGAGGTTGAAACTAGGAAACTAAATTCATATGTATACAGCACAAGGAGAAATAATCATATTGTTCGCTACTCCCATGAGTCATTCAAATTTTAAAGGGATTTGATTATCTGATAATCATTAAAACATGCTTTGCAACAGATTAAAATTAACATATTAAGCATTAGAGAAATTGTGACTCTTTGACCATTTTAAGTAGGGCAGGGACAGCAATCCTGTATTAGTTGAAAAATTAGGTGCTGTATGGAAAGATACAAGCCCAAAGAGCCATGCCATAATCCATGTATGCCCAAATATTATTAGAATATTTCCCAACCTTGGCATCTGGATGACGGATGGAAGGGGAACAGCAACAAGGTCAAGTCATAATCACATGTATCCTAAAAATGGTTGCTCCTCAATAAAACTACAGCCACTCTAAGGCAAGTAGGAAACTGCCATTAAGGATGCCTCTAATAAGCAGACAAACCAACATGAAACGTAAGTGAAGCCACAGACTGATCCCGATTCAGTAATTTGTGGCAGCTTTCTCCAAAGCAAGTGGAATATCAGATAGACAAGAATTCACTGTAGACACTTGATGGGGATGCTAGCTATGTTTGTTGTGATACTATAATCGAGAAGTTGTGTCAGGGACAGAGGTAACTATACTTTTATAAGATCACTGCACTCCATAATAGCACCTTGCCCAGAACATGTAGAAAGACTTGGAATTGTGGCAGGTTAAAAAAAAATCTAACAAATAAATTCATCTGGTGAAGACTTACTACAGCTCATATGAGATCAGGAAGGAGATCCTAGATTGGGACCATTGGTTAAATGGCCAATGGTCCCAAATCTTTTAAAATGGAGTCAACACAACAGAATTTTGTGTTATTGGTCCCTTGCTGTCACACGGATAGAATAGGTAAATGGGAGAGAATTGCCAGTGGCTGCAGATATACTGGAACTAATATCAGAGGGATGGAACTGAAAATCCTGACTTCAGTTTCTTCTTTCTCTTCTTTTTTGGAAGGCTCTGGCCTTCAGAATCAGAAAACATTTTATTTGTGCATGTGGTGTGGTACCCAAGGATTGAGGTCTTAGGCCTGCTTCAAGAGTGAAAGCTTAATAAAGAACAAAATCTTCTAAGAGCTGGTAAAAGTGGAGACTAAAATGGACAAAAGTTTCCCAGATTATGCAGTAGCAATGGGTCCACGTTAACCATAGAGATAGTCTTTGGGACCAGAATTTCCATAATTAAATGGTATGACTGCACTGGTTAGCAACAAAAATTCCTGCAGTGCTGGATGCAATCATTAATCGAATCCCACTGTTGTAAGGCGAGGCAAATTCGTGACAGCTTCCCACAACCAAAGTCAGTTCCAGGCTAATAGGCAGGTAAGCGGCTGCTGATCGGACAGGGGGGGAAAGAGGATGTTCAGAGGGAAGTACCAAAAGGATTGGGGGAGGGTATGCGAGGGTGCAGTGCAGGTTGGGGGGGCAGGTTGTGTGAGAGTGTGGCGAGAGTCAGGGAAGGTGCACAAGTATGTGAGGGGAGGCACGAGAGGTAAAACATGGGTCAGCTAAGGTTCTGGAACCATCGTTCTTTCATAACTTCAAACAATCACTGAATAAACATTCTTAGAGCTGGATAGTAATTGAGTTATTTACCAAAACAAATATTGATACAATTACAGAAAAGAAAACTCTAAGAAGCTGCTAAATGAGATTAAAAAAAGAGAGGAATTGACTGTAGCCCCACCTTTACATAGTGCATACAATTCCTGCCAAAAGTTCCCAAAGCTCTGAAAGACTGTGAACTTTGTGGAACACAATGACATACAAAACCCATACATGTGAAATACGGAGCTTATGATGAAAAAAAATAATCACTTATTTCTTTCTTTCTTGTATAAATATATATTAAATATGTTTTCATCATTCTCAACATACAGATCAAAACAGTGCCTGATGTTTATTTATTTATTTATTTATTAAATTTTTTATACTGCCCTTCTCCCGAAGGACTCAGGGCGGTGTACAGCCAAAAGATAAAAAACACAAAAATACACAATTAAAACAACAATTTAAAACCGAGCATATTAGAAAAAATGGCCAACATTTAAAAATTTAAAATTTAAAATTATGAACCCTAAAATAATAAAACCCCAGTTAAAAATTTAAAAATGTACTTCTGTTTTTAAATTTATTCCATCTTCAGATGGCCAGAACTGTATGCATATTCAATTTTAACTTTAAATCTACATTTCTATCATATTTGATAGAAAAACAATATTAAAACAAAGAAGCAAACACACACAGGGACAAAAAGCACTATTTTCTTTCCCACACAATTACATAAGAATCTTTATTATTGAAAATTTAATTGAGCAGATTCCAGAAAGATTTGTTTGATCTTATCTAACCTGATTTTAACAGCTAGTCAAGATACACTCTGTAGTAAGAGATTTGCTGAAATGATCACTATTTATTTTACCCTTTGTCTGATTTAACCCTTTTTGCTTACCTGAAATACAATGAGTAATTTACTCTCCAGAATAAAATAAAAAAGTTAATCATTACAGAAAATATGTCATTTCATTATGTCAAAGATTTCATTTCAGCTGTCAAATAAAACTGTATAAAATTACCTTCTCTTATTTTAAATGTTACTGAAAATATTAAAAAAACATCTATATTACTGGTATTTATCTGTTAAATCAGGAATTTAAAATTTCTCTTGGATGCAAGATCACCCCTAGGGCTCATATTAAATGCTAAGGACTACACTCTAACAGTAGACAAGACAGAGAGGTTTTCAGATGAATTATGCATCTGTAAGGCTTAAGGCATACATTTTGCCCTCTAAAATCTTCTATCCCTGATACAAATAGGGGCCCATATTTTTGTTTCGCCTTATACTCAGGCCCAATAATAATTTCTGGCTGTGCTGTGTTAATTACATGCCTAGTTTATGCCTAGTTTAATGAAAAGAAGGACTAGGGGAGACATGATAGCAGTGTTACAATATCTCAGGGGTTGCCACAAAGAAGAGGGAGTCAAACTATTCTCCAAAGCACCTGAGGGTAGAACAAGAAGCAATGGATGGAAACTAATCAAGGAGAGAAGCAACTTAGAATTAAGGAGAAATTTCCTGACAGTTAGAACAATTAATCAGTGGAACAACTTGCCTGCAGAAGCTGTAAATGCTCCAACACTGGAAATTTTTAAGAAAATATTGGATAACCATTTGTCTGAAATTGTGTAGGGTTTCCTGCCTGGGCAGGGGGTTGGACTAGACCTCCAAGGTCCCTTCCAACTCTGTTATTATTATTACATGTGAATAATTGGTACTATCATTTTCAACACTGTACTGTAAAGAATAGGTGTCTGGAAAGTGAGGGATAAGGAGGGACAGTGACAAAATTTGTATGATGCTACAAACTCTCATCCCTAAACATCTGCATGAGATGTAATGGAACAAATAAGAAAGGGCTTTAGCTATATATAATGAAACAAACAGAGACCTATAAAAACCATAACCCACTCCTGTAAGTGGACAGAGATGTCCATTTTTCTCCAATTTGCTTAGTCAACTGCCCAACGAAAGAGGTAGTTGAGTCATTATAAAAACCTTCTATTACTTTAAAATATTATTTATGCACTGCACTTGAATAATAACAAAGGCTGCTAATAATCTTAGAGAAATAATATGAAATCAGTAAAATAATGTATTCAGTAAAATGCAAGAATGGTAAAATTTACCTTGTATGAAAATGTACACCCAACACTAGGTTTTTAATTTAATTTAATATAGTTTCTGCTCAATTCTTGGGAATTTATCACAAATTTATTATGATACAGGAAAAACCAGTTTTGAGGATAGTCTTCTGAGTCACAATTTCTAAAGATACTTTTCTTCACGCATACACTCACGTACGCACACACACAGAGGGAGAAATACTGTACTCATCACACTCAATATATTATATAAAGAGCAGAAAAGGAAGAATAGTAAGACAAAAATTAAGATGAGTTAAGAAAAGGAAAATATATCTAAAGCTATTTCATTCATTGCATCTCTTCATCTCTTTCTATCCTTTCATCTACCAACACATTCCAACACCTCTGCATTTTCTTTGCCTCTTTTCATATTAACAATTCCTTACCTCCTTCAGTATATTTTTTGCAATTATCCCTTTCTCAGTATACATTCTACGTTGTGACTTTCTCATGGTCACTTTTCTAGCATCTGTACAATAATAATCAATTTCCTGTCCTAGAGCTGTTCATTTCATAATTCCACCCAACATATTTTTTCATACGTTCCACTAGCATACATTCCATACAGTTTTCACTCTTTTCCTAATAGCTTCCCTATTCTTATGTCCACTCTCAATCCTTTCTATTAAAAAATTATTCTAATAGAAGAGAATATATATGGCTCAGTCAGCCGGATCTCCGGTATGGGGTTCAAATTTGCTGCATGCTTGCTATCGGCTGCCATAGTAATGGGGAGGGGGGGCATGATATTTGGGTTGGGGAAGTGAGCTGGTGAGATGAAGTCCCATGTGAACTGGTATGCTCTTAAGAATTATTGCACTGCTGAGTGGAGTTGTTTACACCCTGCCAAGGCCAACCATCCTAGGACTCCAGATGGTGAAATAACTGAAGATGAGCTTCATACAATATCATACTGGACTTTGATTGGACCCTCAGTGCTGGTCCCGGGGGGAAGGGTTTGAGGAAACTTTCAATCTGTAACTTTCACACATTTTGAATCAGATCTTGCCTTACTTTCGCTACTATCATTTCAAACTCAGTAAAAGTACCTCTTCTCTGTCTCAATGAAGTTGGGGGTTTTCTTTCTTGGGTTTTGAACACCTGACAGGTTCAGAGTTGAACTGTGGAGTCATTGGTGCTCTCCGAGCTTAATTGATTGCTTGTAGCTGTTTCGTTACCCAACTAGATAACATCATCAGTGATATTGAGTATGGGTTTCACTGTTTATATACAGTAGCTGGTATTAATAGGGGTATGGTTTTCTCTTCAATAGTTCCTTGATTAGTGTATTATGTTTAACTGTTTGCCTGATGTTAATCCTACTTGATTATGGGCTGCTGATGTGGGATTGTCCTGGTCTTTTTGTTTCCTTCTTAGAAAACAAAAGTTGCCTCTTATAACACTGTATGTTGTAGATGACTCTAGAGAAATGACTCTAACAAAAAAGTAACAAATTTTACTGGATAATGTGGAGACTGATCTGAAAGTGGATTTTAAAAGGACCGGCTATAATAACGATGTGGAAAAAGATGGTACACTGAATGTACAAATGAAACCAACTGATGTCTTCATAATTAAAAGAGATGCACAAGTAACAAATCTTTTCATGTTAACAAGAGTGACGTGGATAACTTACCTATTGGGGGTTAAAGAAGAACTTGTTAAAGATCTGAACAATGTTGTGCCTAAAGGAGGGACTAAAGGAGTCAAAAGAAATTATAGGACATTATATGAAGGGATTAAAATTCAAAATTATTAAAAATAAAAGGAAGGAACATCAAGCTGGTTTATTTGATCAAAGTTAAAATAGGTATATTGTTATCTCTGGTAACTCTTAATGGATTTTGCTGACCAGAACTGAACAATGAGGCTTTAAGGCATGTTTACAGATAAGAAATGGAATATGGGGAGAAGAGATCATTTGTTGTATTTTATGAGAAGGTGATAAGTTACTAAAATTGTTCATACTTGTGATGAAGGGGGGAGATAATTTCTTTAAATATTTTTCATTTTCTTTACTGCATTATTTTCCTTTTCTTTTTGTTTCTTATTTTCTGCACTTCCTTTTTACTTTCCTTTTCTTAGTTTGCATTATTTTAATCTTTTTTAATTGTAATGTTTAATAAAATTAAATTGCTTCCCCAAATTTCTGATCTTTTTATTATCGTAATTTAATGAAAGGAAACATGCAGCTACCACCAATTTAGGAATCATTATTGACATACAACAATCTGGATGCCACTAAGTTATACTTTTTCACAAAAAAATTATAATCTTTTTTCATAAATAAATTATATTTTCATGCCTCTACTTACCAATTTCACTCCAATATGATTCCAACTTTATTCAAATCAATCACATCCTTTTCCTTTATTTTAGTTTTCATAAGCACACAACATGTTAATTCTTTCATCAATTTGGTTTCTTTTTTTATTCTTATTCTTTTTCATATGTTCTTCTCACATTTCAAGTTCATAATCTTCCAAATGCCATGGTTATCAAGATATGGCCTCACAGATATTGACTTGCACCCATTCATCATGGCTCTGATCAACTACTCATGCATCTGTGGGTATATATGGTTAAACTAGTTTGAACTGTATTTCATTTTTCTGCGCGTATGATTCATTTAATTTCTTTTCTTATTGCATCTCATTCCTTTTCTGTACTCAGCATATCACTGGTTCCCCTAAAAGGGAACAGCGCGCTAAGTATGTATGTTGCACTTAATCATTTGACTGAATGACTGAAAGACAAGGTATAAGATTTCAGACTAAATATATCTGGTTCAGATTTTATTATGCAGTTTATTCATCACAAGAGTATTAAACACAGAAGGTATGCAAGCTTCAGTAATAGCTTAATTTCAGGGAGAGAAAGCACAGCTATGAATCCTTTTAAGTATTTGCCCAACCAATCATTTCTGAGACGAGAGAGCAAGAGGTTTTATTTTAGCTGAGCAACTCCTCAGAATCTGGTCCTGGAATTGTAACAGGATAAACTACAAAAAGCCCTTTTTTTTAAAAGGAGAAACAGCAATGCTATCAAAAGATGCTACTGAAACCTTAATTGATTTGTACATTGTAAGTACCAGAATTACATGTTTCCAGCAACATTACATTTAATCACAAAAAGACACACTTGCTATGGAGATGAATGTTGGAGATGATCTGTACTGTCTATAAGCAATCTGAGAATGTCCTGCATTGCTTTGGATAGAAAATAATTCCCTCCAGATTATGCCTCTGCTGCACAGAGAATAGCATTATAATATCACCAAAATTAGATCCTCTCAAATGCTGACAACCTACATCCTGAAAGCACTGGGTCTAGAGTTAGTCCAAAAGATATCACTTACTTGCAACTTTCAATGTAGCCGATGGGTCATTTCGTTTTTTTCATATGGCAGAGTGGCTACCTCATATTTCATATGCCCTCTTCTCATTTAGCTCCTTCTCTCTGGAATTGACTTTCCCTTGAACTACATGCAGAATCTGATTTCACAAAGTTAAAAAGGATCCTTTTCTTTTTTCACAAAGAAGCTGGAAGAATCAGACTTTTCAGTTGCAGCACTCAACAAATAATTTAGATTATCGTAGAAATGACGTTCATTGAGCTGACTGCTTTATTTATTTCCTATACCGTTATTGTAGCCCTTAGCTTGTTATGGCAATTGGGGCTGGAATTGCTGTTGCTCTGTGACATGGTTGTTAAACATGAATATCATATGATCGTGTTGTTAGCAATGGCAAATTCCAGCAATCCAGATTGCTGTCATTAGGCAAGGACTCCATGAATTGTTAAGGGAGGACCTCACATGACTATGATGTCTGATTTCCTGCCGGCTTCCCCATTGACTTTGCTTGTAGGAAGCCAGTAGGGAACAATGGAAATCACAAAAGTTGTTAACAAAGCTGCAACTTTGACATGGGTGTATGGGAAGACAGGAGAAGAACAGATATGTCTTAAGTATCTTAAGCCACCAGGAAACAGAGTAAAACATTTGAATAAAAGAAGGTGTTTTTACTTCAGAAGCAGTGGACAGTCAAAAAGAGAGGAGAATAAGTGTAGAGGCCCAGCAAGATAAAGTACAATGCAAAGAAAGATGCAAGAACTCAACATGCTGGCCATTAAGGGAAACAGAAGAAATATCAGAGAGAGGGGACTTAACAGAGCAGGCTGAAGAAATAAATGTTAATGCATAGTAGTAATAGTATAAAGCTTAGTATATAGGTAATTGTACTAGAGTAATACCGGTAGGAACTATAGTAATAGGTAATATTAATAGAATATATTGACTAATAATCTATATATATAAACGCAAAAACCACTCATGCTGTAATCATGGAAACTCCACAACCGTAAAGCCTATAAACTTGAAATTTCCCACGTATGTTCCTCTTGGCTTCTAGGTGCTCACTAAGAAAGGATTTTTTGAAATGACCATTAGAGCATTAGTATTTCCTATATTATGATTAACACGCTCTGATGCTAAGGAGTTCTACTCCCCCACCCCACCTGAAAAGAAATTTGTTCCAAATGCAAAACACAAGAAGAGGAGAGGGGTTTCACTTTCAGTTTTACTTTCACAGCAGGAAGCAGCTTTAATACAGAACACTTAAGCTAAGCCACGGCCAGGCTCCTTCCTGTCTCCTTGCTCACACAGCAAATATTGTTTCACTCTCCAAACACCCCTCAATCAGTGGTGAAATCTGAACCAGTTTACTACCAGTTCGCTGGCTGAGCATGCATGTTGTGCACCAAACATGCACTGTGCACGTGCATCCACAGTGCACACCACACACCAAATGTGAGGTGCGCGCGTGCGCACAGTGCACGCCAAAAGGAGGCATGGGGTAAGTAGAACAGCACGCGGGGGATGATCAGCTGTGGCGCGCAATCTTTCTTTTACTTTTAATAGCATTTTTTAACAACCTATTCATCCAAATAGGTTGTAAAAAATGCTTTTAAAAGTAAAAAAAAAGGCTCTGACGATTGCGCAGCTCAGCTGTGATCGTCAGAGCCTTTTTTTATCTTTTAAAAGCATTTTTTACAACCCATTCCTACCATTCGGGCAGGAAAAGTGAGTGAGCCGGAAAGAAGCTGCAAGCGGGCGACCAGGCAATTGGGTGGGCATGGGTGGGGTGGGGGGCAGGGATTTTTGCTACCAGTTCTCCGAACCACCTGCCGCCATTGCTACTGGATTGGCCAATCCAGTCTTAACTGGGAGCATTTCACCCCTAGCCTCAACTCTCACATACTGACAGGACACTAGCCATATGAATACCGTTGGATGCTGGTAGGCAGAGGCAGTATTTTTCCCCCCTTCTTTTCCTCCTCAGTTCAGATGAATCTGTTCCTTCTACTGTAACACCAGTTAAAGGGAAAAGAGGCAAAAAACGCAGAAAAAGATTTACGGATGCGATCAGGAAAACACAAGTAAGGTAAACTGCACACAGGTATCGTCAAACTCATCCCCAAGTCAGTAGACAGGCTGTAAATACGTATACATCTAATAACCCCAAACAGCCATGGTTGCTGCTGGGATTAAAGGGCTTAAACCCATCTATTTTATTGTTGTTACACTTACAATAATGTCTTCATCTGTAACAGAAACTTAGTTTACCGTCTCTAATGAAATAATACAGACACTTTTTTAACTACTCATTAATTTTCAAGCTTTAAGTGTCAGTTTATCAAGCCCCATCACATAGTTTCATAGCGAAGCATGGGCGTCCAGCTAGAAGCATGTAATACAAACTTCAGAGTAATAATAATTCAAGAGAATATAGAGTAATAGCAATTGTCATAGTAATAGAATAGTGATAGCAATAGAAAAGAATATAGGAAGGCCACATATATCACTTTGGTATGTTTGTTTTTACACCCCTCACCCTAGAACTCCAATCCTCACAGGAGTTATAAAGAAACCATCTGTCCTGAATCCAGTGCTTTTGTCTCTCTCTCTCTCTCTCTCTCTTTCTCTTTCTGGAGTCTGGGTTAATCCAATTGGGCATGGCTTTTTTCAAAAAAGGACTTGTGACAGGGACTCTGCGACATGACCGTGAGCAGGTTGTGATGGCCAGAACTATGAGGACCCACATTCTGCAATGTTGCAACTTTGAATAGTCACTGAATGAATAGTCATAACTCAAAGAATACTTACACTGCATTTAGATATAAACACATACCAACTCTCCCACCTAAAAATAGCAAATGTTTACTATGTTTTTACTTGGATTTCGGACTTTCTAGAAAAGTGTATTCATCTTAAGGCTTATAGGGTAAAATAAAAATATACTATATAAGTCTCAAAATAAGGTTAATAAAGTTCTTGTTTCAAGATGATGAGACTTCATGACATTAATTAGCTAATTTTTAGAAGACACCAGGGGGCTATACAGAATGATTTGGGAGTTGCACGTGGCCCTATATGGCCTCAGTTTATGCATGCATCCCTGGTTTATTAATTCAAATGTTCGCAACACATGCATTCCTGGTTTACTAATTTAAAATATTCGCAGAATAATGTTTGCAAAAATGTTTACAAACTTTTCTTTGAACAGTAAGATAAAACAGCAGTTTATTCCTGTCGTAAGGGAGTGATCCATTCCTGTTTAATGTGCTCAATCTCCCCTTTTCTTTGAATAATATATGCAACTCTGTCTTCTTTAAAAAAAGAGGAGAGGAGGATATAATTTTCCCTTACAGGAAAACATTTTTCTTATGCAACAAATATCATTATCCCCAGTGCTCTTCATTTATTAGTAGCAGATCACTGTTCTATCATTGGACAAAAGATGTAATAAGAACACGATCCAAAGTCTACTTTCTCTCAATATTAGCATGTTTTCTAACATGTGCATGTGTATGAGTGAATGCATTGATTAGTGGGGTCACAATACCTTAAAATCTGGTAAAAATCAGGTTGATATATCAATTGATCATCATCTGCCTGGATTGTGGAAGTTTCCTTTTTACAGCTGATTAAATCTGCAATGGAATACATAATCAAATCACTATTACAGTAATAAGATTTTGCCCTTAGCAAAATAATGCAGGTTATACAATACTAATAAATCTCCATCTTATTAGAACCTGACTGCTTAAACTTAACCATCATAAAGCTTTTTTATTTGCAAAGTAAGTTTAAATTACATGAAAGCTGGATTCAAATCATATGCAGAGAGAACGGAATGTACTTCAGGATATTGTTAAAGATGATGATGATGATGATGATGATGATGATGATGATGATGATGATAATAATAATAATAATAATAATAATAATAATAATAATAATAATAATAATAATAATAATAATAAATATTCTTGAGCCTCTGCTGATAAAATACTACTACTAACAAATCTTGCCCAAGTTCATATTTTTATTTCTTGGCATCGATAACAGAATGTCAGCAAACTCCCAACACAGCAGCATCTGGGGGGGACAGGCAAGAGGGGGTCAGAATGATGAAAAGGACATCACAATGCAAGCTTTGTACCTTATGATGTCACATGCATGTCCAAAAGGGGCACAATCTGTGCCACCATACCAGCTTGTTGCTTTTCAACAAAGCGGACAGATCTTGAAAAACCTACCAGCTCAACGTACAGTAAAAGCAATGTAAAACTAATAGCTTGATATCAGTAACAATCTCGATGTTTTAGAAATGAGCCACCTGTAGAGCAAAGCATAGATTCTGAGCAATCGCTCACTATTTGATTTCTCCATCTGATATTTTTTTCTCTTTGTATTTGTAAACACAGATATCCAAGCTTCTTACTTCTGTCCTAACAGTCAATGACAGTTTATTTATTTAGGAAATGTATACAGCTATTCTGCTAAGCAAATAACTCTTGGTGGTTCACAATTAAAAAAAGATAAAAAATAATAACCAGATTCCAAAAATATAACAAATGCAAAATTCAAAAGCCGACCTAATCATCTGTCACAAATTCATCAAATCAGGTTCCACTAACAACCTGGTACTTAAGCCTATGGGAAAAAACATTTTTTAACAAACACATTATTGTCAGTAACAGATTCGTCTCCATCAATATAAATTTTCTTTTAACTTCCAGATAACATTAAAACATGGACAGAAATATTAATTCCATAATTTGTATGCCCACATTGTAGTTTGGCTTCTTAATTAAATTATCTGAATATAAATATCCAAACTGCAAAAAATGCACATAGGAATATTATGCAGTGATTTCATTAAAAAAATTCCTTAATTTATTAAATTTCCAAAAGTAATTGAATGCTTATATAATTTAATATTTAACTTTATCTGTATTTTAGAAAATTTTTAAGTTCCATAACAAACTGCGTTCAGAAAAACTGAAGTTAAAATTTGGATTTATTAACTAAATTTTGCTTAATTAGATAAATTGTCAAGCTCATTTTTTTCAGTTCAGAAATTATTAGAGTTAATAATGTGAAAAGGTTTCATAAAAGACATAAGAAAACTGGCTATTAAAAATAAAGGCGTACACAAGAAAAGATCACTATTTCACATCTCAAGAATAGACTGTCAAAAGCATAAGTTGAATAAAATGTAAAATACATCTGCACACAACCAACAGGAGGAGCTAATGTTTACAAAGCACATGGATTTTACAAATCTACAAAAGTCTATTGTTAAAACAAAACACAGAAAATGGGGCTTTTCATTTATTCATAAATATTTCTTAACAGTTCCCTAATGCTTCTCTATTATGAAGCGTTTATATTTATCTGTTCAATATTAATTTACTAACACCCCCCCCCCAAAAAAACCCCAAACAAACAAACAAACAAAAGGAAAATATAATTTCAGTGTTAGTAATTTTGGTGCCACAGAACTAACCTTAAAAAAGAGACTTGTTCATTTACAGGTACAATGTCACATCGCTATGCACAATGTAAACAAAAGACAGTGGCATGCACCCCAGGCTAAGGATGTCAGCATTTTTCAAACACCTTTCTGGCTGTTGCATTTTATAGTGATGCAATTTGACCTACATTTCAGTGGCCAAAGACAGAGGGAGATAGAGAAAAGGAGATAGAAAAGACAGCAGCGGTGGTGGTGGTGGTGATGGTGGTAGCTGTGGTAGGAAGGTGTGTGTAAGACACACACACACACAGTGAGAGACAGACAAGTTGACAGTGGGGAAGAGACTGAAACTGTTTATCCACCAATCCACTAACTGGGGTTTTAACTGACGCTACAAAGGATATAGAGTGGGAGCAGAAGTCTTTTTAAAAAGTTTCAATGACAAAAAATATTCTATTTACATAATGTCACAAATATAACACTACAGAAAGTGGAAAGCATAAAATAAGGTCAGGGTATTTGATCTGGGGATAAAATACCATCACTAAACCAAGGAGAAGAATTCTAGAATAAATGTTGTAATGTGGAGTTCTTATAAACATTTCACGTTATCATTAATACCTTGCATAATTCAAATCTTATTCATTTATTGGAGGATTATTATTTTTTTTGCTTGCATAGAAACACTCACATTTCTACACCCGCTATAAAGGCCATTTATAGTGGCTTTTCTTACAGCACCTTCCCCCACAGGAAGCTGTCTGGCAAATAGAGCTCAAACATATTGTAGCTCAAGAGAGCTATTGGCGTTCCCAACTTTGCAGGATAATAATCTTCACGTATAGTAAAAGGCCTCAGGTGGCTCAACAGACTAATGCAGTCTGTTATTAACACAGCTGCTTGCAATTACTGCAAGTTCAAGTCCCACCAGGCCCAAGGTTGACTCAGCCTTCCATCCTTTATAAGGTAGGTAAAATGAGGACCCAGATTGTTGGGGGCAATAAAAGTTGACTTTGTAAATAATATACAAATGGATGAGACTATTGCTTAACACAATGTAAACCGCCCTGAGTCTTCGGAGAAGGGCGGGATATAAATTCAAATTAAAAAAAAATAGTAAAAGAACTGTATGACGTAGGATCTCAGTCTTGGGTTTTCCTTTGCCCATCCTATTGGCTATGGAATATGATCAAGCAAAATTTGTAAGTAAACCAAGGATAATGGAAATAGAGCCAGTTAGATCTGAGCAGTATTTCAAACTTCTTCAGTTCAGAAAGACTTCAGTATATTATCTCCTCCCTTCTAATTTCCAACAATTGGAAATCCCAAGCCACAAGGCTTTTACTTTGGCTCAGTGCCCTTCCTTTTGCTGTTCTTGAAGGCAGATATATGACATGCCCTTTGGCAAATAGAGTGCCCATGTGCCACCAAACAGGTCAAAACTGTAACACATCTTCCTCTTCCACCCATTTTACAGAGATGATCATTTAGACTTCAATTCCTGCATGGTTGTCCTGGCCATACAAGCCATTGCTACCTGTATTGGCTACTTTTAGATGAGAACCTTGCTATTAAGAACAGATAATTATTGACTTGCAACCACAATTGAGCCCAAAATTTCTCTTGTTAAGTGAGATATTTTGTGAAGTGAGTTTTGCCCCATTTTACGGTCTTACTTGCCACAGTTGTTAAGTGAATCACTGCAGTTGATAAGTTAGTGACACAGTTGTTAAGTGAATCTGGCTTCCCCATTGACTTGTCAGAAGGTCACAAAAGGTGACCACATGACCCAGGGACCCTGCAACCATCATAAACATGAATCAGTTGCCAAGCATCTGAATTTTGATCACATGTCTGTGGGGATGCTGCAACAGATACATGTGTGAAAAACAGCCATAAGTCACTTTTTCTCAGTGCCATTGTAACTTTGGTCACTAAATGAATGGTTGTAACTCGAAGACTACCTGTACGACACTGCAAAAATCTGTGGAGGAGTAAATAGAACTCAGTAGATTCTGACAGACTCTATTTCTGGCCCAGATAGAGCACTATTTACATCCATGCACCATGTAGTTAATTCTGTATTAGATTCAGCATCTTGGTAACAGGGCTGAAATGTAAAATTTGTTACTACCGGTTCTGTGGGCATGGCTTGATGGGGGGGAGTAATGTGACTGGTTGGGCATGGCCAACTTTTTTTTTTTTACTTTTAAAAGCATTTTTTCTACAACCTCTTTGGCTGAAGAGGTTGTAAAAAAATGCTTTTAAAAGCCTCTGATGATCAGGCAACTCAGCTGGGACCGCCAGAGGAGCCTTTTAAAAGTTTTGAAAGGGTTTTGACGATCCCAGCTGATCACCTGAACCCTTTAAAAGCATTTTTTCTACAACCTCTTCGGCTGAAGAGGTTGTAAAAAAATGCTTTTAAAGGGTTCTGACGATCCCAGCTGAGCGGCAAAATCATCAGAGGCTTTTTTTTTTACTTTTAAAAGCATTTTTTCTACAACCTCTTTGGCTGAAGAGGTTGTAAAAAAATGCTTTTAAAAGCCTCTGATGATCAGGCAACTCAGCTGGGACCGCCAGAGGAGCCTTTTAAAAGTTTTGAAAGGGTTTTGACGATCCCAGCTGATCACCTGAACCCTTTAAAAGCATTTTTTCTACAACCTCTTCGGCTGAAGAGGTTGTAAAAAAATGCTTTTAAAGGGTTCTGACGATCCCAGCTGAGCGGCAAAATCATCAGAGGCTTTTTTTTTTACTTTTAAAAGCATTTTTTCAGCCAAAGAAAAAATGCTTTTAAAAGTAAAAAAAAACACAAACCTCTGACAATCACGCAGCTCAGCTGGGCGGTGGCAAGGGGGCAGGGATTTTTGCTACCGGTTCTCCAAACTACCCGCCTCCATTGGTACCGGATTGGGCGATCCAGTCCGAACTAGGAGCATTTCACCCCTGCTTGATAGCATCGTAGGCTTCACAGCCCTGCATATTTATTTAGGCTTGGGATGGCATTATATATGTATGTATGCATCATGACCATCATACTGGTGTGTCTGTACCAAGGCTCATAAACATTTTAAGCAGTATAAATTGAAACAGCTGTTTTTATCTCCCAAACCTTTTAGCTCTAAATTTTAACCTCTAAATATTAATCTCCATTTTCTAATCAGATAGCTCTTAGTGTTTATTACTTAGCCCTTCCTCAAGGTTTCGAAATAACTGCTAAAGACCGCTTTATGACTCAGAGTTTCATGTGTCTTTAGTTTTGTACTTTTCTACACTGTTTAGTTTTACATTGTTCACTTTTAGTGCTCATGTTTTGGATAAACTGTGGACTATCTTCCCCTACTACAATTTTTTTTCAAGGTTTATTGGGCTTTTATTTTTAAACCTATATCAACATCAATACATGAACAGTTTGGCCTCTCGGTACGGTTTGTATTAATACAAATAACAACAGTCAATTATCATATTAATAAAACTTATATAATCCTAATATTAATGTACTTGATTATTTTAAAGTAGTTATTCAATATTTCAGTGTTCCATTCTAATGTCAATGATCTTGAACATACAAAGTAATATCATCTTTCAACCTCTCAATTTTCCATCTAATTACTTATTTTTGATTTATATAGAAATTATAACTGCTAATATTTCCCCTAATTCTTATTTCTATGTCTATGCTGGCTTCTAGTCAGGTCACTCTTACTAATCTTAATGTTAAAACACAAATTTATGTTAATACATAGTCCTTCACAAAAAGGAGTATATTCTTATTTCTACCTCTATTTCTAGTTTTTAATCAGACCATGATTATATTAGAAAAAATAAGAAAGGGAGGGGGGGAAGGAAAAAAAATAGCTCTATTCTATCCATCATCCCTTGCCTCATACTTTCTTACCTCATAAGAATTGAATACTTCAATTCTTTTTCGTTTTTTAGCTTTCCTCCCATACTCCTCTCTTGGATCTTTGTCTCTGTCAACATCTATATCTTCATTATTCTATCTAAATATTTCTCCTATCTATAATCTCTTAAGCTGCCATATCTTCAGAGTATCAACCCATAGTCCTATCTTCCTTTCAAAAACACATTCCAGATTATCCAATTACAATTCCATTTTTATATTTCTCAAGTTTTTTTCATCCTTTTGTTTTATTTAGTGATTTGTCTGTTCTATCTTTTCCTCCATTCTTTCCGTCGCCTCCTCTCTTTCCTGGACTCTTTGATTTTCTGTCAGCATTCCAGAAAAACCCCAACTCCAAGTAAAAACTCTGAAGCAAGTATTTTTCAAAGTTCTATTTACTAGACTAGGTAAACTGGCACATCTGGGAAAACCTGAATCTGAGAGGTCTGGGTTTTCTCTCAGTAAATCAAAACCCCCAAAACCATCCCCTCACTCTTCAGTCGATCACATGCTCCAATCATCATCCATCCCATCTTGAGACAGCACTCCGACAATTCCTTCTCCAGATGCAGGATCGGCCTGACCTTGACCAATAGGAAGAATGCTATTATGTCTAAAGACAATCCCTCCACTAAATCCCCCCTCCTAAGACAATGCAACTGTCATAAATATGAACCATTTGCCAAGTATCTGAATGTTGATCACATGACTGTGGGGATGCGGCCGCAGTTGCAAATGTGAAAAACAGCAATAAGTCACTTTTTTCACTGCTGATGTAATTTTGAACTGTCACTAAATGAACTGTTGTAAATCGAGGACCACCTGTGCTTCAAGAGAGGGTGAGACTCCATACACATAAATGGATTTACAGGACCATTTAACCCATAAATATATCCCTTCCCAAAATAACATTTAAGTAGGATTACAAATCTTAAAGTGATTTACAATTGTTAAAAATTTTAAAAATCACAAATTAAGTCTAAACAAAATAGTATACAGGTAATCCTCAATTTAAGACTGGTCGCTTAACAACCATTCAAAATTACAACAGAACCCAAAAAAGATTTGAAGTGGGTATGAAATGTGATGAAGTCAGATGATTGCATTTTGGGCACCAGCCCACATTTATGGCTCCTTGTGAAGTCCCTGGTCATGATTTATGATTTTTTTTTTTCTGCTGAAAACTAGCATTTACTTCCTCTTCTCGGCAAAAAATCACCCATTGGGTTAGCTGAACAGTCACTGCAAAAAGGTCGTAAAATCAGTCGCATCACATGATGACCTTTTTTAAGGACCATCAAAATATACAAATAGAATGAGACTATTGCCTTATACACTGTAAGCCGCCCTGAGTCTTCGGAGAAGGGCGGGGTATAAATGTAAACAAAAAAAACAAACTGTAATTCCAAGCTCAATTATCGTCATTATGTCAAAGGACATAAAAGGATAGGACTTGTTACTGTAAAATGACACAATTGATTTAAAAAGTGAAAGGAAAAATAGAACGCAAAACATAAAGTACAATCATTAGTAAGAATTTGGGTTAAGATTTGGATCTTTAGCAGGCATGTAAAATGCGTAAACGTAGGTGACTTCATAAATTTCAGGTAAGCATTCCCCTGTGAATGGGCTACCACCAAAAAGGCCCTGCTGTAAGTAAGCAGAAGAATCTGTGGTTTCTTGAACCTATTGATCTCCTCAAAGGAATTAACCTGGAGGCTAATGGCAAAAATGATCTGTTGGATATTCTGATCTTGTGATTATATTTTTTGGAGCCTTATGTAAGAATAAGAACAAAAAATTTAACTTGGCTCAGCAGCTAGCTGAAATTAGTACATAGTGCAGGTACTTGAATCCCAGTGTAACAAAAGGGTTCAACAACTTGGTCCCTTGTTTTGAAGTTTTGCTTTACTCTCTCAGCCTCCCTTCTGGCTTTAGGCTGCCTTTTATTGCCCACTAATTATGCTCAGAGCCAATCTCTCTTCAGCTTTTTCCCCCTGTACCTTTGCTTTAATTACAGAGTCACTGGCACTGATATATGAGTTCACTATTAAGAGAGATTATTACAATTAGAAAGTATTTCTGTATTCCTTCTATTGTTTGACAGGTTAATATTGAAATATTCACATTTGTGGAAGCCAGAGGTTGCTCTGAACCTATGCTGTATAATATGGAATCCATCATATCGGATCTACCACCATCTTAGTAAACAGATAAGATGCCTTTGTAATTCCTGGTGACTGCATGCACACAACCATACAGTTTCCTTGGCAGACCTTCAGAAATGGTTTTCTGCTGCCTTCTTCTGGGATGTGTATTAACTTTCCAGGTTAGCCTACACCCCCAGGACTTCCTGGTATTTTCCTACCAAGTACTAATCAAACCTGACTCTGCTTAGCTATCAAGTCTCGGCAATACCTGCTTTACCTCTTATTAAAAATTAATTTAATTTAATGTATTCAATTTACATGGCTGCTCACTTGTCATGACAAGTAACTCTGGGCAGCTAACATCAAAATACATAAAAATACACAAAGACCATTAGGGCAATGGGGAAATAACTTGCTTTAGCACAAACAATGGCTCACACAGCATCCTGTCCCAGTGCCAGAGGAAAGAGCTGTTTTCAGAGCCTTTCTGCAGGGCATCGGAGTCACAGCTATCCAACTTTTTTGGGGTGGTGAATGCTGTTCCATAGGGCACAGCTATATAGAAGGCACACTTCGTGGATTACATAAATCAGAAAGAGTCTGGTAGTAATTTCTGAGATTACCAATTTTGCTTAAGGCATAAACTTTCATGCGCTGCAGCTTATTTTGTCAGATGCATGGAGTAGCTAGATTAATGTGGAAGGTGGATACATTTGGATGAGGGAAAAGCAGAACGGAACACAGAATAGTAATAACAAGATTCCTTAGAAGGCAGATAACAAACATCTACCAATTAATAAGTAATTAGCCTTGTGCTTGTTAAGTCTTTCTCAGATAACCTGAAACCTCTTGATGTAAGCTCAATTGTCTCCAGATCAATTACTTCCAAAATTTTCATTCCAAAATCACAACTTTCAGATTTGTGATAAAATGTCCTAGGAGGGTAAACTGCTTAATAATACTTTGTCTCTGTTCTGAGTTTTAATCTTAAATTTCTATTTACATTAATGGATAGATGGTGAGGATACAGATTTTCTGTATGCCATGCTCTTTATTTATTGTTTTACAAAGACATTAAGGAAGTGGATTTGTCCTATAGTTATGTTCAGGCTTAGATTGGTGGCTGAATGGAAGTTTATTGTTTGTTTGTTTTCCATCACATTTGTATCCCATCATAATTACAGTACACACCCCTTACCCCATAGTTCAAAAAGTAAGAAAACAGAAAACAAAATGAAATATAAAAACATAAAAATAGAACAAATAAAGCTCAAACACATTCTTGGTATTAGGTCCAAAAACTCTCTGGAAAAGCTCTCCCTTCAGCTTTTTTTAGAAAGTGGAGAATGTTGGGCAAATCTCCAATTGGGGGCATATTCTAGAGCAGTGGTTCTTAACCTTTATAGTGCTGCGACCCCTTTAATACAATTCCCCACGATGTGGCGACCCCTTTAATACAATTCCTCATGATGTGGCGACCCCAACCATAAAATTATTTTCGTTTTGAATTTATCGCGCCTGAAGCCGTATTGGCTAGCGATCTGAACTGCTTGCGATTGCCTTGAGGATGGAGGCATTAAAGCGGAGACTCCTCCCCTATTAAGTTTATCGCGCCTGAAGCCAGATTAGGCTAGCGATTGGGAGTGATTGCAGCTGGCTTGAGAGGGAGACATCAGAGCAAAGATTTCTCTCTTTTTTAATTCATTGCGCCTGAAACCGAATTCAGCTAGCGATTTGAAGAGCCTGCAGCTGGCTTGTGGAGTCAACCATTGGAGCGCGATTCTTCGACTCGCAGGTATACTTCCCATATTTCCGATGGTCTTAGGCGACCCCTGGCAAATCGTCATTCCACCCCCAATGGGGTCCCGACCCACAGGTTGAGAACCGCTGTTCTAGAGGGCCAGCCCCATCAGTGAAAACCAATGCTCCCCCATCCACACTGATCAGTTAAGCCAAGTTAACTGGGAGATGCAGTCCTGAAGATTAACAAGACACCAGGCCATAAATGGCTTTATAGGTAAAAGCAAACTTTAAATTGCACCAAGAATAGGAAACCAGTGCAGAGCCTACAAAACAGATATAACCCATGTCCACTTTTGTGAAGACCTGGGCCACTGCATTTCCTCCCACCGAAGTTTCTATAAAGGGTGGTCTTTAAAGGTAACCCCCTTTAGAGTCTGTTACTGTAGTCTAATTGAGGGGATGGGGGTGGGAGAGGAATGGAGCTGTTAAGCCATGGTAGTCATGTCTTCTCATTCCAAACAAGGCCACAACTGGCGCACCAACTGAAACTTGGCAAAGGCTCTCCTGGTCATAACCCCACCTTCTGATCAAGGAGGAGCTATGAGTCCAAAAAAGACCCCCAAGTTGGGGATCTGCTCCTTTCAAGGACAGTGCAACATCATCCAAAAACAAAATAGGAGTACACACAGGAGTATTGGTATCTAAACAGTAGCATTGTCTTGTTTGGGTTTAAACTTGTTTTCTGTCTTCTAAACCCACACAGCCACCAGACCAGGGGTGAAATCCAGCAGGTTCTGACAGGTTCTGGAGAACCAGTAGCAGAAATTTTGTGCAGTTCAGAGAACTGGTAGCGGAAATTTTGAATAGTTGAGAGAACCAGCAAATACCACCTCTGGCTGGCCCCAGAGTGGGGTGGGAATGGAGATTTTGCAGTATCCTTCCCCTGGAGTGGGGTAGGAATGGAGATTTTGCAGTATCCTTCCTCTTCCCCGCCCACCAAGCCACGCCCACCAAGCCATGCCCACAGAACCAATAGTAAAAAAATTTGGATTTCAACACTGTGCCAGACACAAGGGCCGGTTTAACTCTGCCTGGTAAGGCCTGTTATTAAGAACACAAAGCCTGCAATTACTGCAGGTTCGAGCCCGGCCCAAGGTTGACTCAGCCTTCCATCCTTTATAAGGTAGGTAAAATGAGGACCCAGATTGTTGGGGGGGCAATAAGTTGACTTTGTAAAATATATACAAATAGAATGAGACTATTGCCCTATACATTGTAAGCCGCCCTGAGTCTTCGGAGAAGGGCGGGGTATAAATGTAAACAAAAAAAAAAAAAAGATTTCAACAGCTTCTCTAGCCTGGGCTGGAATCATGATACACAATTGGATATCACCGGTATACTGAAGATACTGGATTTCAAATGCTGAATGACCTCCCAGTGGCTTCATACAAATTTGCAATAACAAGCGGAAGAGAACCAACCCCTGTGGCATCCACCAAGGGAGTAACCATGGGGCCAATTTCCACATCCCAGTGACTGCCTATTGCAATTGACAGCTTAGGAAAGTGTTTTATATAATATACAGATAGTTCGCAACTTACAACCAATCGTTTAGTGACCATTCCAAGTTACAAAGCGACTTAAAACTGGTCCTTGCACTTAATAACCATTGCCGCATCTCTATAGTCACATGTTCAAAACTGGGGCACTCGGTAACCGGCATATATTTATAAAGGTTGCAGCATCTTGGAATCAGATGCACATTCTTTGCAACCTTCCCAGCCGTCTTCTGACAAGCAAAATCAATGGAAAAAGTAGGATTTGCTTAAGGACCATTCAATTCATTTCACAAGCATTGTGAATCACTTAGCAACCATGGCAAAAAAAGGTTGTAAAATTAGATGTGACTCACTTAACAACTGCCTTGCTGAACAACAGAAGTTTTGGTCTCAATTGTAGTCGTAAGTCGAGGAACACCTGTACTATTATATATATCACAACTGAAATCTTTCAAAGAGATTTCATATATTCAAGAAGTTACTTGATTTCATGAGCAGATGAATTATTTATGAATCCATTCTTCCTCAAGTGGTGATTTTAACAATTTCTCTCTTTTAGAGAACTCTTGCAGAGAACGATCAAGAGACAGATGGACAATTATAATCAGTACTTTAAAAATAACTTTTATAATCATAATTTAAAAATAACCTTTAACCTTCACAATAAATAAAATTGGCATGAGCACAAACACTGCTTTCAAATTTAAACACTAATACTAATTTAAACAGTAAAATATACAATTAAAATTGTTTTATTGAAGTATTCATCATAAAAACCGCAAATTTCTAAATGTATTTATTTATTTATTTATTTATTTTATTTTATTAAATTTCTATACCGCCCTTCTCCCGATAAAGCAAATTGTACGTGCAATTCAGTACAGAGTTTTAATTCTATAGCTGTAAACTAAAATAATCGTAAGTTAATTCAATATGATAATAAATGGGGCATTTGACTACAAGGCCATGTTGTTAATGCCTGTGAAAATGAATCATATTTCTATGATAAACTTATATTCTTACTTGAACTTTATTAAGTTTATTAAGTTTATTAAGCTCAACTTTTCTCAGCTACATATAATTTTTTGTTTGTTTCTTGATAACAACAAAAATATCCTGCCTGGACATTTTCTTAAAAGTTTCACTCTAGCCCACAGCCCTGGGATTTTCTTGTGGTCTACTATCCAAATATTAGAAAAGTCAAGTAACTTTTGCTTAACTTCTGGAATCAAATAGAAATTTGGAAAATATTGTTTAAATTTAAAAACTGAGAATTCCAAATAACTATTCTATAGATAGTCCTTGATTTATTATTAGTTGTTTAATGACTGAAGTTAACAGGGACCTTAAGAAAGCTACTTACAACCTGTCCTTGAAGTTACAACTACCTCACATTTTGGGGCCTTGGCAACTGGCTCACATTTACAACTAGTTACAGTGTTCCACAGTTATGTGACTGTGATTTTTAACAATTTTTGCAGTTTTCCAGCAGAAAAATGACCAAAAATACCTATTGAATAGGCTGGATTCACTTAACTGCCATGTAATTTCTTATGACCCATCTTATGTGTAAAAACAGTCATAAAATCAAGTATGGTTACGTGGTGCCTCAACTTACAACCACAATAACTAACAAGTAGTCCTCCCTTAATGACCAATCATTTCACGACTGTTCTAAGTTATCATCGGCATGGAAAGAGCGCATTTCCCTGGTTATCATAAATAGTTGTGCTACCGACTCAAGGTCATGTAGTGCATGTTGAGCAGGCCAGCTTTACAACTGGTCACAGTTGTATTAAACTATTAAAATCCTTTTTATTATTTTAAAATGTAACTTAAAATAGATCCTTGACAGAGTCAAAAACATTGCAAAAAGCAAAGACAGCACTGTAAGTTAGACAGCTTCTCAGCAAAATGAAGTACCAGATCACTTATCTTGTTTCAGTCTGCATAAAAATGATTAACTCAACTGCTAGCATCTAATATATATATAAATCATTATTTTATGTATTTTTTGGTTAAATTATACTAAAGAGAAAAACCAGGATTAAATAGAATCTTGTTCACTCTAAAAGATTTCTCATCATGTACTATTAGTAGGAAATAAATGCGTTTGTGTCATTCTAGGACAAGCAGTTCCTCAATTTCAATGCTAAGCCTAATTTCTGAAACACACCTGACAGTTAAAATACTGCAGCAGGACACACCTTGCTTTACTTTAAAAACAAGTACACAAGAATACTTCCTAAACAGTACCAAAATAATTACAGAGTTTATTTCATTTTAAAAAAAAGTTAAAACAGTTGGTAACAATTCTAGTTGGTTCAGGTGTAATTCACAAATGACTACTATGGTACAATTTTCATTAATTTCAACAGATTTCCACAAAGTAATAAAATATGTAGCATAATTTCCACTAAGGCAATCACTGAAGCTAAAACTCATTAAAGTATTAATCCAAGTTAATTTTTAGCTCTTATGCAGTGGACCAAACCTCAAAAACTGTACGACAATATTTCTATGAAATGACACAGTTTCCTTAACATATAAGAAAAGGAACATCTCTGCAGCCTTTGAATATCTAATGCAGAAAGAACACACTGCCACATGGCATCCTACAATGATTCTGTAGTAAAAAATATTTATTGACATTACTTTCTCTGTAGTCCCCCAATAGAGTCCTCAAGAATCAGATAAAATCCAGTACTGTGATTAATATTTGAATATTAATCACAGTACAAATATTTGAATCCTGTTCATTGGCAGTAAGGAAGAAAACAACAGAAGCAGTGTATTTTCTTGGAAGCTTAAAGGTTGACTTGACAGATTAAAACAAATCAAACTACATCTTTAAAAACAAATTATCAAACCATCAGCAATGTTCACTTCAAAAATAAGTTGTTCCCTAACTGTGCAGCATTCAAGAACAACTCTAGCAGCATAGCAAAATTTCACACTTTCGACAACTCTTATTTCTAAACAAGAACACCCAACACTCCTTTATGGTAAGAAGTGGCTTGCCATTATTTCCTTTGTTAAGACTGAGAGAAAGTGAATGCCCAAAGTCACTCAGCTTCGTGTCCAAGGTGAGATTTGAATTTACAGTCTCCCAGTTTCTACCCTGATGCCTTAAATCTCTACAACAAATATGTTTGAGCCACTCTCTGTCAGCCCTCCCAGGTGACCCTAATTAGATGAACTAATTTTATTTTATTGTAAGGCTACATTAACAGAATCTTGCAGGTCTGAAGATACGTTCACCACTTTTAATCATATGATCAATTACAGGGAGTCCACTCTAAATCTCTTTTTCTGAACATTATGCAACTGTGCATTCCTCCTCTTATTTAATTACTTCCTAGGCAGCATTTCTTGCCCTTGTTCCCCAAGGTCATTCACATATTCCATTAAACTCCCCAGCTTATGAGTCATAGTCGAATGTGTTCCTACCATTAATGGGACTACTTTGCCCTTTACTTTTCTCATTCCCTCTAGCTCCTCCTTCAGGCACTGGCACTTCTTCAGCTTTGCTCCTTCCTGATGTTGCTAGCACTAATACATCTGTCACCACCTGTCTTATGATCCTTGTCTACTACCATAGCAATAGCAATAGCACTTAGATTTATATACACCGCTTCACAATGCTTTACAGTCTTAAGCAGTTTACAGAGTCAGCACATTGCCCCCAACAATCTGGGTCCTCACTTTACTGACCTCGGAAGGATGGAAAGCTTAGTCAACCCTGAGCCGGTGAGAACCAAACTGCTAACAGCCAGTGATAAGCAGAAGTAGCCTGCAGTACTGCATTCTAACCACTGTGCCACCGCAACTCACCACAATGTCCGGTTGATTGGCCAGTTCCTGTATGTCCGTCTGGAATAAACAACACCTCCACCAACATTCACAGGACAACCTACTGTACATAAACAGAGAACAAATCCCATTCTCATCCAGCACTAAAGAAGTTACTTAACCTGATAACAAAACAACTGCAAGCAAATAGCCAATCCCCAATGTTTTCTTATTTATCTGCCTACATATACATAGCAATATGAGTTATATTTTAGCTAAAAAGATTTCCATAGGACATAGGGAACAAGATAATCATGGGTGATCACATCATGTATATTGTGTATATACAGTATACACAACAGATCGATTCATTCATTCCAGTAGTTCTCTTCTTCACAAAATAATTTCAAAATAGTATATTGATCATAATGATCAATGCTGCAAAAACACTACATCAAAAGAAATAGAACTAAGAAGCTTCTTGGTTACGCTTAACATCTTCACTTGAAGGAATAGTATCTAATTATATGTGATATTAATAGAGTAATAGAACAGAATCATGGAATTGGAAGGTACCTTGGTACCTCCAACACCATACAAGTAGAAGACCCTATATCATTCTGGACAAATGACTGTCCAAGCTCTTCTTAAGAACCTCCAGTGACAGTGTACCCATAACTTCTGAAGGCAAACCACTCTTCTCACTATCAGAACATTTCTTCTGAATGTTTAGTTCATTAGCAGAAAATGTCTTCTTAGTTACCTATATTGACATAATGGATTAATTAAAAACATTTAATTTTTATATATAGAGTTATTCAATGTTTACTGAAATAGAAAGTAGACACTAACTTTAATCAATTCATCCCTTCTTTGCCTGCTCTGAAATCTGATTTATGACCCAAACTTTTGGTACTGTGTATTATTTGCTAGTATAAGGCAATGCAAAGATTGCCTTCCAATCAGTAGCATGCTGTCTGAGTCAACTGAATGAAAGGGAAAGAAGAAAATGTTGACCACAAGGGAAAACGTAAAATTTAACAGTAACAAATGGCATTTTCATTTCAAGATCTCCAAAGTAGAAAAAAAAACCAAAGTAGCAATTCACAACAAATCCAAATTCTATACTGTATGAGTTCTTACCTGAAGAGGGCAGCATCTTCTAGGTACAGAAACACAAGTAAGCTTTATGTGATGCATTATTTACCTACATACTTAAAATTTCTTTTTGAATACGTTGTCATATTCACATTCTTTCAAAAATTTCACTCATTCCAAGAAAGAAAATATGTTATAGATTCTTTATTCAGAGATAATTCTGTCTATATATTTAATCCAGAAATGTTAGTTTAAGTTGTAAAACTGAAACCATCCTTTCCTCCCAAATGTCATTATATTTTTTTGAACCCTAAAATGAGCACTTGGCCTTACTGCCATGCACTTAAAAACCAGATTGCGCTTATTATCAGGGGATGTCTTATTTTGGGGAAACAGGGTATATTTCTGTATTGATAAGGTGGCACCTTTTTGGCTTTAAGTTACAAAACTACATTTATGTCTACATCAATGAAAGCACTATTTTAAACTGAATTGTAAAGACTAACAAAAAATATACCAAATCCCATAATTTAAAAATAAAACAATCAAAACCAAACTGAAAATAAGTTTATTAACATCTAACAAAAATAACAAACATAGTATAAAAAGATAGGAATACAAATTAAAAGATGTTTTAACTTATCAAACATATGCCAAAAATATATTAGCATCTTTAAAAACAAGATATCCAATGTTAACTTTGTGAAACGTAATTGAAAGATGAATGATACCTAACATTAAAAAATTTGCTTAAATTTGGGTAAGCTATGAATCAAAATGCAACAGATAAATTACATAAAGCAATATGTTTCCTTTTACAGTAAAAGTTATTACCTCATTACATTTGCAAAGATTATAATAGTCCATTCTGGATCATTTAATGAGCTTCAACAGATGGTTATCTACTTTGTTCTCATTAATTGAGGTGAGATTTCATTGCAAGCATGAATTTCAGTGACTTCTTAAATTGGCAAATATAAAAATGTATGCAATAATGTCAGAGGAGAAAGACATATAAAAATACTGTTTGCAGTTAAGTATACAAACCTTAAATGTATATTCAACTACCGGTAATACTATAACCTGTGGGAGTGGGTTACAGCCCATATAAATTAATGCCAGGGTAATAGATGTTTAAGAGTCTTCTTTGTTTTGCTACAACTAATTAATATCACTATGCCCCAATAAATGGTTATAATAGAGACAATTACAATGTAAGAAAAGGTAAAACGACACATTTTGCCAACTTTACAGCACTTGTTACAATTAAATGATAATTCAGTTCTGTGATGGCTATTCCAAATTATCTATTTATGTTAAAAACAGAGTACCAGAAAGAAACAATGGAATTTGTCCCACGAATAAACATGCAAAGCAGTCTTAAATAAAGCCAACTAGATTCTCTATAGTAAACTGCATAAGGATTACTACATGACCCAATATCACTTTTTCTATTGGTGTCGGCGGAGAATGGATCTTGTGTGTTGCTGACAATTAACTGTGCAGCAGAGCTTCAGATTCAAAGGCAAAGTAGTGTTTTGGAGTGTGTGGGGTAAGCAAATAGCACCTGTCTGCAACTTCTTAAACCCAGTGCATCTGTTTCTAGGATCACACTGCAGTTGTGTGGAGTTGCATGAAATTCCAGGGAAATATGCTGCTACTGTAGGAATTTAGGACCCACCCCTCTCCTACAAGAATAAAATATTCTAGGAAATATTAAAAAGGCAGAATATTATACTTCCCCTGGATGAGAAATGGAGAAACATGTTTTTTAGGCAGGAAGCAGACTCACTCTTAATAGCCCCCACACTCTCAATAGCCCACAGCAGATGTCTGCACTTAAGAGATAAAAAGATAGCTAGGTCTATTCATAAGCAAATGCCCTCACCCAAGATTCAACAAAGATAGGATTAGCCCTCAGCCATAGTAGGAATTGCCCAAAACTGTCTTCTTTACATCATCACCCAGCAAGGCTCAACCAAGCCTGGGACACAAAAGACAACCTACAAAGTTACCCCTGCATGGCCCCATGGGAGTCTGACAACCAATCAGAATACAAGCTCAAATTCAAAGCCCAAAAGAGGGTATAAATATCTCTCTCTCTCTCTCTCTCTCTCTCTCTCTCTCTCTCTCACCCATGTGCCTTTTCGCCCGGGACCCAAAAAACCCATGTGGTCCTATCCACCTTAAACCATCTTTCCAAGCAGTCTCCATGTTTCCAGTGTCTTTCTTCCCACTTGGAACTGAACCCAGAGGGACATTTCTTCCAACACTACTTTTAAGGAGTTGTAGGTAGATGAAACATTCCTTCCCCTGCATAGTTTGAAATACCTTTGGGGCTTTGAATCCCAATATGTCCAGTAACATAAAACCAACATAGAAAGCAAGTATATTCACTGTTCATATAGCCATTACTCACAGCAGTAGTGTGTAGATATGATAGCAATTATACTTGGTGGAGAGGAGGGGGTTGTTAAGAGAATAAGACAAGCATCCAGGCACTTTTCTCTGAACAATCTATTAAGAGGGGAAACTCTGAAATGCCTAAGTTCTACTAAACTCACATTGCCAGAATTATTCAATATCACAGAATAATACAGGTAGTCCTCCAAGTTACCATGGCACTGAAAAAAGTGACTTATGACCATTTTTCACACTTATGACCTTTCAGCATCCCAAAGGCAGTCACGTGATTTACATTCAGATTGTTGACACCTGACTCACATTTATGACAATTGCAGTGTCCCAGAGTCATGTGATCGATCCCCTTTTGCAACCTTCTGACAAGCAAAGCTAACGGGGAAACCAGATTCACTTAACAACTATGTTACTAATTTAACAACTGCAGTGATTCACTTAACAAGTGTGGCAAGAAAAGCCGTAAAATGGGGCAAAACTCGCTTAGCAACATACATTTTGGACTCCATTGTGGTCATAAATTGAGGATTACCTGTAATGACTACATTTGGGAGTCCAAAAGAGAGCTGGACAGAATTCGGCACTGCTTTTTTTTTTTAAAACGAAAACCTTCTGATATGGATCTTAGAAAATACGTAAACTTACGAGTTAAGAACACTCTGACAGAATTTATCTTCAATAGCAAAACTGAATAGAAATTATAGCACTCCTTTGTAGAAATGTACAGTATACCAGGCTAATACGATTTTTACTCATTTCAACAGAATGATTTAAAGATAGCAACATAAAAGATTCCTTTTGCTGCTACTGGTAAAAATAGACTATAAGAAATGTTTTCCCATTCCTGGACTGAAAACTTCCAGCTTAGCATTCTAAAAGTTTAAACTTTGAACAAGGTACTAGAGAGATAGAACAGGCTTCATCATGTACTGCATTTCCTGAGTTTCTATTAGAAGTTATTCTCAGAATTAAAATCTATGTTGATACAACTTCACGTTTAAAGTGGAGCAAATTGCAAATTACTGCATCTTTGTTGTTTCTTATTAATACACAGCACATTATAATCATTCTTGAAAGTTCCAAAATAAACACATTGAAAAGAAATAAAAATCTGTGGGGGGAAAAATTGAAAACGTAAAAAGCTGTTTATGTATTATTTTACTACTGATGCTTAAAAACAAGAAATCATGAAAACAAAATGTATAGTGTTTCAAACTTGGAGATATATTTGCTTGAAAGAAAATAGATTCCCACTTATAATTACTGAAAGCTTGCAGTTCCAAAGGCCTATAGCTTTGCACTGTTATCACTTTAATTTTCAACATACAAAACTTAGATAGTTCCAAAACTCCTTTACCATCTTCTTCTTTTTATAATTCAATACATTTCTATTATTTTGTCTTTCACTCTCTTTCTGCACCACAGGTGGAACTTCGACTGAGTTCAGAAGCAATTCTGAAGAACAAGGCATCCATAAGAACAAGAATAAACAATTGCTTCTGCCTCTGTCCCTGACTTTTCCCAGCATGAACACTATTCTTCACTCTACTATCAGCAGCTGATAGTTAAATTGTCAGGAAAACAGAAACAACATAAATAGAAAAATAGTTATGCTTCCAAAACCTCCACATTCTTCCTAACCCACAGCAGAATCTACGATGACAGATCCCAATCTGAATTAACCACTGGATGTACAATTAAATAAATGTCTAGAATTTTTAACCTGATATACAAGGATTTCCTTATAAATGAATTGTGGAATCCATTCATATTTCCACTTTTCAATAGAGCTTTTAAAATGGAAAAAATGGGATGAGTCACAATATTCCTCAAGTTTAATATGACTTGACTTTCCTTATTTTGAATACTGTAAAGGAAATATTTATCAAATACTCCCTCTTATTTAAAGCCTTGGTGGTAAGTGAATTCTGTGAATTTATGGGCAAGTCTATTCTTTATAACAATAAATTGTCACCACTTCAAGATTTATTTTTTTTAACTTTGCAGTTTAGTTTAAAATTCTGAGATTATGGGGTGGTCTCCCATCCAGTTGCAAACAATGTGTGACTGCTTAGCCTTTTCTCACTCAGCTACCTGCTATGATCTTACTGTTTTGTTTTACCAATTATAGTTCTTCAATAAAAGCAACTATCACCAGTGAAACATATGTAACAAACTGCAAAGGATAGCAATAATAAGTAAAACACTATCAAAGCTATGAAAATCACTGAGGCATTGTAACATTTAAACCACTTATAAGAGTTACCAAGTACTCTCAAGAGATTTTCATTCATAGGTTTACAATGGTACAACAGAAACAATCATATCAACAATAGTAGAAATGGTAGACTAGGGGTTTCAAAGGCAAAATAATAAACAAAAGTTGGATGTACATTGCTAATTTCAGAGAAGGAAAAGGAAGTAAATCCACAATATCTAGAAATGTAAGGAAATTCATAATGGAAGTTATCAAAGAAAAGAAAACATAATGGAAAACATAGAGGCAATGTTAAACAGAATGTTACAGACACTAGGAGGAGAAAATTTCAGCAAATGGATTAGTGTACTAAAAAATCACAAAATCACAGAATTGGGAGAGACCTCAGAGGTCTTCTAGTCCATCCCCCTACCCAACAGATAAAGGGTCTTTTTGCAGTGATGAAAAGGAATAGGGCATGGATGGGCAATGAAAGAAATGAAGGGAAAGAAATGGCAGTGACCCAATTGAAGTTTTTTTAAGCGTATGTGTGTTTTCTGATATTAATGCTGGAACAGCACCAGTAAAAGAATAGAGGCACAACAGTAAACATTAACAGCAAAGCTGAAAACATACATGTGGGGAAAACACATGAAAAGATGTGGTTCCGAGAAAAGTTATATTATAAGGCTTTCAAAGAAATCAAGAGGGGATATACAAGAAAACTTGTATTTAGGATAGCGGTGCAATAGTGAAAGTGGCCAATTTCATTGGGAGACCCATCAGTGATGACAAAGCTATAGATGGTGACAGCAGCGTCCATCTCGGCGACAGTTACTAAAATCGATAAAGAAGGCGGGAAAGATGGAAGCGATAAGCAGTCAATGATGATAACATGGCAATGAGGATGTTGACGGCAGAAGCTCCACCGCACACAGTAACGGTGCCAGTTATAAAAGGGGCATCATCACAACAGGGATGGCCGCACCATGTGCCAGATGAATTGCGGCAATGGCAGTTATCAGCAACCACTGTCACCACTGCGCAATGTTACCCGCGGAAAGTGACCCACAACGGTACCGGCAAGCCGAAAGGATATACAGGCTGGGGAGGGAAATAAGAGCAGAACAATGAAACTCAAGGAAGTTCCCTAGCAGCATTTTGACCCTGGCAAGCCCAAAAGAGCGCAGGCAGGTGGTATACAGGTGGCCCCCAAAGTGGTCAGCAGGGCATGGCACGAAGCATGGTGGCAACCCCAGGGAGGCTGAGCAAAGGTCACCAAAGGTTACAAGGCCAGTGGCCAAAGCAGGCCTCTCCTCCCCCTCCCCCCGCCGCCGCCGCACACCTGGGCAGGGGGAGGAGCCCTGTCCCCTCACCTGCCACCCTCCCCGGTTTTGTCCTCACCTGGTGAGGAAGGCGCCCTGCTGGAGCGGGGAGGCCTGGCCCACAGGACCGAGGACTCCCTGGGCGGACTTCAGCAGCCCGGCTGCCGCTCGGGCTCGCCTGCCTCGCCAACCTCGGCCGCCTTTCCCGCCTTTGCACCCCCCCCGCCCCCCCCAACTTGTCTCGGCCGGGCGAGCTCCAGCCCCCAACCGCCGCCGCCGCCACCGACGACGACGACGACGACGACGCCACCACCACCACCTCCTCCCCCTCCATGGCTGCCGCTCACCCGGCTGCCGCTGCTGCATTGTGGGAAGCGGCCGTCTCAGTCCGACCCACCTCACTCGCAGCAGCAGCAGCAGCAGCCGCTGCCGCCGCCCAGACCGGCTTCTGCACCACCAGCAGCAGCAGCAGCACCAACCGCCGCCGTCGCCGCCGCTGCCATGGGAGCTGTAACCGACGGTGAGAGACGGAGCGACCCCGGGAGCCGGCCGCGTCCTCCCTCGCCGCCTGCTTCCGCTCGCTTTTCCCGGACGGGCCCAGCTTGAGCCACCCCGCCACCTTCCACCTCTTAGCCGGTACGGCCTTCCCAACCCGGCTCAGCCGCTGCTTTAACCCTTAGCCGCGGTGATGGTAATGGGAGAGAGGGCGGTAGATTCGCTTTTTCTATGACCCCCCTCCACCCCACAACCCCGAGATTTAGGAGTCCCTTCCCCGCCGGCTTGAGACTCCCGATCCTCCCGGGCTTATTTCTGCCTTGACGGCGTCTCGTAGCTCTCCGTGGCGGATCCTATACCCCAGATCCTATACGGCCACGAGGTCTTCTTGGGTTTGGGCTTTGCCTCGCTTTGCCTTGTTGTTGTTGTTTTGCAAAGACAGCCCGCGGGGCTTAGTTTGGGGCTCGGTGGCGGGACTTGCCCGGAAGATCGGGTCCGGTTCATTGAAGAAACCAAAGAAAATTCGCTTGTAGGTGAACTCAGGCTGGGGAGTATGGTGGAGGAGGGGGGGGGGCGGAGGGCGGGGAGGTTTGAAATATGAATTGAACGCTTACTTCTCATCGTACGGTTAAGGCTGCAGGAATAGGGAAGACCTGTGTGGACGGTATTGTTGTTATTATTATTATTAAAATGCATTGGCCGTTGACCAGCGCTAATAGACTCTGGGCGGCGCGCAAAACTAAAAAAAAAAAAAAGACACAGAAGTAGCTAAACGGTAGGCACCCTGGTGCATAAGCGCACCAGCCTGCCTGCCGTCCCTGTCCTAATGTTCCCTTTAATTGTATTCATTTTATGTATTCAATTCATGCTTATACTTATATATATTATCTAATATGTACTCCAATGAACGAATGAATAAAAATAAAAAAAAGCTAGCTAGCTAAAGCGAGTAAGCCCACAGGCAACTCAGACTGAGCTATAACAAATTTCAGCTAAACACAAACTGGGATCGAATAACAAACATCAAAAATAAGAAGTATCCCAGTGAAAGGGGTGGGTGGGTAGAACTAACCCGGCGCTACCGTTTAGTGGTAATCTGGATTTCCCCCACCCCCTTCAGTTCACATCTCCCTGTTCTTACGCGGTTTTTATATTATTCCTTTTTAAAAATGACTTCCGTTCTGCCATGAGGGTATGTGGCACCTTTGGAGTTAAAAAGGCAATGTTACACAGTTCCGTGATTTCAGGCAAGTAATTTGCAACCTTAAAACATAGGGATTTGAAAAACCCAAAGGAAAAGGAGGGAGAAAGAATGCGTGTGTGATGTTTTTATATTCAACAAGTTGGGCTGTGGTGAAGATGATTCTAGATTAGGCTTCCATAAAATGGTCACTATCATCCCTAAAGATTCAATGGGACTATCCAAAGAGTCCATTGTTGTTGCACAGTCATCCAGATGTTTAGACTGGATTTGGCATTTTTGTCTGCCTATCAAGGCCTTCCCAAGCACCTTATTGTTATTGTTATTCATAGTACTATTAATCCAAGTATTATATATGAAAATATTTTCATATAATAAATGAACAACCTGAAACTTCAGGAAAGAATTAATGAACTGAAGAGTTTGGAAACCCCTGTTTTAGATCTTGCCATCCAAAAAACTGGAGCATACACTGTCATGCCTTAAGCTTTTATTCTTTACAGCTTTCTTATTCTTTATAGCTTTCTTATAAATGTACATGAGACTTATTTATAGAGGACACTGGAATAGGGCAAAGGAATGTTATGCCAATCCACAACTTGCACAAATTCTCAGAATTAGCAATTCAGATTGCCAGTTATTATCTATAAAGCCTTCATGGCATGTATCTTAGGGGGCCTCTATCTCCTATGGTTTCAGTTCAGAATCATTTCTGTGTCAGATGACCTCTATATCTCAGAAAAAAAGGTCTATAGAAAATTTCCTGTCTATCACTTTTAGAGCTCTGCATATGATCAGAGACTTAATTTTTTTTACCTTTTTTATCAATCATACAGACTCTACTGTACATATTAGCAGTTGGTCTTTACATACTAAAGCTGCGCAAAATATATGATTCTTCCCGTTTTCATTATCATTAATGAATTTTTTTTGCACAAGAATATTAGTTGATAGCAAGACCTTGCCATATCCTGTGTATTTCCAGGCCTGGTTGTATTTGCTTTAAAATTATCATGATTTTCTGCACATACTCTTTTTTTCCTCTTACTTCTGATTGATGCATTATTAACTTTTTGTTTTGTTCCTACGTTACAGCTCTAGTACTTTTATATAGCTTGTTCTGTTTTCAGATTTTCTTCTTCTATAGATATACCCCATGGGTTTAAAGATTAATTGATCTAATTTTCCTCCCAATACTGTGCTTGAAATTAATTTAATACATTTATAATTTTGATGAACTTTTTAAAATAAAATTGTAGTTAATTTTTAAATAATATATTGTATTCTCCTTTTTCTATATTGAAGGCTACAATTCTGTGTCAACTTTTCTGTATGTAAGCCCCATTGAACATACTATGACTTTTTTTGAATAGGATTGTGAGCCAGTTTGGCACTGGACTAAGAGTAGAGACTTTGGGCCAGTCACTTTCTCCCAGCCCTGAGAAGGCAGTAGCAAACCCCTTCCAAAAATGTCCAGAAAACTGCATGGACTTCTCTATGTAGTCACTACGAGTCATGATTATTTAAAAAAATTAAAATAGAATGATGGTGTTAAGTTCTCATAACTGATTATTCATATAATTAACAACTAATTAAATTGCTACAGAGAAATTCCAGTTCCGATAACAAGATCACCATGGAGGTCTCTGTCTTACACATCCTTATTATAAAATGAGTCAGGACCTTTAACAATCCTCAATGACTTTTTTTTTAGAAAAGAAAATCATTTTTCTGTCATTTTTAATGACAGGCTTCTATGACAAGTGATAATTTGACTCATTTTAGAAATATTATTGCTATTTTAGATGAAGTTATTCGTAAGCGACTTTTGATTGATGGAGATGGTGCAGGGGATGACAGACGAATTAATTTGCTGGTGAAGAGTTTCATCAAGTGGTGCCATTCTGGATCTCAAGAAGAAAGGTATTTTGCTGTCTTTTATTTGTAAATCAAATGTGGAAACAGTTCATTCAACAGCAGTGTTATCTTTAACACGTGTTCATTTTAATAGAAAATGGAATTTGTCTTGAGTACTGTCTTTCAAGAAGGCTGAGATTTTAGCCATCTCAGCCAAATTGGAAACTTTCAATATCCATTCTTCTATTGTGGGTAATTCTTTTTTCTTCCAATATTGTCCAATCAACAGTCGTGCTGCTGTTATTAAGTTCAAAATCAACTTAGTCTCAATGACTGTACAGTCCGTTGTTATTCCCAAAAGGAAAAATTGCGGTAGGAACTTTATCTTCTTCTTCAGAACATTCTGCATAATCCACCAGATTCTTATCCAGAAAGACTTAATTTTCTTACAAGTCCACCATACATGAAAATATGTAGCATCATCACAATTACATCTCCAACATTTCGCTTGCATATCTGGATACATACATGATAATTTCTTAGGATCTAAATGCCATCTATAAAACATCTTATAAAAATTTTCCCTTAAATTCTGCGCTTGCATAAATTTAACAGAAGAAAAATATTTAAATGAATGGAAGAACTGGATTGATTATATTCAAAATAGATATCAGATTAAGACATTTCGGATTGCTTTTGAATGAAGGATGTTATTTTTGATTTTAATGGAAGAAGTCAGGTTATGTGAGAGAGAAAGATTATAATTGTGTTAGATTTTAAAAATTTAATGTATGACTGCTTTGTTTAAGGAACTATACCTTGTGTTTGCTCCGGGAAGTCCGGGGGGGGAGGGGGGTTTAGGAGGGAGGGGGGGAGGGGGAAAAATTTAATTGTTGTAAAACTTTTTCAATAAAAAAAGAAAAAAAAGAAAATGGAATTTGTATCTAATGACCTGTATCTGAAATGGTTTAATATATATACGAAGGGGAACAAGTTATGATACAACACTTTATAACTTTTGAAGCAGGGGTGAAATCTAAAAATTTTCCCTACCGGTTCTGTGGGCATGGCTTGGTGGTCAGATGACTGAGTGGGCGTGGCCAATAACAATAAAGTATAAAAATAATAAAGTATAAAAAACAATAAGAGGTATCAAAAACCAACTTTCACACTTTACACACAACACAACACAACTGACTCACACACAGTGTAAAAGCAGCTGCACTTCACACATCACAGCCACAAAAGGCTCAAAAACCAACTTTTACACTTTACACACACACAACTCACACACACACACACACACAATGCCACATACAGCTTTCTGAGATTTTGTGTGTTTGTGTAGTTAGTGAAACACTACAGAAACACACCAAATCTCAGAAAGCTGCACAAATATTTTATTTTATTTTATTATTTTATTTTATTTTATTGTGGACTTCAGTTCCCAGAGTTCCTCAGCCAGCAAAGCCAGCCAGCATTAGTTGATCACTGAGGAAATAGATTAACTAAGCAATTGATTCTGTCTGGCTGAAAGTGAAACTGGGGCTTTCGTGCTGGAAAAAGAGCCATGCGTTCATCAGTAATCAGGTAAGTGCCTTAGAATCTCTACTCTTACTTGTAGAAAACATGTTTTCTACAAGTAAGAGTACAACAAGGTTCTGCTGATGAGGAACTCAGGTGAGATTGCCAGAGGAGACTTTAATTTTTTTTTTTTTAAGTTTAAAGGCTCTGCCGACCTCAGCTGAGGGGCGGGATCCTCAAAGGCTTTTTTTTACTTTTAAAGGCATGTTTCGGCTGAAGAAAAGCCGGCTTTTAAAAGTAAAAAAAAACAACCCTCTGCTGATGGTATAGCTCAGCAGAGGAGTGGGGGCCGGGGCCAGGGATTTTTGCTACCGGTCCTCTGAACGAGTAGCCGCCATCACTACCAGATCGCACGAGCCGGTCCGAACCGGGAGCATTTCACCCCTGTTTTGAAGTATATCTTTGGCAACATGGTGACTGCTTTGGTAGATAAAATGAATGGGTTTTATAGCAAGTGATAAATAGCATGATACAGGCTAGCTAATATGTCCTGGGAAAATGCATTGATTTGTATTTCTAAGAAAAACAACAACAAATCATCCTACAAAAGAAAAAGTAAGTGACTGCCATCAGACAAAAACAGTTTGACTTTTGATAAGTAAATCATTGCTATTTATTTGTTATATAAGTGTTAAGTACTTTTAGTTAAGACTGTTCTTTCAGCACAGGATACCAGTTTCCTCATGCTGGATATTGTATGCTACATTATGGATATATAATTATATTATGGAATGTGGTTGTACTTCTGATAGTGACTGTAAAAGGAATTGAAATATTGCATTACTGTTTTAATGGTTGTGCCATTGGATACATATTGTGCTTTTGTAATGTTTTCATAATAGTACAGGGAGAGATAAAATAATGTCCACCAAATTGCCAAGAGCTACTTCCTCCACAAGCTATAAACTTTTTTATAAAAAGAACAGCAAAACGTCACAACATGGTGAGATTTCAGTAGTAGTTTTCACATTGTCTGTTGCCTTGAAGAATCTAATGATATCTAGGGGCAAGAAGCAATCACTACCAACTCCTGAAATTCTTCTAACATTTTAAAAAAATTGTTTAGTTTAATTTAGTTTACTTTTTGTTTTTCTTAAGATGGATGGAAATTTGGTATGCTGGAAAACAAGGCACCCTTCTAATATTTGTATTTCTAATCATTTCTTCGGGATTGAGATAGTTGTAGGCTAATGGTTACGAGTGCTAGTGGTTTGTTTAAAAATGTGTTCACTTGTCCAGGAAAAGAAAAAAACAAGGAAGTCCAGTAGTCTTTTGGAAAAAGCACCTTTGGGATGGTGTGAGTTCTAATCCATCCTTAGGCATGAAGCTAGCAAGTGGCCTTAGGCCAGTCACACACTCTCAGCCCTTGAAGTAGGCAAGACATTCCAGAAATCTTGCTAACAAACTGCAGGAACTTATCCAAGTATTGCAGTTGTGGAAGAAACAAACTCAAGAAATAAAATGGAGACTGCGCTTCTTCCCTCCCTGTCCTTAAGGTATTGCCAGGATCAAACCCAATTCCTCTCTTTGCCTAATCCCATCAGATCCAAATTGACCCTCCCTGCCCCAGACAAAGCCTTCTGTAGTCCCATCTAACCAAAGAATATAAGCCTCCTCAGCCCTTACAATGGAATTTCAATTAGAGAAATCTCAACCTTCCATCTTATCAACCAGTGACCTAAACATTCAGTGTCCTTCACAATAGACTTACCCAGCTCTGAGACTCTTCTGAAATGCCCATTTTGCCTAACAATAGAACTCAAGTACACCAACAGGGATCTGCCTAACTTCAAAAATAACATCTAACATCAAAAACGTCATCAAAAAAGTACAACAAAGAATGTTCTTTCTGCGCCAATTCAGAAAGCTCAAACTGCCCAAGGAGCTGCTGATACAGTTCTACAGAGGAATTATTAGGGTACAAATAAGCAATCAGGAAACAATATCAATATAAATCTTAAGGATACAAGCAACAAGATTACAGTCATACTGTAATATAAAAAATACAGTCATAAGTGGGAGGAGATGTGTGGTGGGAACGATGAGAAGATTAATAGTAATGCAGACTTAATAACTAGTTTGACAGTGTTGAGGGAATTATTTGTTTAGCAGAGTGATGGCATTTGGGAAAAAACTGTTCTTGTGTCTAGTTGTTCTGGTGTGCAGTGCTCTATAGCATCGTTTTGAGGGTAGGAGTTGAAACAATTTGTGTCCAGGATGTGAAGGGTCTGTAAATATTTTCACAGTCCTCTTTTTGATTCGTGCAGTATACAGGTCCTCCATGGAAGGCAGGTTGGTAGCCATTGTTTTTTCTGCAGTTCTAATTATCCTCTGAAGTCTGTGTCTGTCTTGTTGGGTTGTAGAACCAAACCAGACAGTTATAGAGATGCAGATGACAGACTCAATAATTCCTCTATAGAATTGTACTTGTATAGAAACACCTCCTCACCAACAATCAGTACCCAAATGAGCAGAGATTAACATTAAGATTAACATTAGATCAACAACCAAGACGCAAACAATACCTCAATCAAGGAACTACCATCAAAGATTGCACACTCTTATTAAGTCTCCTTTTTTGACACTGATTCACAAACTGATTCCTTTCAGTCTGTGGGCCACAGGGTCATTCTTCAGATTTGCTGGCATAATTTGGTTAGAACCTTTAGAGAAAACAAAACTAAATGTACTTTATTTTAACTTGCTTCTAGTTGTACCAAGGATAGTGCCTTTGGGAATTGTTGATTAGCTACTAATACCATATGTTCCTTCTCTGATGTTTAGCTATACTCAGTATCAGCGCATGCTCAGCACTCTTTCACAATGTGAATTTTCAATGGGAAAAACTTTACTAGTATACGACATGAATCTCAGAGAAATGGAAAACTATGAAAAAATCTACAAAGATATAGGTAATAATATTTTTTCTGATTATTAGTGTCAAATGTAAACTTCTTTAAAAAAATGAATTATTCCAAATCAGGTGTATGAAGGATTTGAGGTTCTAACCCTATTCATTCCCCTTCTGAAGGCTGGTTCAGGTTGAGATGCTTTTAGTTAGATATTGGAGCAGATGAGCAGAACCTCAAATATTTTGTGCCGTTCTATAGGCAAGACTTATTGGTACCATAGAATGTTTTAATTACCATAGGTATAATTCTTTTTTACAATTATTCTTGAGGATTAGATGGATTTATTTCTATCTTGTAAACTGAAAGCTAAATGCTAAAGGCAACCTTTTTGTCTTTGCTTAGGATAGCATCCTAGAAGATTCACATGGAAATAATGTTCAGGTTGCTACAAAGAAAGTGTACACTTTAAAAAATTCAGTTCCTATCTAGTGGATTTTAATTTATTTGTCATTAGAAATGAAAAAAAGCCATATAGATAAGTTTTTACTAGCATAGCTAGTAAATTAGCTGTGATAGTATCTGAGCATCATTAGCTATAATCAAGCAACTTTCCATTTGGTCTACTACCGTATTTTGTAGAAATTGCTTTTAAAAATATTCTGGAAATTTCAGATAATTGACTGGGTGCTAAATCACCATGTCAGAATTCCGAGACCTTCACTGGTTCCCACTCTTAGCTGAAAATGTTGACTTGATGTTAGAAGTGGCAGCTGCATTGATCTCACTTTTGTGGAACCTGTATTTTTTTAGCACAAGTCTTTAGAGTTATTCCATTTTAATTAATTTTGCTTTTGTTACCACTCTATAGTTTTTAATACATTTTATTGGTTCATTGTAAGTAGTTTAATTTGTTTTCATAGTAAGCTATCCAAGATTTTGATTACAGACCGATAAGCATTTATATTATGTCTAATAGAACCAGATTCTTCTAATTGTCTCACATTTTTATAGAAATAACTAGTTTCAGCACACATAGACAGACAGACAAACGTTCTGAGTACTTTGGCAGTAATTACAATATCAGAAAATGCAATATATTTAATTTCTTGATCTATTTAAAGTTCTGGAGATTAAAATCAATTTGGGTAATGTTGCTACATACTGATTGGAGTAATTATAGTTCAGTAATATTGTGAGATTTATAAATTTATGTTGTTAATTTTATTACTTTGGAAGAAAACAGCATAGCTGCAGCTCATGAAAAAATTGCTGAGTGCAAGAAGCAAATTCTTCAAGCGAAAAGGATACGAAAAAACCGCCAAGGTAAAATTTACTTTGCAGTTGACAACTTTATTTTATTTATTTATTAAATTTATATGCCCTCCCCACATCTCCTGTTGAAGCAACTCTGGGCAACTTACAAAATGATAAAAAGGTAAGATAGCAATAGCATTTAGGATTATATATCACCTCATAGCACTTTACAGCACTCTCTGGGCAGTTTTCAATGTAGAAACATTATTTGCATATTGTATCTAACAATCTGGGTCTTCAATTTACCAACCTCAAAATGATGGAAGGTTGAATCAACCTTGAGCCCCCATCAGGATCGAGCTCCAGGTTGTGGGCAGAATTTGCCTGCAATACTGCACTTTAACCACTATGCCACTAGGGCTCTAATATAAAAACAATTAAAATGAACCAGAATTAAATAGAAACTAAAAATGAAGAGAGAATAGATGGCACAGAGAGTGGGATCTTCTCTCTACCACATCACCCTGCACGTAGAACATCCCTATTGGGGCTTCAAGACAGTGGGTGGAGCCAGGCCCTTCGAGAAGGCCAGGGGGGAGGGAGCAGATCTCACCTCTGGCCATCAAGTGTTCCAAAGGATGGAGGCCACAGCAGAAATGTTTCTTTCTAGATTATGATGAGTAGATAAGTTCATTTCGGACTTTAACTTTCAAGTGATTCTGGGCGTCCTCAAACAAATTAGTGACTTTGCAGCATATGCATTTAGTTAATTTCTGAATCTTTTGGCAAAGCTATTCAGATATAAAGATCTCTAAAGCGTTCATTTTGTCAAAGACTACTGAAATCAATAATGCTGTCCTCTTAAAAGAGATAGCGAGGCTTTTGCTTAAAAATTGTGGATCTATCGTATATTAATAACTGTTAGATAGGGTTCATTACCCCGTATTTCACTGAGCTGATGGAGAATGCAAGGACCTCTTATATGAACTCTTAGAACACGAGGAACTTTCCAGGGTTTTTTTCAGAAGGCAAATGGACTGTCTTGTTTTTTCTTTTGAAGATGTTTAGTTTCCCATCCAAGAAGCTTCCTCAGCTCTGACAGGATATTGGGGAATGGAAGGATATATATTTCTTGCAGACAGCTGGTAATCTTCAAAAGAAAAAACAAGAAAGTCCAGTTGCCTCCTGAAAAAGCATCTTTGGGACAACCTTGACCTGGTTGACTGAGAATTTCTACAGTCTCCAGGATCTCTTAGATGAAATCTTGATTTTGTTTAGACATGGCGATGGCAAGGAAATCGTTTTGGTCTCCAAAAGAGGATAGATTATGTCCTTGTGGACATACTTTCATCTCTCAGTGGCTTTTGTACACAGTATCTTGCTGGAATGCTTGTGGGGAAGCAAAGGGGAAGGGGTGGAGGTGCTCTTGTTGATATTTTCACTACTATTTCTTCATGTGCTATTTAGAAAATAATAATTTGAGATATCTACTTGATTTCTTAGGAGCCATTTTTCAGGTTCCACAAGATTTTAGCTTGTCACCCACATTATTCAATGAAATCTTTCAGGAGGGTCATACAAGGGGGTTGGCTGTCACCTAAACTTTTGAATATCCCCAGTCTGTAAGTGTTAGAATAGGGTGAAAGTGAATGTGGACAAGATTCAAGCAAGTAAGTTACAACATTAAAGAAAAAATCCTCTTCTTAGGAAATTTTTCTGAGGAATTTTCTTTTGAGGAATTTTTAAGACAGGAATTCCTTAAAAGAGAGTAAAAATTCCTCTTCTCTTTTAAGGATCTGGTTTCATCTCTTGGATCTAGCATTGATGCTGCATGGCTATGTAACAAGTAAAAAAGAAAGGGTTTTTTTCGCCAGTTTCTGCCAATTAAACCTTTTCGAGATTATCTATTCACTGTTACATTGGGTTTTTTTTGTTTTATTGTTTATAGTTCACCCAAAATAATAATAAAAATAGAATAGAATAGAATAGAATAGAATAGAATAGAATAGAATTTTTTTATTGGCCAAGTGTGATTGGACACACAAGGAATTTGTCTTGGTGCATATGCTCTCAGTGTACATAAAAGAAAAGATACGTTCATCAAGGTACAACATTTACAAGAACAAGAAAAAGAAAGGATTTTCAAATTTGAGTTCTGCACACAAAATAAAATTACGCACTTTAAAATTATTTAAATTATAAATGTCATACTTTGTGGTATTGGAACAATGTGGACTATATTTTATTCTTTTCAGAATATGATAACTTGGCTAAAATAATACAGCAACATCCAGATAGACATGAAACATTGAAGTAAGTATGAAATGAACTCAAGTACCAAATGCATTACAGAGTACAAATATCAGAGAATAATGGCAAAATAATTTACATGTCCCATCATCAATATTAATATGAAAGATTTGAATGTTTGTACATTATAATATAGCGGCAAAGATGTTGGGCTTAAATGGGAATACCCTAATTTAGGTCTCCACAAAGAGAACTAATTTTTGGCCAATTATTCTCTATTAGCCCAACCTCTTCCTACAAGTTCTGTAGGACCTGATTACAGGTAGTCCTCAGTTTATGACTACAATTGAGCCCAACATTTTTGTTGCTAAGTGACACATTTGTTAAGTGAGTTTTGCTCCATTTTACAACATTAATTGCCACAGTTGTTAAGTGAATCACTGCAGTTGTGAAATTAGTAACACGGTAAGTGAACCTGGCTTCCCCATTGACTTGCTTGTCAAACAATCATAAAAGGTGATCACATGCCCCCAGGACCCTGCAACCATCATAAATATGAGTCAGTTGCCAAGCCTTTGAATTTTGATCACGTGACCCTAGAGATGCTGCAGTGGTCGTAAGTGTGAAAAAAAGTTCATAAATAACTTTTTTCAGTGCCATCACAATTTTGAACGGTCACTATACCAACAGTTGTAAGTCAAGGACTACCTGTATAGGGGCTGGTAGTATGCCAATTAATAGTACTTACTCTTGTTTTTGAAAGCATAACAGAAATTGAAGTATGGATTAGTTTTGTAGTCTTGAAAAATTGACTTTTCGCTGAGCTCACTTCCAGACACAATTGAAAGTACTACTTTAATTTTTTGAGCTCTCAATGAACATTTCAAGTAAATTGCTTTTGTACAAGCCTGAATTACAATAATGGCTTCTTTTGCCATTAAAGGTGAGATGAGGCATCCTCAGTTGAGTAATCTGCCTTTGGAATGTTTTTTTTTCCCCCCCAAGAAGAAAATTAAGACAGGTTGCTTTCTCTCTTAATGCCTTTTTATTGGTGCAGACATTTTTCATACTTGGTTTATGGTATTTTATTGCTGTTCTATCTGGTTCAGATTCTGTTAATTGTTTTAAATCAGAATTTCATTATTATTTGCAAATGAGCTACTTAGGGGATTTTGAACAGTTAAAGCATTCAATACAAATGATTAAAATAAAATGAGTGAAGGTACTATGCAGTAAGTGACAATGCACTTATTATGTTCTCAGGCAGTTGGAAGCCCTGGGGAAAGAACTGCAGCATCTGTCTCATATCAAAGAAAGTGTGGAAGACAAAGTAAGTTTATCTCACAAGCTTATTGATTCAGAATAGAGGGTCTTCTGTAAAAGCCCATATTCTCCAGTATATTTCTTTTCTGTGCTTCAGCTGGAGTTGAGACGGAAGCAATTTCACGTTCTTCTGAGCACCATCCATGAGCTTCAGCAAACACTGGAAAGTAAGTAATTCTACTGCCGTATATAAGAACATCATCGTTTTCCTCAGCTTCCCTCCCTTTTATATATCTGCTTGACCCTCCAAATTTTCATTGACTCACAGGTTTTCAGAGCATCTTTATTAAATGTCGAGTTCTGAATTCTACCCTCAAGTTATGCTGCCTCATTCTTTACAGGTCGTCTTTAAATTACGGCTGTAATCGAATTCTGCATTTACGATTGTAGGTGGTAAAACCATATGATCGGAACCCGATTTTATGATCTTTTTTGTAGTGGTCATTAAGTAAATGTCCAGTTACTTCCTGTTTTTGGCAAAAAACTACTGCAGAGTGAACAATATGAACAATGGATTTGCTTAATGATCACACCAACTGCTAAACTTAAAAGCTTAAAAGTCTTGCTTAAAAGTCTGTGCTGACCAATTGGCCCCCATCTTCACCCATATTTTCAATAAATCACTAGAGATGTGCTATGTTCCTTCTTGCTTCAAACGCTCTACCATCATCCCAGTGCTGAAGAAGCCCACCATCAAGGAACTGAATGACTACAGACCAGTTGCTCTAACATCTGTAGTCATGAAAACCTTTGAAAGGCTAGTGCTTTCCTACCTGAAAACCATCACGAATCCGCTCTTAGACCCCTTGCAATTTGCATACCGAGCAAATAGATCAACAGATGATGCTGTTAATATGGCTCTGCACTACATCCTACAACATCTTGAGTCTCCAAAGACCTATGCAAGGGTCCTTTTTGTAGACTTTAGTTCAGCATTCAATACCATCATTCCAGACATTCTTCTAACTAAGCTAAACCAGCTACAGGTACCGGAACAGACTTGTAAGTGGATCACAAGCTTCCTAACAAACAGGAAGCAGCAGGTGAAGCTAAGCAAGATCACATCAAATACCTGTACAATTAGCACAGGGGCCCCCCAAGGCTGTGTGCTCTCCCCACTTCTCTTCTCTCTGTATACCAATGACTGCATCTCCAATGATCCATTTGTTAAGCTACTGAAGTTCGCAGATGACACAACAGTGATTGGTCTCATTCGAGACAATGACGAATCCGCATATAGATGAGAGGTCGAACGACTAGCCTTGTGGTGCAACCAAAACAATCTGGAACTGAACACACTCAAAACCGTAGAAATGGTGGTAGACTTTAGGAAAAACCCTTCCATACTTCCACCTCTCACAATACTTGACAACACAGTATCAACAGTAGAAACCTTCAAATTTCTGGGTTCTATCATATCGCAAGATCTCAAATGGACAGCTAACATCAAAAACATCATTAAAAAAGGACAACAAAGAATGTTCTATCTGCGCCAACTCAGTAAGCTCAAACTGCCCAAGGAGCTGCTGATCCAATTCTACAGAGGAATTATTGAGTCTGTCATTTGCACCTCTATAACTGTCTGGTTCGGTTCTGCAACCCAACAAGAAAAACACAGACTTCAGAGGATAATTAGAACTGCAGAAAAAATAATTGCTACCAACTTGCCTTCCATTGAGGACCTGTATACTGCACGAATCAAGAAGAGGGCCATGAAAATATTTGCAGATCCCTTGCATCCTGGACATAAACTGTTTCAACTCCTACCCTCAAAACGACGCTATAGAGCACTGCACACCAGAACAACTAGACACAAGAACAGTTTTTTCCCGAAGGCCATCACTCTGCTAAACAAATAATTCCCTCAACACTGTCAGACTATTTACTGAATCTGCACTACTATTAATCGTTTCATAGTTCCCATCACCAATCTCTTTCCACTTATGACTGTATGACTATAACTTGTTGCTGGCAATCCTTATGATTTATATTGATCATCAATTGTGTTGTAAATGTTGTACCTTGATGAACGTATCTTTTCTTTTATATACACTGAGAGCATATGCACCAAGACAAATTCCTTGTGTGTTCAATCACACTTGGCCAATAAAATTCTATTCTATTCTATTCTATTCTAAACAATTGTGACACTTATTTATTTTTAAAAAATGTTTATTTTGGATATATTTCAGATGATGAAAAGCTTTCAGAAGCCGAAGAATCATCAGATGTTCCAATGGAAGCAGAAGATAAACAATAGATGTGTATAGTTCAGAAATCTGGTAATTTGTTTTCCTGAAGATGATTAATAACTAGGGTTTTTAATTCATTTTGTATATTATTTCTTTGTCCAAAGTAACTATTTTATGTTTCTACCTGAATCCATGCTTATATACAATAAATTCTTGAAATTACACAATAAAGTAATTTAATCTTTTTTTTAAAAAAATTTGCATTTATATCCCACCCTTCTCCGAAGACTCAGGGCGGCTTACACTATGTTAAGCAATAGTCTTCATCCATTTGTATATTATATACAAAGTCAACTTATTGCCCCCAACAATCTGGGTCCTCATTTTACCTACCTTATAAAGGATGGAAGGCTGAGTCAACCTTGGGCCTGGTGGGACTTGAACCTGCAGTAATTGCAAGCAGCTGTGTTAATAACAGACTGTTTTAGCAGTCTGAGCCACCAGAGGCTCAGACTGGGTTATCTTGGGTTAATGTTCGGGAATTAAGCTACCTATTATATTGATTATATGGTAGGATATTGTCAACTTGCAAAGCATCTCTTGCAAAGCATTAATTAGGGCATTGGTCAGAACCCTGATAGGTATTACATTGAAACAGAAATCAGAGATAATTTAAAATTCTAATAATAAACAAGAGACTATTCTAAACTCAGAACTTGATATACTGAAAACGTGACTTGTATAATAACACGTTCTTACATTAATATTTGTTGTCTCAGATTATTAACAACAACATATATATGGAAACATGTTTATTCAGAATATTTATAGTCCTTAAAAGATCATCCAAAGCAGTTTAGATTATTCTGATTCCCAAAGATTTACATTATTGCATTTCTCAGTTATTGGCTACACTGATTTTTCAGTGTAGTTAACCAGGTGATTAACTAGTTTTACATACCCTGTTTCCCCCAAAATAAGCCATCCCCTGATAATAAGCCCAATTGGGCTTTTGAGCGCAGAGCAATAAGGCCACGCACTTATTTCAGGGTTCAAAAAAATATAAGACAGGGTCTTATTTTCGGGGAAACGGTATATGAAAAATACAAAGTATAATAAAATAAAATAAAATAGGAGAATAAAAGGAAAGGTTAAAATGGTTGAGTCACCTAAGAGATCTGTGTTGCTTTGTTTTTCCAAGAAAACAATGAAGCATAGGAGCAATTTAGGAGTGTCAGTTTTATGTAATAGGTGCTTATATCTGGCTTCCTTGTTCAAATCTTTTTAAGTGTTAAGGCACTTATTTTAGCTTTTTTTGTTTTGAGAGGCACTTTCCCCGTAATGGAATATAAGGTGGGAGTTCATAAAACCTCGCAAGTCAATCTTTTGTATATGAGTTGCAGATTTGGTATCTGTAAGGAGGCAGATCATCCTTCTAGGAGAAGTTGTCTGCCCAATCTTTCGCAATTCAAAGAAGGGAAAGGAGAGAAAACAAAGAATAATTCCTTGCCCTTGTCTCTCGTGTGATATGCATTAAGGAACGGGGGCTTCAACCATTACCACTGCCACCACTACTACCACTGGTACAGGGGTGAAATGCTCCCGATTCAGACCGGATCGGCTGATCTGGTAGCAACGGCGGAGAACCGGTAGCAAAAATCCCTGTCCCCCCCATACCCAACTGAGCCACGCAATCTTCAGAGCCTTTTTTTTTTTACTTTTAAAAGCATTTTTTTTAACAACCTATTCGTCTGAAGCGGTTGTAAAAAAATGCTTTTAAAGGGTTAAAAAGAGGCTCTGACGATCCCAGCTGAGATGCCTGATAGAGGCTTTTTTTTAATTTTTAAAAGCATTTTTTAAAAGGTATAAAAGCTGAAGCCTGCTAGGCAAAAAATGGGGGGTGTAGGCAAAAAATGGAGGGTGGGTGGTTAGAGAGAGAGAGAGAGAGAGAGAAAAGGAAGGAAAGAACGGAAGGAAGGAAGGAAGGAAGGAAGAAAGAGGGAGGGAGGAAAAAGGAGAGGAAGGAAGGAAGGACAAACCTGGCACTAGACGCAGCTTCAGAGGATAATCCAGGGCTGGAAGGGACTTGGAGGTCATCTAGTCCAACCCTGCTCCAGCAGGACATTGTTAGTGAGTGTCTGTCTTTTGATCCCGCAATCACATAGCCACACCCACCCAGTCACATGACCCACCCCACCAAGCCACGCCCACAGATCCGGTAGGAAAGAAATTTAGATTTCACCGCTGCACTGGTATCACCAAAATAAATCCACTTGTGGACTGAAGGATTTTCATTTACAAATCTGAGAATCAATTGGCTGGGATAAGTAGGATGAACAAATTGCAATATTCTAAATACTTGTGTGTGCCATCCCAACTACAGATCAAGAATTAAGATTTCCTTCCTCGTGTATTGTCAGTTCAAACTACTGTGTATTGTAAATGGATGGGCATTTGTGATGATATTTTTGTTTAATTTGGTTCTCTTTATCTACTTTTATTGTGTAGAACAGATCATGTTTTAGGTCGTATTGATGCAAAAATTATTGAAAATTCAGAAGAGTTCACAAACTTTTAAACATCATTGCGCATCTGTTAAGACAGTTCCCAAGTGAGGAAGTCAAAGAGAATGTGCCATAGCTTGCCTAACCCAAACGAATCTTAGATTTTTCCAGAATGACTTTAATGTATTTCAGTGAGTCCCAACTCTGCTGATTTGTGGGCATCATGAAAAACACAGCTGGTTTGTTGATTTTGTGTTGTTTTTCATTCCAAAGGAAAGGTGCTGTTTCATTTGCCAAACTAATAGGTGTTACGAAATGGTGAGAAAGAGCTATTCACTGAGTTTGTCTTGTAGAACAAAATGCTTTGGCCTGCCTTATCAGCTCATGAGCATGTTACACTGAAGCAAGTTCTGCCCAATTGTATTGGACTCACTTCAAAGGAATGCATTTAGCACCTGGGTAACAAGCAGTGCAGGGTTAATTGATAAGTGGATGAAAGAGTTGCATGCAATTACAATAGAAAGGCAAAGGTTGGTGTTGCGTGTTGTAATTAAATAATACCTTGTCTTGATTTCCTGCATTTTAAGCATCATTACACTTAATATCTGATGGCATGCTTTTTCTTTTTGAGCAAGAAGTCTTTTTTTCCCATCTGCTAATTTAAGGAACAAAATCTCAACTTGGCAGCTATCATAATAGATTGGATTACCTTAAATGCCCAACCAATTCCTCCCCAAAATACAATAGTAGTTTGAGCATAGTATCGGTTCAGGCTCTGAAGTTTCCCTGTCTTATAATTGGGGAAACCTTTTTATATAGTTTCACATACTCAATCTATTGTGTGGATACTGTAACCTTTTTCTGCTAAGGGCTGCATTTTTTCAAAGATAGTCCATCAGAGATAGTAGGTGAAGAGGACAAGGTTTACAATATTGTAGGGTTGTATAACTGTTTTCCTCCTGCAATTTGATCTCTGTCTGACCCTTCCTTTCTTCCATTGGTTGTTATCTCTCATCTAGCGATGATGAAATGGGATGATGAAATGGGAACCACGTACTAAGCCAAGAAGTGAGTGCAGTTTTCAGATTCCAGATAATAAAGTCCTAGTATATAGGTTTTTTCCCCAACTTTACTCATCACCCCATACATTTATTTGCTGAAGAAGTCAAAGTTGTATTTAAAGTTGTAGAGGTCAACTCAGTTGTAAAACTGGATGAAATATAGAAACAGTAAATAATTATAAGTAAGTATTAAACATATGTGTGTGTGTGTGTGTATTTTGCTGATAAAGAAATAAAGTGAGACCAGTATAGATCTATTTCAAGCTATTTAGCTCTCATCAGCTAGCCATACCCTTACTTGGATTTGAACTTGGGCTGCCTGCATATTAGGCAGATAAGCTCCCTCCCATATTGGGGTAGACCAGGTGCTTTGACAGAAAACACACACACACACACACACACACACACAAGATTAGGTTAAAAATTGTGGCAAGGTGGAGTAAGAGGTTAAATTTGCAAGTTCTTCTATGCATATTAGTTACAAAAGATAATAAAAATTAATTTGCGTATAGACCAGCAGAGGGCTATCACAACCAAACTTTCAACCATTCAGTAGCTGCAGTATTTAAAATTAGATCTATAGAATTTCTGATTATAATTTCACAAAAATTAAGGTTCAGCTTTAATTTTAAAACCTGCTACAACTGCAAATGCCTTTTCTTTATTACTTCTCTCTGCTCCTGGTCAAGTTCCTGTATAAAAGAGTATACAACAAGCTCTAAGATGTTTCTATTGTGATAACTGTTATGGTTTTCTAATTGGGAAAACAGCTAAATTGTCAAGTAGATCAGGGGTCCCCAACCCCTGGCGGCGGAAGCAGTAGTGAGTGGGCACACAGCTGCACTTGCGCATGCAACAGGTGGGCAAGTGCACACGCAGCTTCATTTGTGCAAACAGTGGGTACACATGCCTGCCACTTGTGCAAATGGATCTGTGAGCGCACACTCGCTCACGCGGAACCCTAACCCTAACCATTTATTATGTGCCATCAAGTAGTCAACTCTTAGCGATCACATAGATAGATTTTTTTTCCAGAATAATCTCAGCCCAACCTGGTCCTTCAGGTCTTCCAACAGTGCATTCACTGCTGCTGCCATTGAGTGCATTCAGCTTACTGATGGTTATATCTTTTTACCCTTTTCTTTCTACCTTTTCCAGCATTATGAGGACCTAGATTGTTGGGGGCAATATGCTGACTCTGTAAACTGCTTAAAGTGGGCTGTAAAGAACTGTGAAGCGATATATAAGTCTTTTTTTTTTAATTTATATTTATATTTATATCCCGCCCTTCTCCGAAGACTCAGAGTGGCTTACACTATGTTAGCAATAGTCTTCATCCTATTTGTATATTTATATACAAAGTCAACTTATTGCCCCCAACAATCTGGGTCCTCATTTTACCTACCTTATAAAGGATGGAAGGCTGAGTCAACCTTGGGCCTGGTGGGACTAGAACCTGCAGTAATTGCAGGCAGCTGTGTTAATAACAGACTGTCTTACCAGTCTGAGCCACAGAGGCCCTTCAGTGCTATTGCTGTTATGGACTTCCCCAAAAAGCTGAGATTTCATATTGTGTCTCCAAAATTTGAGCCTGGTCATTTGGGCCTCAAATGAAAACTCTACATTTATTTATTCTGCAATCTACTTACTTTCCTAGCCATCCATGGGATGCACAGGAATCTTCTCCAGCACATTGAAAGCATGAAATGTTCTTTCGATCCTGCTTCTCAAAAGTCCAACTTTGATTTCTGTGGAGTATCGCAGGGAAAACCATTACCTGCATAATTCGGAAATTCTGAAACTAGATGACCCAAGGGCTTTAATGTAGCCATGTAATAAACACCATTAATATTCCAAAAGATACTCAGCATTTCTTTAGTGTGATGTTGAGTGCCATCTGATTTGAGAAACGTGGCACTAATATCACCTGTCATTTTATATTGCCTATCTGTGTGGTGTGGTTTTTGTTGTTGTTGTTAAATACAAGAGTGATTTTTCATTACTTTCTCCTTTGCAGTATGAATTGTTGCCTTTGCCACTAAAGTGATCAGCCACTTCTAAGATCTTCCTATATTGTTGCTGCTTAATATTAGTACCTGTTTCCTTTAGTTAGGCAGCTGGGAAAATCTTTATCCCTTGGATGATCCTGTAGGGATTATATGTTTGGCTCCTGGTGTTTTTCACTTCTCCTGTTAACATCACCATTATCACAGTGAGATAGCATTGAGGGGAAAAGGAAATGCACATGCCATACATTGTGAATATAAATATATTTCATTAAATTTGATTAAATGCACAGATTCAGACATCCATATTTCAATGTTTATATCCAAAAACTGATTTCTACAAATGATGGGGGTGGGGGGTGGGGGTTATTTCTTGAGAATTTAATTTAATTGTTCCATATTCTTCAAGATAGTTTGTTGCTAATTTTTCAACCAATAGTATTTCCTATACTTTTGTATATCACGAACCTGCAGTAGTATGTATACTCCATAGTTTTGCTAAAATAAATCTGCTCACTAACAACAAACAATTTTTATCTCACTTGCCACCTTCCAACCTACTTTCTTTTTACTTGGGCAGTTTTTTCTAAGCTTCTCCATTTCTATTAGCACATCTTCCATATAGCTGCTTAGAAGGAAGTACAGTATCTTAAAGCATGATGCAAATTTCTTCGTTATTGTGTAGTTGAATAAATTACCTTGCCAATTGCAAGTCACATTAAAGATATGGGGAGACAAGGGACAGGATTTGGAGAAATTTGAGAAATCAGGAGTTTGTTTTCAATGAGGAGCCCTATAGAGAATAGATAATCAGAGAGGTGGGAGATAGAGAGAAGGAGGGAGGGAGGAGAATGCATGCAACTGGGGCTTACAGTTCAGGCCCAAAGCCTAGGAAACTGGAAGAATGTAGTAGGAAAGGAAAGTTGCAGGAAACATGACTTGTGTGAGGTTGCAGTTTAATCTGTTCAATGCTGCAGTTTCAACTGCAGGCAGTTTGGTTTCTGTTCCAGTTCTGTAAATCTCCATATCCTTGTTTATTTGCTCAGACCAATTACGGATGACCGGATGCTGGATTTGGAATGCAGCCTTCAGCCTCACACAGTTTGTGCAGTTAATTATTCTCTCAAATCCCTTCTGCATTACTTCTGTTCAAATAAAAATCTGCCTTTTCTTAATCCCTCTGCTGTTAGGTTCTAAACTAACACAATATGCTCTGAAAGAGTGAAAATTGGATTCGCTTTTTAAAAAACTGCTTCCTGAGAATGTTGCTCTGCCTGTTCAAGAATAAATAATGGCAGGTTATCTGAGGGCGTACACAAACACACACACACACACACACACACACACACACACATCCCAGAAATATGTCAAAGACCTTGGAGTTTTCATATCAAATGACCTAAATGCCAAAGCCCACTGCAACTACATAGCAAAAAAGGCTCTAAGAGTTGTAAACCTAATTTTACGCAGCTTCTTTTCCAAAAACTCTACATTACTAACTAGAGCATACAAAACATTTGCCAGACCTATTCTTGAATACAGCTCATCCGCCTGGAACCCATACCACATCTCTGACATTAATACAATCGAACGCATCCAGAAATATTTTACTAGAAGAGTTCTTTGCTCCTCCGAAAACAACAAAATACCTTATACCACCAGGCTTGAAATCCTGGGATTAGAAAACTTAGAACTCTGCCGACTTCGACATGACCTGTGTTTAACACACAAAATCATCTATTGCAATATCCTTCCTGTAAAAGACTACTTCAGCTTCAATCGCAATAATACAAGAGCAAGCAGAAAATATGACTTCTGTAACAGAGTTGTTAACGTTTGGAACTCATTACCTGACTCCATAATCTCTAATCAAAATCCCAAAATCTTCAACCAAAAACTGTGTACTATTGACCTCATCCCATTCCTTAGAGGACTATAAGGGACGTGCATAAGAGCACAAAAGTGCCTACCGTTCCTGTCCCATTGTTCCCTTCATTATATCAAATTAACATAGCTGTTGCATACTTTTACTTATATATATATATATATATATATATATATATATATATATATATATATATATATTTCTTTTATGACGTGTTATTTTTTATTTATGCCGATGTTTGTGTATACTGTTGTGACAAAATGAAATTAAAAAAAAATCTGTCAGAGAGGGTGAAGGATGCTGATTGTCTGGAGTTGTCTTGCAAGCTGGGTGAATATTAGTGATAGACACCCTTTATTTTGTTTGTTCCTCCTGCTGCATCCCAATTAATGTATGATTGTTGTGAGGGTACATAAGGTACTCTATAGTTTGCAATCAACAATGTTATAGTATAGCAATGGGCATGCAATAATGTTTTTGAACAGCAGGGGACAGCAGAGGATAACTTTCTTCTTCCAGCAGTTAGTTCTCAAATAAAATTGCCAGTGCTTTTTAATTATCATGTATTGGCAGGCATATATACACACAAACTATTAATCTTTTTCATTAAGTATACCTAGAATACCTGATCTGTGAATGCAAACTGCATCTGTTTTGATCCACGGAGATATGTGATGGTTTTTATATCTGAAAACTGATGCCTCAAGCTCAACCTCCTGAGGAAGCCGGAGTTAAGATAATGTTCTTTTTTAATATCAATTCAGAAACAGCTAGGTCTTTCTTTGGCATTAAAGCATATTAAATAAATATGAAACCATGCTGTACTTTTTCTCTCTTCTTCTGTTTTTATAACGGGCGGGCTCTGGTTTTCTGAAGTTTTTGACCACTTGAAGTAGAAATGGCCTCTTTGTATTTTGTGTCTCGGGATAAGCTGAAAAGCATACCATAGATCAGGAACTCTGGGAGTTGAAGTCCACAAGTCTTAAAGGGACCAAGGTTGGAGACCCCTGCCATAGATGTAGAGTTTTTCTAGGGATTCGAAAAAAAGGTTCGGACCTCAGGTTAGTCATCCCTGCACTACAGTGAGTGTTAACATATTAGTCTATTCCTCCAGAATCCCAAACAAATGCTATTACAATTCTGGATTGTTTTTTTCCACCCCATGATTTACCCAGCAGTTCAAGAACAATTATTAATTGTTAAAAAAAAGAAAGAAAGAAAGAAAGGACAGATTCATTATTTGCTTGTCTTGCAGGTGAAAACAATAAAAATCCCCTTTTGCTTGCATAACACATCTTCTACAATTTCTACAATCTTCTACAATTTCAGTAGAATTATCCAGACTTGAATAGACTCAAGCCAACAAAATCTTTTTCCATTTTAATTCCCTGCATGGAAGTTTGTTTAGTTTAATTCAGTTCTGATAAGCACTAGCTTCTATGAAATACAGATAGTCTTCACTTAAAGACCATTCATTCAACTTTATAGGTGTAGTGGCTCTGAATGAAAATGACTTCTACCTGGTTCCCGAAGTTACATACAATGAAAATTCAAATACTTGGCAATTAACTGCTGTTATGACCACAGGGTTGCTTTAGCTCTCCCTATTCACCTATCTATTTCCTCTTCTCTGTCCTTTCAGCCACCTGACACAATAGCACTTGTTGGTGGCACTGACAGAGACTGAAGTATAGTTCTCCAGTGGTCTTGGCCAGCTGCTTCATGCCCTTCAAGCCCAGCACAGCGGCTGTGGAAAAGTACCATCTCATGCCCCATGCTGTGGACAGCCACCACAGCCTCATGATACAAAGCTCCAACCATCCCCACCGCCCTGCGTATGGCTGAGCCCAGTTGACCTTCACCATCTTTATCTCTGACTGCTGATGAGGTATGCCCAATCTATCCCTATGCAAGGCTGCTGCTCGCCATGCCAGACCTTCTTTCCGAGGCTATTCTCCAAATAGCTTCTGGGGCCTTCCAAAGCATCATACAATTTGAAGAATGGTGGCTATAAGATTTCCAGAATGGCATAAGAGGCCCTGGGAAGAAGGCCTGGTGCAGCCAGCAGCTGCCTCACACAAGGTGAGGTACACCTCATCAGCAGTGGGAGGAAGACAACGAAGATTAGCTCAGTTCAGCAGGGACAGTGAAGTGCAGGGCAGAGGGAACAGGTGGGGCTTTTGCTGTGGCACTGAGGTGGCTGGCTGCAGAGCGGAACATGAGGTAACACTCCTTGGGAGATGGATGCAGTGCTTCTAGAGCTGAATGTAGAGACCGGGCAGCAGTGGCATCTGGCTGACGCTGTTGAAGATCCTGGTCTCTACTTCAGCCCCAATGCTGCCAACTCTGCTGAGAAGTACCCTATATAGAGCAGTGAAAAGAGCAGAAATGGAGGGGAGGAGGATTTAAAGAGGATGCAGTCCCATATCTGAGACCTGAGGCTCAGGTCTGAGAGGCACCAAGCTGGGAATGGCTTGGATCTGGGTGGGTCCTTGCCTGACAAATGGTGGGATTTGGTTTGCGAGGGCAATGGAGGCTGGTGGGATTTCACATTCTATATAATAATATCTTTAATGCCATTAAACAACACCTGCCTATTCCAGATCTTTGTGAAGGACTCAATATTATGATATGATCCTGGTTACCACCTTTAAAGCGCTCCATGGCTTAGGACCCGGGTACTTACGAGACCGCCTGCTGTTACCTTATGCCTCCCATCGACCCGTACGCTCTCACAGAGAGGGCCTTCTCAGGGTGCCGTCCGCCAAACAATGTCGGCTGGCGGCCCCCAGGAGTAGGGCCTTCTCTGCGGGAGCACCGATGCTCTGGAACGAACTCCCCCCTGGCTTACGTCAAGTGTCTGATCTTCGGACCTTTCGTCGTGAGCTAAAAACATATTTATTCATTCAAGCAGGACTGGCATAAATAGTTGATTTTAAATTGGGGTTTTAGTAATATTTTAAATTTTTAAATCTTTTAAATTATCGGCCGTTTAGTAATAGTTTATTTTAAATTCTTTTAATTGTATATATTCTGTATTTTATTCTGGCTGTATACCGCCCTGAGTCCTTCGGGAGAAGGGCGGTATAAAAATCTAATAAAATAAATAAAATAAATAAATAAATAGGCGGATAAAAATGTCAAATCCAGTCTAAACTTCTGGCTGACTGTGCGATGAACCATAATAATAATAATAATTATCTCAAATATCTGACTAACTTATATCTTAATTATAACTAAACATCTTAATGAAGTATTGCATAAAGAAGACATCAGCTACTGGTTAATAATTGGCAAAACCTCTGATTCAAAAAAGATCTAGTAAAAGAAACAACACCGGGAAAGTATAGGCTGATAATGTGCTTGCCTACAATGTTTAAATTGCTCACAGGCATCATAGCAGACAACATCCAAGATTATTTAGAAGAAAATATCATCCTGTAGAAGAAAAAGGAAAAACAGAGACCCAAAAGATCAATTTCTGATTGATAAAATGATTCTGTAGCAGTGCAAAAGTCGAAAAATCAATTTATATAAGGTCTGGGCTGATTATAAAAAGGCATTTGATTTAACTAATCGTTGGGAGATTAATTGCTACTATGATTAGGTCAACTTACTAAAATTGATGGGTCTGCTATAGATTGGTATATTAATTTTGGCGTATGTGCTTAATTGGTTTCTGGATAACATGATCTCAATCTGTTTGCCTTATATACTTATTGACTTCTCCCCTGTGCCTGATTGTTTTTTAGTGTTCTGTTTGTATTTGGCTTGACTTAACATGACGCTATTTAAATTTGTGAGTAATAAAACAGCTGTAATTGGTTGTCAAGCAACAATACTGTAGACTTATATGTCTCCCTAAGTTCAGTCCAACAATTACAGAATTGTGTATTGCAATAACTTTAATTAATCCCTGGAATAATTTAAGTCCCCTCCTTGTCATTTAGATTACAAAATGGAATGAGCAACAAATATCTGACTTAGAATAGATGGTGTTACACCTATAATGATTCACTGACCCACCTGACTAATCAAAGTTTACTCCATAATGGCTTATACTACATGGAATTCTCTTTTGTGAGCATCTGAACGTTTGGATTATTTAAATGGATAAACTGAATTACTGTAGATATCATATGCCATATTAGGAAGAGAGCCAGGACTGTTCCTAGTTTCCTAATTAAACAATGTACTAAATGACACATGAATTTATCCTTGAAAAAGATAAGCTTCTTCTGTGTCACAAGCAATTTGCACCTGTAATCCCTATTCTTGATTTTGCAGTCAAAATACTGGTCCTAGATTAAAACTGAAGAGTGGCAAAGCTTCTGTGTTTATGGCAGTATTCATAAGACGTGTGCTTAAGTGAACTATGGCTTGGTCAATTGATCCAGTTTTCAAGGTTTGCCTGGATGTCTCATTTAATCAAATAGACTGTAATCGCATAATATGTAGTGTCCAGATACTGTGTGTGTTTGGCTAATTTGTGATTCAGTGTGCTGTGTTTTGTGGAAAGGGTGAATTTTTAAGCTAAGTTTGGAGAATTACATATGAACTAAAAGAGGCTAGTTACAATTCAGCTTTATGATTCACTAATAGTTTATATGTGAATCCCGCTTTCAAAAATGCTGAAGCCCATAACAATTCACTGAGAAACAAGAGATTGGCAGTTGTCATTTGCTGAAAATGCCAACAACATTGCACTAATGACAGGTTGTTTTTTTAGGTTGTACTAATGACAGGTTGTTTTTTTATTTGCCTGTTAAAATGTTAACCGCAACACAAGAAACACAGAGTGCCAATCGGAGTTAAATCTGATAAAAGTTCAATATGGAATCAGGACTAAGGACAGTTACAATTCCGTGGTTATTTTTAGAGGACTTTGAAGCTATAGCCAATATTTGCAAAGGAATGACATAAATTGACTTTCCAATGTTAAATGTTTACCATTCTCATAAACCTAGATTAAAATCTAGATTAGGCTAGATTAACCAGCAGAGATAAAACATATATTAGGTACGGAATCATAACTTTATACGTATTTATACATGTTGTATTATGCTTATTGACAATTTATTAATTGCATTTATTTATATACTACTCCTTTCCCAAAATTCTGAGTGGTTTTCAAACATAAAATAACACACCATTTAATAAAACCCCACATATAAACTCACAATAAATCAAATCTTTTAACTCACAAAATAAAATCCCAGTTAAGGTGGATGATAAAGTGCATCTAATGACACGAGCAGCAGCTCTCAAAAGCTTGTGCCTTTCATCAAAATCAGATAATCAGAAAAGGTCCTACCAGACTCCTGATTTTTCTTGTACTCCTTCCCTAGGAGTTTGATTTCACCAGAATTATCTTTCAAAATAAATTGGAGCTAAGATATTTCTGCACAAATCTTAACTAATTTTGCTAGGATTTAGTTTGCATCTGCAATTTTGTAAACACTCACCAGGAAACAACTGAGTCACTGAGAATAAGTTGGGTACCATATAAATTTTCTTAAATAAATAAATAACTCCCACTTAAGTTCTACTTTGGATCGACCTCTGTCCTTCTGGATTTCCAAAAAGCCTTGAAGACTTGACTGGCCCCACAACAATAGCGGAATAGAATGTGCCAGAAACCCAGGAAAGTTATCTGCTGGATGTGAGAAATATGGGTTATTTGAGCAGGGGGAGGACCGGTAGATTTATGATGATTTTACACTTCCTATTTTTTTTTTTTACTATTTTTACTATTGTGAGGTCCTTGGTACTCTCAGTGCTTAGTCATTTTTTCACAAATCTTTCATTACCAAACTAGGAAACATCATCAGCACTAGAAGGGAGTGTGTTTGCTCTATGTCACTTAGTTGGGTAATGAAATGTCTGTGAGAAAACAACCAAGATCAGACAGCACCAAGAACCTCACCATTCAACCCCCAACTGCAAATATTCTCTTCTTAGTCAAACTATTTACTAAGTCTGCACTACTATTAATCTCATTGTTTCTACCACCCATCTCCTTCCACTTATGACTGTATGACTGTAACTTTGTGCTTGTATCCTTATGATTTATATTGATATTGTTTCCTGATTGCTTATTTATACCCTATGACTATCATTAAGTGTTGTAAGTGTTGTACCTTGATGAAGGTATCTTTTCTTTTATGTACACTGAGAGCATATGCACCAAGACAAATTCCTTGTGTGTCCAATCACACTTGGCCAATAAAAAATTCTATTCTATTCTATTCTATTCTATTCTATTCTATTCTATTCTATTCTATTCTATTCTATAGTTTTATTATTGCTTATAAGCCACCCGGGGATATAATACATAAAATGGGTGGCCATATCAATCTTTTAATGAAATCAATAAAAATAAGTCAGCTTTTGAGTAGGCATGTATAGATTGCAACATAATGTAATGTAAAAACAGACATTTAATGATAAAATGCCATCATTTGCAAGTGCCTGAATTGTAGCCATTGAAACATTATCCACTGAAGATCAATTCATTTGCCATTCTTAATATACCGCTTTGCCTATTGGAGTCATAGATTGACTGGAAATTATGGTTAGGGGAGTGAAATTTTTTCATCAAGTACTGATATCTGTATTTTTCAGAGAAAGAAACTAATACCAGTTAATTTGCCAGTATCCAAAACTGCAAACATGGCAGACTGAAAAATTTCTGCTTTTCTCAAAAGACACGTTTTGCTCCATAAGGGATGACCTAAGATGGCGCCGACGAAGGCTGCCTCGGTGAAATGCTCTCTAATTGTTTCTTTATTTATAATTGTTCTCTGTGACTCACTACGGATTTCCTACTCATGAGACCATCTGCTAAAAATTAAGGAACATTTCTTTAAGGAGCAGCTTTCTTTAATCTCACCCCCGCCTGTCTTTACAAACACGGAGGAGATTCTAACACAGGAGGAGGCAATTACCACGGAGCCATGGATTACTAAAAAAACCAAACGACGGAAACGAAGGAAACGAGGTAAACGATCTGGGATCTTAATCAAGCTAAGAACTCGCACTAAAACTCCTCTGCCTTCAATTTTCCTAACAAATATACGCTCACTTGCAAATAAGATGGATGAAATACTCCTCTTAAACAAATACTATTCTGATTTTCGCAATTCAGCAGTCCTATGCTTCTCTGAAACCTGGTTAAATGAATCAATCGAAAATAGCAGCCTGAACATTCCAGGATTTCAAATTGAACGATCAGACAGGATTCCAGAAACATCTGGTAAAAAGAAAGGAGGAGGCTTATGCCTATATATTAATTCAACCTGGTGTCAAGATTTTAACATAATTTACAAATTCTGTGACAACAATTTAGAGACTCTAATTATCAACTGCAAACCTTACTATTCGCCTCGTGAATTTTCCTCATTTCTTCTAATTGCTGTTTATGTCCCACCACAAGCCTGTGTAAACGAGGCATTACGAACTCTAGCTGACCAAATCATGGAGGCTGAAGCCAAACACCCTGATTCACTGGCCATTGTTTTGGGAGATCTAAACAAGGCAAACTTAAGGAAAGAACTACCAAAATACTTTCAGCATGTCAATTGTCCCACCAGAGGCAAGAATACTCTAGACCACTGCTACACAACACTAAAAGATGCCTATCGGTCTTTACCACGTGCAGCTGTAGGACACTCTGATCATTGCATGATTCACCTTGTACCTGCTTACAGGCAAAGACTTAAAGCCATAAAACCAATAATTAAATCAGTGAAAACCTGGACGGAGGAATCAGAATTAAAGCTACAGGCATGTTTTGACTGCACTGATTGGAATATTTTTAAAGATACCTCTGCAGACCTGGATGAACTCACAGATACTGTAACATCATATGTCAGCTTCTGTGAAGACCTATGTGTACCTACAAGGAACTTGCGAATACACAGTAATAACAAACCTTGGTTTACACCTAAACTTAAGCAGCTACGACATTCCAAAGAAGAAGCCTACAGAAAAGGTGATAAAATGCTGTACAATCAGGCCAGAAATGCACTAACAAGGGAGATAAGAGCAGCAAAAAGAAGCTACTCTGAAAAGCTAAAGAATCAATTTTCAGCAAATGAACCAGCAAACATGTGGAAAACTCTTAAAAATATCACCGGCTATGGCAAATCTCCTTCCCAGGCTGAAGGTAATCAACAACTGGCAGATGACCTGAATGAGTTTTACTGCAGGTTTGAAAGGAAACTACAGCCACCTATCTCCACAACCCCCATCTCAGACACACCAACAGCAGCCAAGCCTCCTACAACTGACCCCATTTCATTGGGTTCACAACCCCTAGTGATCACAGAAAAGGAAGTGCAGGACCTATTTCACAGACAAAAGCCAGGAAAAGCTCCAGGCCCAGACAAGATAACTCCTTCTTGCTTAAAAGTCTGTGCTGACCAATTGGCCCCCATCTTCACCCATATTTTCAATAAATCACTAGAGATGTGCTATGTTCCTTCTTGCTTCAAACGCTCTACCATCATCCCAGTGCTGAAGAAGCCCACCATCAAGGAACTGAATGACTACAGACCAGTTGCTCTAACATCTGTAGTCATGAAAACCTTTGAAAGGCTAGTGCTTTCCTACCTGAAATCCATCACAGATCCGCTGTTAGACCCCTTGCAATTTGCATACCGAGCAAATAGATCAACAGATGATGCTGTTAATATGGCTCTGCACTACATCCTACAACATCTTGAGTCTCCAAAGACCTATGCAAGGGTCCTTTTTGTAGACTTTAGTTCAGCATTCAATACCATCATTCCAGACATTCTTCTAACTAAGCTAAACCAGCTACAGGTACCGGAACAGACTTGTAAGTGGATCACAAGCTTCCTAACAAACAGGAAGCAACAGGTGAAGCTAAGCAAGATCACATCAAATACCTGTACAATTAGCACAGGGGCCCCCCAAGGCTGTGTGCTCTCTCCACTTCTCTTCTCTCTGTATACCAATGACTGCATCTCCAATGATCCATTTGTTAAGCTACTGAAGTTCGCAGATGACACAACAGTGATTGGTCTCATTCGAGACAATGACGAATCCGCATATAGACGAGAGGTCGAACGACTAGCCTTGTGGTGCAACCAAAACAATCTGGAACTGAACACACACAAAACCGTAGAAATGGTGGTAGACTTTAGGAAAAACCCTTCCATACTTCCACCTCTCACAATACTTGACAACACAGTATCAACAGTAGAAACCTTCAAATTTCTGGGTTCTATCATATCGCAAGATCTCAAATGGACAGCTAACATCAAAAACATCATTAAAAAAGGACAACAAAGAATGTTCTATCTGCGCCAACTCAGTAAGCTCAAACTGCCCAAGGAGCTGCTGATTCAATTCTACAGAGGAATTATTGAGTCTGTCATTTGCATCTCTATAACTGTCTGGTTCGGTTCTGCAACCCAACAAGAAAAACACAGACTTCAGAGGATAATTAGAACTGCAGAAAAAATAATTGCTACCAACTTGCCTTCCATTGAGGACCTGTATACTGCACGAATCAAGAAGAGGGCCGTGAAAATATTTGCAGATCCCTCGCATCCTGGACATAAACTGTTTCAACTCCTACCCTCAAAACGACGCTATAGAGCACTGCACACCAGAACAACTAGACACAAGAACAGTTTTTTCCCGAAGGCCATCACTCTGCTAAACAAATAATTCCCTCAACACTGTCAGACTATTTACTGAATCTGCACTACTATTAATCGTTTCATAGTTCCCATCACCAATCTCTTTCCACTTATGACTGTATGACTATAACTTGTTGCTGGCAATCCTTATGATTTATATTGATATATTGATCATCAATTGTGTTGTAAATGCTGTACCTTGATGAACGTATCTTTTCTTTTATGTACACTGAGAGCATATGCACCAAGACAAATTCCTTGTGTGTCCAATCACACTTGGCCAATAAAAAATTCTATTCTATTCTATTCTAATGAATTTCTAATGAAATAGGAGGAAACAGTTATAGCCAAAGAGGATTAAGAAAAATATTTTTGTTTATTTCAACAGCTGATAAAGCATCAGCAAGTAAATGTGCCTTCCTGTATTTTCTATGTATTATTATCCATTGTTAAGCTCCTCTTTCTCTCTTGGGTTTTTTTTTTTTTTTTGCTTTATAATTATTCCACCCAGTAGGGAGAATTTGTGCAATCAGTCAAATGAAAGAACAGTGATTTCATCTGGAAACAATGGTAAGACAATAACATGCATAGATTGCACTAAAAAAATTGTGTAGAAGAGGTAGGGAACACTGTACTATATAATCTGCCAATTGCTACCTGTCAAAGTGCAATAACTGTAGAAATATATATTGGGACTGGTGAGCTGAATTATGGATAGCATTTGAAGGCTGTATTATTTTGTTAATATTTGAGTTTGTTATGGAAGGATAAGAGGACACACCAGCTAGGCAAGAACATTATTATCTCTTGAATACTATTGTCTCTTGAAGACACTAAATAGCCACAGGAAATGACAGTATTTGATTCTGCTAGTTGACTACCTGTTGACATTACCAATTTAAGGCATAGGACTTGAATCCGGATATGGTAAATGCTCGGCATGGCAAGACAAGATAGAAAGACCTGCACATGGATTAGAGAGCAAACGAAATTAGATATTATCAAGAGAGTAAAAGAATTGAAATGGAAATGGGCTGATCACATAGCAAGAAGAACTGATGGCAGGTGGACCAAGACAGTCATAGAATGGATCCCACTGGATCAAATGCATCCACAAAAGAGACTCAAAACAAGATGGATCAACGACATCAACAATTATTGCGGGCCCAATTGGCAGGACCGCATTGGTTGGAAATGTACTGAAGAGGCCTTCATTTTGAAGAGGCCTTCATTTTAGACAATGGCTAAAATAACGATGATTGATGATAATGAGTGTAGATTAATTGAAGCGACAGTATGATTAACTTCAATATTACAGTATTATTTATCCACATTAATTTTAGTGGGTCATAATTCCACCTAAAATAGGAACAAACCTTGATGCACATTCCAGTATGATGTAATTCATAGCTAAGTAGGTCCAGGCTATCTGTGGGACCGCCTTTCCCTAAGGACAACTACCTGTCCTACCAGATCTGTTTATCTGTTAAGCATTGCTTGGATTTGAGCTGCCATTGCTTACCTGAGTCCTTGCAATGCCTTGCAGAAAACTTGCTTGTGTAGAGAAGAATAAAAGATAAGGGTTTTTTTAAAAAAATAAAATCATATTTGAATGTATCCATAGCGTTGATCAAAAAGGTCAAGATGGGCAGGGGAACCATGTAGTTGAAGTCTCCCTCCCATTTGCATACATGTGATGCATGCAATGCACATTAAAAATCTTGACGTTTTTGACCAACCCTGTAAACACTACTGACCAAAGACAAGGGTATCTCTCATTTTTTAATCAATATAGCCCCAAGCTGCTGGCAGGATTGCATTGGGATTCCATCATCCCAGTGCCGAAGAAGCCCACCATCAAGGAACTGAATGACTACAGACCAGTTGCTCTAACATCTGTAGTCATGAAAACTTTTGAAAGGCTAGTGCTTTCCTACTTGAAAACCATCAAGCTGTTAGACCCTTTGCAATTTGCATACCGAGCAAACAGATCAACAGATGATGCTGTTAATATGGCTCTGCACTACATCCTACAGCATCTTGAGTCTCCAAAGACCTATGCAAGGGTCCTTTTTGTAGACTTTAGTTCAGCATTCAATACCATCATTCCAGACATTCTTCTAACTAAGCTAAACCAGCTACAGGTACTGGAACAGACTTGTAAGTGGATCACAAGCTTCCTAACAAACAGGAAGCAGCAGGTGAAGCTAAGCAAGATCACATCAAATACCTGTACAATTAGCACAGGGGCCCCCCAAGGCTGTGTGCTCTCCCCACTTCTCTTCTCTCTGTATACCAATGACTTCATCTCCAATGATCCATCTGTTAAGCTACTGAAGTTCGCAGATGACACAACAGTTATTGGTCTTATTCGAGACAATGACGAATCTGGATGGGGAGAAACAGACTCAAGCTCAATCCCTCCAAAACGGAGTGGCTGTGGATGCCGGCACCCCGGTACAGTCAGCTGCATCCGCGGCTGACTGTTGGGGGTGAGTTAGTGGCCCCTAAGGAGGTGGTTCGCAACTTGGGCGTCCTCCTGGATGGACGGCTGTCCTTTGATGAACATCTGGCAGCCATCTCCAGGAGGGCCTTTTACCAAGTTCGCTTGGTCCGCCAGTTGCGTCCCTTCCTTGACTGGGATGCCTTATGCACGGTCACTCACGCTCTGGTTACATCTAGGTTGGATTACTGCAATGCTCTCTACATGGGGCTGCCCTTGAGGTGCACCCGGAGGCTACAGTTAGTCCAGAATGCGGCTGCGCGAGTGGTAACGGGAGCCGCTCGTGGCTCCCATGTAACACCACTACTCCGTAGCCTGCACTGGCTTCCTGTGGTTTTCCGGGTGCGCTTCAAGATTTTGGTTACCACCTTTAAAGCGCTCCATGGCTTAGGACCCGGGTACTTACGAGACCGCCTGCTGTTACCTTATGCCTCCCACCGACCCGTACGCTCTCACAGAGAGGGTCTCCTCAGGGTGCCGTCCGCCAAACAGTGTCAGCTGGCGGCCCCCAGGAGCAGGGCCTTCTCTGTCGGGGCACCGACGCTCTGGAAAGAACTTCCCCCTGGCTTACGTCAAGTGCCTGATCTTTGGACCTTCCGTCGTGAGCTCAAAACACACCTATTTATTCAAGCGGGACTGGCATAATAGTGTCAAATTTTAATTTGGGGCTTTATTAATATTTAAAAAAATTTTTAAACTAAATTTTAACCGGGTTTTATTATTTATATGTCTATTTTAAATATTTGGCCTATTTAATAAGTTTTTTAGATTAATGTTTTACTTTGTATATTTATGTGTTTTTATATGGCTGTACACCGCCCTGAGTCCCTAGGGAGATAGGGCGGTATAAAAGTATGAATAAATAAATAAATAAATAAATAAATAAATATGCATATAGACGAGAGGTCGAACGATTAGCCTTGTGGTGCAACCAAAACAATCTGGAACTGAACACACTCAAAACCGTAGAAATAGTGGTAGACTTTAGGAGAAACCCTTCCATACTTCCACCTCTCACAATACTAGACAACACAGTATCAACAGTAGAAACCTTCAAATTTCTAGGTTCTATCATATCGCAAGATCTAAAATGGACAGCTAACATCAAAAACATCATTTAAAAAGGACAGCAAAGAATGTTCTTTCTGCGCCAACTCAGTAAGCTCAAACTGCCCAAGGAGCTGCTGATTCAGTTCTACAGAGGAATTATTTGCACCTCTATAACTGTCTGGTTCGGTTCTGCAACCCAACAAGAAAAACACAGACTTCAGAGGATAATTAGAACTGCAGAAAAAATAATTGCTACCAACCTGCCTTCCATTGAGGATCTGTATACTGCACGAATCAAGAAGAGGGCCGTGAAAATATTTACAGACCCCTCGCATCCTGGACATAAACTGTTTCAACTCCTACCCTCAAAACGACGCTATAGAGCACTGCACACCAGAACAACTAGACACAAGAACAGTTTTTTCCCGAAGGCCATCACTCTGCTAAACAAGTAATTCCATCAACACTGTCAAATTATTTACTGAATCTGCACTACTATTAATCTTCTCATAGTTCCCATCACCAATCTCTTTCCATTTATGACTGTATGACTATAACTTGTTGCTGGCAATCCTTATGATTTATATTGATATATTGATCATCAATTGTGTTGTAAATGTTGTACCTTGATGAACGTATCTTTTCTTTTATGTACACTGAGAGCATATGCACCAAGACAAATTCCTTGTGTGTCCAATCACACTTGGCCAATAAAAATTCTATTCTATTCTATTCTATTCTATTCTATTCTATTCTATTCTATTCTATTCTTTCAATGTACAAAATACAAGAAAAGTTTACTTCTTGTAATCCCTTTCTCTACAATCTCTCCATTCTACAAAGGGGGGGAAAAGATGTCACAAGTCAGGCACAGGACCATGTCTACTGACTATAATGACAATCACATGGTTGAAGGACTTTGTGAAGGTTGTAAATGCTTGTAAATGGGTCATAAAGTTAATTTTTCAGCATCATTGTAACTAGGAATGGTCACTGAATGGGTGGTCAGTAAGCAAGTACTATATGTCCTGCTTTTTTTTCTTATTATTTATTTGTTTGTTTGTTTTATAGAGCTGTCTACTTATTAAAAACAGAATGATTCTAAGGTCAAAACTATATGATGTGATATATCAAAAATTGGACTCCTGAAGAGGTAGAGAATGGAGGATTTTAACATTACAAACATTATTATTGTCTGTTTATCCAACAAATAAAACTTTATTTCAAATGAGTAATTTCTGATGATTCGGGCTTTAACCAAGAACCTAAGAATTTTGGAGGTATCTTTGGAAGTTCCAAACAAGGTGGGTATTTTTGTAAAGATAATGATGTCAAATACCAGAGCCTTGATGGCGCAGTGGTTAGAGTGCAGTACCGCAGGCTACTTCTGCTGATTGCTGGCTTCCTGCAATTTGGCAGTTCAAATCCCACCAGGCTCAAGATTGACTCAGCCTTCCATCCTTCCGAGGTGGGTAAAACGAGGACCCAGATTGCTGGGGGAAATTATGCTGACTGTAAAACCGCTTAGAGAGGGCTGTATAACACTGTATATAAAAGTGGTATATAAGTCTAAGTGCTATTGCTAGTGCTATTTGAAACTTCCAAATGTTTGGTGAATCTGTAGGACTCCAAGAACTCTTGCTAATAAAATTATCATTCATGTTTTCTTCCAAAGTTTTTCAACTTCAATTTACAAATCCTGCTGTTTATCTCTTTACATGTGGTTCATGGCCTGAGATTGGATATCTTCCCCCAAGCTTTCAAAAACAAGCTAAAACAGGGGTGTCCAAACTTGGTCCCTTTAAGACTTGTGGACTTCAATTCCCAGAGTTCCTCAGCCAGCTTTGCTGGCTGAGGGACTCTGGGAGTTGAAGTCCACAAGTCTTAAAGGGACCAAGTTTGGACACCCCTGAGCTAAAACCTTAACACTTTGGGCCAGACCTGGCAATCCTGCTTATTTGGGAAATTTTCATAGGAGATTTAAATAATAATAATTAGTCATGTACATGAGAAGTAATTATATACCAAAGAATGATACTTTTGCAATGTCTATAATTAAGGAACAATTTAGGTTTTAATTATCCACTGCTATTTTCAGTGACTGATAATCCAGCTATGAAACAAACATTAAATACAAGCACAACAGTTTCCAAAGTCAGGAACAAGCCATCTGAGTTTTCATTTATGATTGTGGCTTTCTCCCTTACTTAAAGCTTCAGGGAATTTTGTGCTAAAATCTTCAAATGCTAGGCTGGAAATAATTTTTGTATAAATTATTCAAAACTTTGGATGTTCCTTTGATGAGCTTAACTCCCTTGGGTAGACTTCTGCTCTGATTTTGCAATATCTAAATTATCCCGATGGGAGTTAAGCAGTTCAAACTTAAAGTGGGTTTTTGTCACCTTCTAAAGTAAAATCTCAAAAGCAAATAGAATTCAGCATTTAAAAGAAATCTACCTTTAGGTTACGTTCATGGTTTTCCTTTGAAATAGTGCCTTGCAACATCCCAGCATACTCTTCTTGAGGTCAGTGCTATTATTCAGAGGAGTCCTCCTGATTTATGGCATTTATCAAATTGACAGATGCAACATTGCCCCATTATGATGCAAGTATCTCCCCTTTTGTAAAAGCCTTAATATAGAGAGGAGAGGCTGAGAAGAAAACAGTACATCTCTATAGCCGATGTAACACCAAAACCCCACTTTTTTCAAACCTACAAACTGCTCACATCATCCAAATTTGGTAGCAAAACGATGATTCCTGACAGAACATTTTTACAAATTTTGGTTTTATCGTTATTTTTCCCAATAAACAAATGAAACCCTAAGTTAGAGGTATGCATCTAGTAAGCTTAATATACCATTTGAAATCTTTTTCAGAAGGCAACTGGACTTTTTGGGTTTTCTTTGAAGACTTTTCATTTCTCCTCCAAGAAGCTGCAGAACTGAAGAAGTCAGAAAGTCCAGTTGCCTCTTGAAAAAGCACCTTTGGGACAACCATGACCTGGATGACTGAGAATCTCCATAGATAACAATTTGAAACGTTTTTAAAAGGTTGAGGTAGGGCTGCACAACCTACAGGCTACCAAGCGGCCTGCTGAAGGTTTTTTTTTTAAAAAGTGGGGTTTTTTTAAAGTATTTATATTTTTTTTTGTTCCAAAACACTTCCTGCTGAGCATCTGTAAACTTCATTTCTGCTTATCAGCATTTCAGGGAATTTTTTGCCGCCCACAGGATTTTTAATTTATCAGTGTGCCAGTGCCGGCCCGGTCTGAAATGTCATACTAGCTTGCAAACCACTTGATCCTATGACCTAGCCATGTTTTTTTCATCCTTCTGTTAACCTTCCAAATGCTGAAGTTTTGTTTTTTTAAAGGAGTAGTTTTCAGAAAAATATTGTTCAGTATATCTTGCATTCTCCAATTAGCTAATCTGTGTGCTTATTTTTCAGAAACAATTCACATTTATTTAATAGTGACTTTCATGTTTTTAAGATGGTGGCTGTTGCCCAAAACAATTTTAGCTCAAACTTAAGCTTGGATTTTTAATGGAAGTGATTTTTAATGGAAGTGACTTAAAACGGCTTACAGAAGTTACATAAAATGGGGGTGTTTACAAGGGTGAAGTGCTCCCGGATCAGACCGGATCATGCAATCTGGTAGCGATTGTAGCCGGTAGTTTGGCGATCCGGTAGTGATGGCGGAGCAAAACTCCATCCGCCCGCCCAGGTGTCATTACTTCCTGATTTTTAACCAGGAAGTAATGTGTTTTTTACCTTCTGCGCATGTGTAGAAGGTTTTTTACATGCGCAGAAGGTCTGTGCGTGCATGTGATGCGTGCACGCGCATGCATTTCCGAACCGGTAAGGAAGGTAAGTAGATTTCACCCCTGAGTGGTGATTTCACCCACATGAATGGACCCGTGTCCTTCCTGGCTGGTACTGGCCACTCAGGAGGTGACACGAGGCTGGCTCCAGGGGATCATCAATGCTTCTTTGTTGGAAGGGGTTTTCCCTGCCGCCTTGAAAGAGGCGGTGGTGAGACCCCTCCTCAAGAAGCCCTCCCTGGACCCAGCTATTTTGGGTAATTATCGACCGGTCTCCAACCTTCGCTTTGTTGCGAAGGTTGTAGAAATCTGTGGGCAGCTACCCCAATACCTGGATGAAGCTGTCTATCTAGACCCGTTCCAGTCCGGCTTCTGACCCGGATACAGCACGGAGACAGCTTTGGTCGCGTTGGTGGATGATCTCTGGAGGGCCAGGGACAGGGGTTACTCCTCTGCCCTGGTCCTATTAGACCTCTCAGCGGCTTTTGATACCATCGACCATGGTATCTTGCTGCGCCGGTTGGGGGGATTGGGAGTGGGAGGCACCGTGTATCGGTGGTTCTCCTCCTATCTCTCCGACCGGTTGCAGACGGTGTTGACAGGGGGGCAGAGGTCGGCCGCGAGGTGCCTCACTTGTGGGGTGCCGCAGGGGTCGATCCTCTCGCCCCTTCTGTTCAACATCTATATGAAGCCGTTGGGTGAGATCATCAGTGGCTTTGGGGTGAGATACCAGCTGTACGCTGATGATACTCAGCTGTACTTTTCCACCCCGGGCCACCCCAACGAAGCTGTTGAAGTGCTGTCCCGGTTTTTGGAAGCCGTACGGGTCTGGATGGGGAGAAACAGGCTCAAGCTTAATCCCTCCAAGACGGAGTGGCTGTGGATGCCGGCACCCCGATTCAGTCAGCTGCAGCCGCAGCTGACTGTTGGAGGCGAGTTATTGGCCCCAAAGGATAGGGTGCGCGGGGGCGTGGCCATGACCGTGGTGGGGTAAGGACCTTTCCTTCACTTCACAGGGCTTATTAATGAAGATTTATGAGAATTTATGCCGTTTGGAATGCACTGTTATGGATGAAAGTTAATAAATCATGAACTGAAAGTGTTAACAGCCCAGCAGATTGAATTTAAAACTGGTAGGTCATCTGAAACGGCTTGAATTAAGGAGTTTCTACAGCGTGGGATGACCGAGCCGGCAGACAAGATAATGGAATAAATTGCTGTGTTTTGTTTTTCCAAAATTAACTATCGTGTTCTGTGTTAAAAAAAAATTTTCTATTGCTGAGGCTAAGGAGTGAATATTAAGGACTGAATTTGATAATGAGAAGAATTTTTTTTTTTTTTGAGCCTTCCGGAAGTTCAGCCAAGAAGAATTTAATTGAAGAGAAGAGAAACTGACTTTTTATTGGATTGTTTGGCAGTAAGAGGATTTTACTGAGCTAATTTTTTCTTTTTTTTTTTTTCTTGAGAGCAAATTAATAGCTTGTTTATATTACAGAAAAGAAAAAAAAAGGATTTTGCTTCGTTTAAGTTCGTTTGTCTTCCTTTCTGCTTTGCTGACGTGGAGGAAAAATGGCGCTGATTAATGTTAGCTGTGAAGTTCTGTGTTTCTTTGTGGAGTATCCTTGAACTTGAGAGATAACAGTGCAAATAAGCCGCTTCGCTTCAATTAAAAGACAGTCGTCCTTTGATCTTCACTAAGACCCTCTGTAAAATTGGTTTGGAATCCTAGTTTGGGAAATTTTTTGGTTTTTTTCAAAATGACTCAACAACTTTCAGAAACGCAGCAACTTGCTGCAGCTTTAAATAAAATTGGGGAAAAAATAGCAGGACTATCAGAGCGTATAGATAATTTGACATTGAAACTGACATCTGAAATGCAGAATTTAAAGCAAGAAATGAATGAAAACTTTGCAAAACAAAAAGAGGAAATGATAATGATTAAAGATGAAATGGAGCAGATGCATGTGCATGAGGTAAAAGTAGATCGGCAAATTGGCAAAATATTTTATAAAAATGAGCAGCAAGATAAGAGAATTTGTCTTTTGGAAGAAGAGATGAGGAAATATAATTTTGTTATCAGAGGAATCTCGGAAGAAAAGGAGGATAAATTGAAACAGCGGGTTCTGAAATGGATTAATGATTTGGATACGCAACTTACGTTCACAATAGCAGACCTGGCAAGTGTTTTTAGAATTGGATATAGAAGGCAAAATGGTTCTAACAGGAATGTGCTTGTCAGGTTCGCAAATCTTGGTGATAAGTTGGAAGTTATGGCCAAGGTGAGAGAGTTGGGAGATGCTTTGAAGTTTGAAGGGAAGACTATTCAAGTCTTCCCGGATATATCAAGAGAAGAAAGGGCATGGAGATTTTTTTTAAAACCAATCACAAAAGTTTTGAGGGATAATGGAATTAAATACAATTGGAGGCCACCACAACAATTGAAATTTTTTTATAAAGGAAGAATGCGTACAATCACCCCAGATATAGATGCATTATTATATTTACGGGAGCTTGGACTGATTGAGATGGAGGATTTAATGGAGATAAAAGATCAAATGCTTCAGATGGGTGGAACATACGCGGAAATATCAATCCCAGAAGAAGAAAAAGGGGCTATTGGAGGGCAAGACTCCAAAGGGTTAAAGAGGAAAGAAATATCACCTGTGTTGGTTGAACAGAAGAGTCGTGAGGATACAGTAGGAGAAGAAGCAGATAAGAGTCTTGGAAAATACGAAGCTGAATGCGGGTCATCGTTATCTTTTTTTTTGAGTGATGAATTTAAATAGACAGCCCGAAAGAAGTGGCCCGGGCATTGGCATGTCCCCTCTCCCCCATTCTCTTTATAGAGGCGAAACCGATGAGGATGTGGGGGAAGAAGATTGTTTGTACTTTATTGTTTGTTTTGTTTTTTGTTTTTTTTCTGTTTTCTTATTGTTGTTTATATGTTAAATATGGTAGTTTAATGTCGCCTGGTGGGCAGAGAAAGGAAGATGCGGGATAGGATTAAAAATTTATATTTTAAATGGGAGTTATAAAAATAATGTCATGGAATGTGAAGGGTACAGGAATCAGATTAAAAGAAGAAGATTGGAGCTTAAGATTAAAAGGGATTTACCAGACATTTTATTTTTACAAGAAACCCATCAGAAATCTGAAGATTCAAATAGAATGTATATAAAAGGTATGCAAATATATGAAAAAGCATTTGGAACTTCAAAAGCTAGAGGAGTTGCAACACTGATATCAGATAGGGTGTACTTTGAAAAATATAAGGTAATTTTGGATGAAGATGGAAGATATGTAATAATTGTTGGAAATCTTAATGAGGAAAAAGTGACACTTGTTAATTTATATTTACCGAATGAAAAACAAAGAGAATTTCTTGAAAAAATAACAAAAATTTTGGAGAATGAAAGTGTAGGGAAAGTAATTGTGGCTGGGGATTTTAATTTAATCAGAGATAAAATAGATAGTACTAATCCCACCCGCTGTGGAGGAGCAAATAAAATGGGGATTTTAAATATGTGGATGCTTCGAAACGGTGTGGTCGATGTGTGGAGAGAGGTTAAAGGAATTGAGAGAGTATACACTTTTTTTTCTAAGATATATAATACATATTCTAGAATTGATTATATTTTTCTTTCTAAAGATTTGTTGAATAATGTGGATAAGGTAGATGTGGGAATTTTAAAGATTCTGATCATGCAGAAGTTATGGTGGACTTAGATTTTAATTTTGAGAAAAAGAAGCTATTGGAGATATGACGAGAAATTGTATAAAATGAAAAGGATAAAAATGGATACTTAAAAACTGGAGGAAAGTTGGAGATTAAATGATAACGGGAGGTTAAATTTGAAATTGTTTGGGATGCGATGAAAGCGGTGTTTAGAGGAGAGTATTAAATTATCAAGTAGGAAATATAAAAATTATAAAATTAAAATGGAAAGAGATAAAATCAGATTAAAGAATTGGAAAATCAATTTTGCTTACTAAAGAAAAAAAATTCTTCAGGAGCTTAATATGTTAAGAAATAAAATGATAGAAGAAGATACAGAGTTAGTAAAAGAAATTTGAGATTTTTAAATAGGAATTTTTGAATTTAGTAATAGAAATTCTAAATTATTGGCAAAGATGGCGAAAGATAAAAGAGAGAAGAGAGAAATTGGAGTTTTGATAGATGATAGAGGTATAAGATGTTATAAAATTAGAGAAATGTGAAGTGGTTAGAAATTTTTTCAGAATCTATATTCAAAGAAACCAATTAATCGGGAAAATTGCAAAGCTATTTAGAAAAGTATGTGGTGAAAATTGATCAAACATATAAGGAATTGATGGAAAAAGATATAACACAAGATGAGATTAATGGAATAATACAAAAATAAAAATTAGGGAAAGCTCCAGGTGAGGATGGATTACCTGTTGAGTTTTATAAAGAATTTAAAGAATTAATAATATCAAGATTGCAAAATTATTCAATGGAATATTACATGGTGGGAAGTACCTTCGTCATGGAATAGAACGGTGATATCCCTAATTCCTAAACCAGATAAAGATTTAGAAAGGATTGAGTCCTATCGGCCCATTTCTTTAATTAATCAGGATGCAAAGATATTTACTGCTATTATAAGTAATAGATTAAATAGATTTATAGATAGATATATAAGTTATAATCAAGTAGGTTTTGTGAAGGGTAGATACATGAGTGATATTGTTAGAAGAGTATTAAATATTATAGATGTAGCTGAATATAATGGTGATAAAATTGGTATAGTATCATTGGATATTTTTAAAGCTTTTGATTCTGTACAATGGGAAACTATTAAAGTAATTGTGGAGGCTTTAGGCTTTGGTAATAAGTTTATACATGTTATTTCAAAATTGTACCAAAAGAGCAGTGCAAGAGTGAAGGTGAATGGAATATTAACTGAAGAGATAAAATTAGAAGCTGGTACGAGACAAGGATGTCCCTGTCCCCAACATTATTTTTATTGGCTATGGAAATATTGACAAAATGATAGAAAAGATGAAGAATTAGAAGGATATAAGGGTATAAGATAAATTTGTATGGATGATACTTTAATTATTTTGAAAATGTAGAGAAAGATCTGAAAAGATATATAAGCATTTGATAGAATTTGAGGAAATGACAGGATTGAAAGTAAATTGGTCAAAGTCAGAATTATTGATGGATAGTAATGGTAATGAGTCTGAGAATATGCAAGAGCAATTTGGGATAAGGATTAAAACACATTGAAATATTTGGGTATAGTGCTTTCACTTAAGGTTAAAGAATTGAAAAACTTAATTATGATGTGGTGATTAACGAAATTGAGAAGAAGATAGATAAATATAAAATTTTAAAGTTGTCTTGGTTTGGTAGAATTGCAATGTGTAAGATGATGTTGCTGCCCAAGTTCAACTTTTATTCGAGATGCTACCACTAAATTTGACAGAGAAAGATATTGAAGGATATCAGAAAAACTGGATAAATTTTGCAATGGTGGCAAAAGACCTAGATTAGTGAAGAAAATGTGGTATCAAAATCAAAAGGAAGGTGGATTAGGAATCCCCAAATTATTTAATTATTACTGTGCGTATGGTATACGGATAGTGGTAAAAATACTTAAAGGTGAAGATGACTATTGGAGACTTAGAGTTAAGGGATATAGAAATTTGGATCAAGGTGGTTTTTAGATAAAGCAAATTTAAAATGTGTAAGTAGAAGTTATTGGTTAAAGGGATTAAGTAAAATGTGGAACAAATTTGTTAAAATTTTAATTCCGGATATAATCTTTTTGGGGGAGACAACTGGAATTTGGCGATTAAAAATAATATAAAACGTAATGAAGTGATTAAAGAGGAAAATATAGAAATTATTAGAGATTGGATAAAAGTTATGGGAAATGAAAGGAGGAATAAAGAAATTATTGAAAAATTAGGGTTAAGTTGGTTTGAAAAATACAGATAGAAAATGGACAAAAACTAAAGGAAAATTATTCGATAAATAGATGTGAAACTGAATTTGAATATTTAGTATCTCGGATTATGAAAGATGAAATTGGGCTAAAGGGACTCGTTAGTAGGGTTTATAAGATTATAAATTCTGATGAAAAATTACAAAGAGTGATGAGGACAAATTGGGAAAAAGATCTTAATATTGAAATACCAGAGTCAGATTGGAATGTGAATTGGAAGAGTAGAATTATGAGAACTTTATCTATAAGGATTAAAGAGCACAATTATAAAGTTGTTTGGAAATGGTATTTGACTCCAGTAAGATTGTCACAAATGGATAAAAAATTAGTAAAAATGTTGGAGATGTGAGATGGAATTGGGGACTTATGAACATATGTGGTATAATTGTGATAAGGTTAAAAGTTTTGGCAACAATTGGAGAAAATGATATTTGAAATGATGGGGAAAGTAATAACATTGAGAGTGGAAACTATATTATTGTTGGTAATTAAGGAAATAGAATTAACAAAATATGAAAAAGAATTGATTAGAATTATGATTATAATAGGTAGAATTATAATAGCTAGATATTGGAAACTAGATGTGATTTTTAGAATAGAAGAGTGGAATTCTGAAATGTGGAAATTAGCTTTAAATGATAAAATGACATGTGATATTAAAATTAGAAGTGGTGTGTATAAAGAAGATATTTTCTGGAAGACTTGGAAACCATTTGTGGACTTTGCGCTTGGAACATTGGACGCTTCAGTACCTGTACCTCGAGAACGTGGATTTTGGCAATCATGAGGATATATCCGAAGACCCAAATCTTCCTTTTATGTATAGCACAAGGGTGTAATAATGTATTTTTTTTTGTTTGTTTGTTGTAAAAAAAGTAATAAAAAACAAAAAACAAAACAAAGGATAGGGTGCGCAACTTAGGTGTTCTCCTGGATGAACGGCTGTCGTTTGAAGATCATTTGACGGCTGTCTCCAGGAGGGCCTTCCACCAGGTTTGCCTGGTTCGGCAGTTGCGCCCCTTCCTTGATCGGGATGCCTTGTGCAAAGTCACTCATGCGCTCGTTACCTCTCGCTTGGATTATTGTAATGCTCTCTACATGGGGCTCCCCTTGAGGTGCACCCAGAGGCTTCAGTTAGTCCAGAATGCAGCTGCGCGGTTGATAGAGGGAGCTTTGCGTAGCTCCCATGTAACACCGCTCCTGCGCAGACTGCACTGGCTACCTGTGGCCTTTCGGGTGCACTTTAAGGTTTTGGTCACTACCTTTAAAGCGCTCCATGGCTTAGGGCCTGGGTACTTACGGGACCGCCTGCTGTTACCTCATGCCTCCCACCGACCCGTACGCTCTCACAGAGAGGGACTTCTCAGGGTGCCGTCTGCCAAGCAATGTCGGCTGGCGGCCCCCAGGGGAAGATCCTTCTCTGTGGGGGCTCCCACCCTCTGGAACGAACTTCCCCCGGGTTTACGCCAAATACCTGACCTTCGGACCTTCCGCCGCGAATTGAAAACACATCTATTTATTCGCGCGGGGCTGGCTTAAATTTTATTGGTTTTAAATTTTCTATTATTAATTTTAAGGGGTTTTTTAGTTTTATATATTTTAAAGTTTTTAGGCCAACTATATAATAAGTTTTTTAATCTGTATTTTAATTGTATATTGTACCGTTTGTTTTAACTTGCACACTGAGTCCTTCGAGAAGTAAAAATCAATTAATAATAATAATAATAATAATAATAATAATAATAATAATAATAATAATAATAATAATAATAATAATAATAATAATAATAATAATAATAATAATAATAATAATGAATGGTTTTGCACAAATTGTCTTATGTGAAATGTTTCATAATAGAATAATGACAATTATAGTTTCTATCAGAATGATCAGTCTATGTCTGGTCTGTTATTTATTTTTATTATTATGCTCACAAATGTCTCCCATAAATTCATCTTGAAGAAAGAGCATGAAATAACAGGCTCCACATAACAATTATAGTATGAGATGGTACCTACTATAGGTGTTCTACTAGGGGGCAGAGTATGCCCTGCTTTGGATTCATTTCCTAAAAAAAATGTTTGTTACTGCTAGACCTGGAAACCTTATCACCCTGGGAAAAGATGTAGTCACCTCTCCTATCTGAAGGCCTGTTATTATCGGCCCTCTCAGTTGTGCTATACTGTGTACCAGTGGTGGGATTCAAATAATTTAACAACTGGTTCTCTGCCCTAATGATTTCTTCCAACAACCAGTTCACCAAACTGCTCAGAAAGTTAGCTTCCTCGAGCGGTGAATCCCACCACTGTGTACCTAGAATTGCCTGTAAGCCTGTGTGATGCCATTACCTATATTTCATTCTCCTTATCAAAATGTTATTATGTCTTTTGTCTGCATTGATCCAGTAGCCCCAAGGGGCACCCCGTCACTTTTAATTTAAAATCAGATGAATTCAGGTGAATACAGGTGAAGAGAAATTTGGCCTGAGTGGAGATTACTTCATTATGCTGCTTATTAAAAACATAGCTAGATGCATGAATTATTTGTGGATGAAGCTTAATATTACTGGTTAAATCTATGGAGAGACAAGTAAGAAGTAAGAAAATGGAAAAAATAAGAAATGAAATTCTTATTTCAAATTTGTTCAATAATTTGCTTTATTGAACTCTTGATTTGAATCAGTGACATTTTCAACTTCGGAGATACTTAAATTATAAGATATTACCTCTTTTAAAAAATCCTCAAATCACTCTTTATAAATATTTGCTACTGACAAATCAATTTGATATGCAATTTTAAACAAGGAACTAGAGTTATCCAGTTTGCCTAAACAAAAAATAACAGTATATATTAGACTTTCTTCCACATCAAATTATTTTAGACCCCTTGTATTTATAAAGGAAAATATTGCTTAAATAAGTGCGCTATCAAAGACCTACTGTCTACTTCTGATTTACTATCTACTCTTGACTATAAGTAAGTTTTACAAAATATAAATAGAAGCTTTTTATTTGGGTAAACATACGCATAACTTCCATGTTTATATTTTGTAAGATGGAAGAGTAAACTAATTCAAATGACTTCAAATAGTTGATGGAAGAATGAGCAATATTCTAATAGCTGTCTTCTGCAATAACGTTGAATTGCCACCAGAGTTAATCAGGGGGTTTGTAAATGTGTATAGTTTATGTTGCTATTTTGTTGCTAGAAAGTAAAAAGCACCCTCAATACGATCTACAATATAGCCCAGCATTCCTCAATCTGGTGTGTGCTATGTTGAATTCATCCCTATAATTCCCAGCCAGTTGCGCATAGGGCAATCCATAAAAGCCCAGGGTGATAGTTTGGTGGTGGTGATTATAAAAAAATGAGAACTGAGGAAGCAAATGAGAGAAAATGTAAACAGATTAGACTGGCTTCTATGTTCCAGTGACAATTTTATTAAAATGATGACTAGTTTAACGATAGTGGTTGAAGGCTAGCAACTGAGAGACTATTCTAGTATTCAACCGCAATAATACAAGAGCACACAATAGATACAAACTTAAGGTAAAGCCAAACTTGATTGCAGAAAATGTGACTTCAGCAACAGAGTGGTCAACCCCTGGAATGCACTACCTGAGTCTGTTGGTGCATCCCCAAACTCCCATAACTTTAACCATAGACAGTCTATTGTTGACCTCACCCCATTCCTAAGAGGTCTGTAAGGAGCGTGCATAAGCACACCAACGTGCCTACCCTCCCTGTCCCACTGTCCCCATTTATTTGTATCCATTTCCTGTGTTCATATTTATGTTTATACTTATACCTGTTTTCTCGTACATGTTTGACAAATAAATGAATAAATAAATAAAAATAAAAAAGTATTACCGCTGGCATAAAGCCAAACTGGTTGATCTTGGGCCAGTCCAATAGGATCAAATAAAAGGCAAAACTTTTCTGGAACTTTTGCCAAGGACTATTCCAGGTAGTTGCCACTAGTCAAAAACTGACTCAAAAAGCACACCCACACCCATACACAAAATGGTAACAACGGTGACCAACAAACGTCCTCAAACCATAATCAAATAAACACATGGTATTTCTAGATGCCTCGAATGCTTATATTTGTACCTGTAATGACTTCATAATGTTTAAAAAACCATTATCAAGCATATTAACAGCTACTGAGATCATTATGATATTTTTTCACATTGGCTTTGATAGCTCCAAAATCTTCCTAGTTCCTTTATGACATATTGTCTGGTAATTATGCCAGCCTTTCTTTAAATATAAAGACAGACTGATTCATACAACCTATCTGTCGTGTCCCACTCCTCCGCTGACGGCCGGGTCAGGGAAAATCCGAATCAGGCTTGCCTCTGCAGCTCTGCCCAAAGTCCTAGCAAAGTCCTCAGAGCAGGCAGGAGACCAGAAAGTGCCTTCAGCAAGCTAAGTTCGACTTTGCCTGACTCAGAGACTGCCAGAAAGCAGATCCTTTATATAGGCCATGGGGTGTGGCTCCATGACTCAGCACTCATTAAGGCCTGCCCCTCCCTTCCTTCTGTTGCCTCCGCCTATCCAGTCTTCTGATGCGAGGGTCACTCCAATCAGCAGCTGTTGGAAATAAACTTTCCTCAGGCTCACATGCTGTGGAGGAGGGGGAGGGGTCTAGCTGCTCCGTTTGCCTGGGCATGGAGCCAGGGCTGGGGCCGGGGGGTGCTCCCTCCTCTGCAGCTTGTCTGGGCATGGAGCCAGGACTGGGGCCGGGAGTGTTATGTTCGGGAAGTAACGAGGCTGGAGACCAGGGTAGTGACAACAGCTCTTTAATATATGGTGAACCCAGCAGCAGGCTGGGGGAAAAACCTCTCCTTTTATACAGTTCTGCTGGAGGCTTCGTCCAATCAGCAACAGGCTGATTTCCGCTCAAATATTTAAAGGCACAACTGTTAATACATAACCTCCCCTCCCAGAAAACACTTGGTCTTATTTACATATTTATTTACATGTTATTTTTCGACGTAGTCACGCAAATAACCTCGCCTCCTAGTTCTTTCTGACCTGCGGTTCAGTTCTGGTGGTGTTTGAGCTGGTCGGAGGGCTGTTTTCTCCTCCCAGCTCTTTCTCTGGGCCATCGGGCTCTGGATTATTGGCCGACTTTTTCTTGGCCATCCGGCTTTGGATTAATTTTGGATTTTCCTGCTGTTTCCTCGGGACCTGATGGCGTCGCTGGAACTCTGGGACCTCAGCTAAGTCTTGCGCCTCCCGGTCATTGTCAGCTGTGGATTCAAAGTGGTATTGGTCATTACCTGTCTCTGTTGGTTCGGTTTGGTCAGTTATTCGTTTCTTAACTGATCTATGTGGCGCCGCCATACTCGTTGTCTGGTAGCTCTACCACATACGATTTTGGCCCTGTTACTCTTACTTGTCCTGCGAGCCAACTAGGGCCGCCCCATAGTTTCGGCCCACACCCGTCGCCTATGCTCAATTCCCTTGTTTTTCTAGCTCCCCTTGTAACCCTCGGTGTAATGGGGTTCAAACGTCAAGTGGGCACCGGAGTTTCGTCCCATTAGCAATTCGGCTGGGCTTTTCCCAGTGGCTGTGCTTGGGGTTCTATGCTGGACGGCTAGAAAGTCTATTTTTGTTTGCCAGTCACCTGGCTTGAGCCTGGACAATGCCTCCTTAGCGCCCGGACGGAACGCCTGCAAGGCCATTCGACGAGGGTGGAAAGGTGCAGAGAGGGCATGTCGGATGCCTTCCTCTGCCAGGTACTCTTCAAACTGGGCTGCCGTGAATTGGGTCATTGTCGGACACCAGAGTGTCCGGCAACCCGTGAGTTGAATAGGTGGCGAGGGTTGCGATTACTGTTCGCTGTGGTGGACTTCATAAGTATGATCTCTAACCATTTGGAAAATGCGCCACCACCACTAGGAATGTTTGGCCGTGAAAGGGCCAGCAAAGTCAATGTGGATTCTTGACCAAGGCCCTTGGGGCTTTTCCCATTCTCTGACTGGGGCTGTTGTAGCGGTCTGGACTCTTGGCAAGCTTGGCATTTCCCTACCCTCTCAGCAATCTCTGCGTCCATGAGTGGCCACCATACATAGCTTCTAGCTAACCCTTCATCCTCACGATGCCTGGGTGACCTCGTGGAGGAGGTCCAATACCTTGCCCTTAACTTAACAGGAATTATTACACGATCACCCCATAACAGGCACCCCTTGAGCCGAGAGCTCATCACGCTTTTAACAAATTCTTTGAACCGCCGGCGCAGGGCCACCCTCTGTACCCAACCGAGTACAGTCCTTAACACAATGTCCCGGTATGATGCCCGAGCCACTTCCTTTGATGTGACTGGGCCAGAGTCCAACGAGTCAATAAGGAGGATGGGTGTCCCCGGAGTGGGATCTTCGGTCGCCCGGCAGTGGGCATCGGCTCAAGCGCCTGCATGCCCCACTTCTTTCCGGTCGATGCTGCAGCTTGTAGAGCTGCCAAAAATATAGTCCATCGAGTCAAACGTGGCGACAGTGCCACAGGCGTTGGCGGTCGCCAGCCAGTAGTCCCAATAACGGTCTGTGGTCAGTCACGATTTCAAAATTCCGCCCAAAGACATACTCATGGAATTTTTGACCCCTGACAATGGCCAATGCTTCTTTGTCTAATTGGTTTGAAAAATACAGATAGAAAAATGGACAAAAAACTAAAGGAAAATTATTCGATAAATAGATGTGAAACTGAATTTGAATATTTAGTATCTCGGATTATGAAAGATGAAATTGGGCTAAAGGGACTCGTTAGTAGGGTTTATAAGATTATAAATTCTGATGAAAAATTACAAAGAGTGATGAGGACAAATTGGGAAAAAGATCTTAATATTGAAATACCAGAGTCAGATTGGAATGTGAATTGGAAGAGTAGAATTATGAGAACTTTATCTATAAGGATTAAAGAGCACAATTATAAAGTTGTTTGGAAATGGTATTTGACTCCAGTAAGATTGTCACAAATGGATAAAAAATTAGTAAAAATGTTGGAGATGTGAGATGGAATTGGGGACTTATGAACATATGTGGTATAATTGTGATAAGGTTAAAAGTTTTGGCAACAATTGGAGAAAATGATATTTGAAATGATGGGGAAAGTAATAACATTGAGAGTGGAAACTATATTATTGTTGGTAATTAAGGAAATAGAATTAACAAAATATGAAAAGAATTGATTAGAATTATGATTATAATAGGTAGAATTATAATAGCTAGATATTGGAAACTAGATGTGATTTTTAGAATAGAAGAGTGGAATTCTGAAATGTGGAAATTAGCTTTAAATGATAAAATGACATGTGATATTAAAATTAGAAGTGGTGTGTATAAAGAAGATATTTTCTGGAAGACTTGGAAACCATTTGTGGACTTTGCGCTTGGAACATTGGACGCTTCAGTACCTGTACCTCGAGAACGTGGATTTTGGCAATCATGAGGATATATCCGAAGACCCAAATCTTCCTTTTATGTATAGCACAAGGGTGTAATAATGTATTTTTTTTTGTTTGTTTGTTGTAAAAAAAGTAATAAAAAACAAAAAACAAAACAAAGGATAGGGTGCGCAACTTAGGTGTTCTCCTGGATGAACGGCTGTCGTTTGAAGATCATTTGACGGCCGTCTCCAGGAGGGCCTTCCACCAGGTTCGCCTGGTTCGGCAGTTGCGCCCCTTCCTTGATCGGGATGCCTTGTGCAAAGTCACTCATGCGCTCGTTACCTCTCGCTTGGATTATTGTAATGCTCTCTACATGGGGCTCCCCTTGAGGTGCACCCAGAGGCTTCAGTTAGTCCAGAATGCAGCTGCGCGGTTGATAGAGGGAGCTTTGCGTAGCTCCCATGTAACACCGCTCCTGCGCAGACTGCACTGGCTACCTGTGGCCTTTCGGGTGCACTTTAAGGTTTTGGTCACTACCTTTAAAGCGCTCCATGGCTTAGGGCCTGGGTACTTACAAGACCGCCTGCTGTTACCTCATGCCTCCCACCGACCAGACGCTCACAGAGAGGGACTTCTCAGGGTGCCGCTGCCAAGCAATGTCAGCTGGCGGCCCCAGGGAAGATCCTTCTCTGTGGGGCTCCCACCTCTGGAACGAACTTCCCCGGGTTTACACCAAATACCTGACCTTGGACCTTCCGCCATTGAAAACACATCTATTTATTCGCTGGGCTGGCTTAAATTTTATTGGTTTTAAATTTTCTATTATTAATTTTAAGGGGTTTTTTAGTTTTATATATTTTAAAGTTTTTAGGCCAACTATATAATAAGTTTTTTAATCTGTATTTTAATTGTATATTGTACAGTTTGTTTTACCTTGCTACATCACTTGAGTCCTTCGGGAGAAAATAATAATAATAATAATAATAATAATAATAATAATAATAATAATAATAATAATAATAATAATAATAATAATAATAATAATAATAATAATGAATGGTTTTGCACAAATTGTCTTATGTGAAATGTTTCATAATAGAATAATGACAATTATAGTTTCTATCAGAATGATCAGTCTATGTCTGGTCTGTTATTTATTTTTATTATTATGCTCACAAATGTCTCCCATAAATTCATCTTGAAGAAAGAGCATGAAATAACAGGCTCCACATAACAATTATAGTATGAGATGGTACCTACTATAGGTGTTCTACTAGGGGGCAGAGTATGCCCTGCTTTGGATTCATTTCCTAAAAAAAATGTTTGTTACTGCTAGACCTGGAAACCTTATCACCCTGGGAAAAGATGTAGTCACCTCTCCTATCTGAAGGCCTGTTATTATCGGCCCTCTCAGTTGTGCTATACTGTGTACCAGTGGTGGGATTCAAATAATTTAACAACTGGTTCTCTGCCCTAATGATTTCTTCCAACAACCAGTTCACCAAACTGCTCAGAAAGTTAGCAACCGGTTCTCCCGAAGCGGGTGAATCCCACCACTGCTGTGTACCTAGAATTGCCTGTAAGCCTGTGTGATGCCATTACCTATATTTCATTCTCCTTATCAAAATCGTTATTATGTCTTTTGTCTGCATTGATCCAGTAGCCCCAAGGGGCACCCCGTCACTTTTAATTTAAAATCAGATGAATTCAGGTGAATACAGGTGAAGAGAAATTTGGCCTGAGTGGAGATTACTTCATTATGCTGCTTATTAAAAACATAGCTAGATGCATGAATTATTTGTGGATGAAGCTTAATATTACTGGTTAAATCTATGGAGAGACAAGTAAGAAGTAAGAAAATGGAAAAAATAAGAAATGAAATTCTTATTTCAAATTTGTTCAATAATTTGCTTTATTGAACTCTTGATTTGAATCAGTGACATTTTCAACTTCGGAGATACTTAAATTATAAGATATTACCTCTTTTAAAAAATCCTCAAATCACTCTTTATAAATATTTGCTACTGACAAATCAATTTGATATGCAATTTTAAACAAGGAACTAGAGTTATCCAGTTTGCCTAAACAAAAAATAACAGTATATATTAGACTTTCTTCCACATCAAATTATTTTAGACCCCTTGTATTTATAAAGGAAAATATTGCTTAAATAAGTGCGCTATCAAAGACCTACTGTCTACTTCTGATTTACTATCTACTCTTGACTATGTTACAGTTTTACAAAATATAAATAGAAGCTTTTTTATTTGTGGGTGACCACATGCATAATGTCTCCCGGCTTCTGTTTTATATTTTGTAAGATGGAAGAGTAAACTAATTCAAATGACTTCAAATAGTTGATGGAAGAATGAGCAATATTCTAATAGCTGTCTTCTGCAATAACGTTGAATTGCCACCAGAGTTAATCAGGGGGTTTGTAAATGTGTATAGTTTATGTTGCTATTTTTGTTGCTAGAGAAAGTAAAAAAAGCACCCTCAATACGATCTACAATATAGCCCAGCATTCCTCAATCTGGTGTGTGCTATGTTGAATTCATAACCCCATAATTCCCAGCCAGTTGCGCATAGGGCAATCCATAAAAGCCCAGGGTGATAGTTTGGTGGTGGTGATTATAAAAAAATGAGAACTGAGGAAGCAAATGAGAGAAAATGTAAACAGATTAGACTGGCTTCTATGTTCCAGTGACAATTTTATTAAAATGATGACTAGTTTAATGTAGTGGTTGAAGGCTAGCAACTGAGAGACTATTCTAGTATTCAACCGCAATAATACAAGAGCACACAATAGATACAAACTTAAGGTAAACCGCTCCAAACTTGATTGCAGAAAATGTGACTTCAGCAACAGAGTGGTCAACCCCTGGAATGCACTACCTGAGTCTGTTGGTGCATCCCCAAACTCCCATAACTTTAACCATAGACAGTCTATTGTTGACCTCACCCCATTCCTAAGAGGTCTGTAAGGAGCGTGCATAAGCACACCAACGTGCCTACCCTCCCTGTCCCACTGTCCCCATTTATTTGTATCCATTTCCTGTGTTCATATTTATGTTTATACTTATACCTGTTTTCTCGTACATGTTTGACAAATAAATGAATAAATAAATAAAAATAAAAAAGTATTACCGCTGGCATAAAGCCAAACTGGTTGATCTTGGGCCAGTCCAATAGGATCAAATAAAAGGCAAAACTTTTCTGGAACTTTTGCCAAGGACTATTCCAGGTAGTTGCCACTAGTCAAAAACTGACTCAAAAAGCACACCCACACCCATACACAAAATGGTAACAACGGTGACCAACAAACGTCCTCAAACCATAATCAAATAAACACATGGTATTTCTAGATGCCTCGAATGCTTATATTTGTACCTGTAATGACTTCATAATGTTTAAAAAACCATTATCAAGCATATTAACAGCTACTGAGATCATTATGATATTTTTTCACATTGGCTTTGATAGCTCCAAAATCTTCCTAGTTCCTTTATGACATATTGTCTGGTAATTATGCCAGCCTTTCTTTAAATATAAAGACAGACTGATTCATACAACCTATCTGTCGTGTCCCACTCCTCCGCTGACGGCCGGGTCAGGGAAAATCCGAATCAGGCTTGCCTCTGCAGCTCTGCCCAAAGTCCTAGCAAAGTCCTCAGAGCAGGCAGGAGACCAGAAAGTGCCTTCAGCAAGCTAAGTTCGACTTTGCCTGACTCAGAGACTGCCAGAAAGCAGATCCTTTATATAGGCCATGGGGTGTGGCTCCATGACTCAGCACTCATTAAGGCCTGCCCCTCCCTTCCTTCTGTTGCCTCCGCCTATCCAGTCTTCTGATGCGAGGGTCACTCCAATCAGCAGCTGTTGGAAATAAACTTTCCTCAGGCTCACATGCTGTGGAGGAGGGAGGGTCTAGCTGCTCCGTTTGCCTGGGCATGGAGCCAGGGCTGGGGCCGGGGGGTGCTCCCTCCTCTGCAGCTTGTCTGGGCATGGAGCCAGGACTGGGGCCGGGAGGCATACATTCCTCCGTGTTCGGGAGCAGATAAGAAGGCCCTGGCTGCTGTGAGAGCGGGCAAGACACAACACTATCGAACATATTTTACTTATGAAATAAGGAAACAAATGGTAGATTCCTTGGTGCCCTTTGAGCTTATTTGGTTGGTTGCAGACATTTCATTACCTGACCAAGTAACATCAATTCAACCCTGTGAGCTACATACGGTATAGTCTCTTCTAGGAGGAAACAAAGTTCTTGTGACAAAATATTATCTTTGACACAATGCACACAAACCCTGAGATTAACTGAATCAACATGGATAAGGACACCATTAGTATGGTCTGAGTGGCATTGATTTTTTTTTTTACACAAATTTGGTCATTGTTATTATAACCAATAACCAAGTTATTGGTTATAATAATTCAAGAAAATTTGTTATATATATTCTAAACACCATCTTTCTGGACTTGTAGTAGACTTGCAATAGAGATAACTTCTTACCTAGAAAATGATGTTAGACAAAGCTAAAGAATTGGAGAATGGTCAGCTAGCAGAGCTAGACAAATCATAACCCACATGGAAAGCTGGACCATTTAGGTCCAGTATTGTAATCTATGAAATTAGTATTTGCTCATGTATATATTTGGGGCAATTACTGCATGGTTACTGGAATAATTATTATGCTGCTGTGTTCATCATTCTGGTTTCCTTTTCTTTCTATGTCCAAAACATTGTTAATTGTTGTACAAATTGCAAGATCTTGTCAGTGTATCCTTCTATACATCATCATCGATGAGGGCAACGGAGCCAGATGTGTCCAGATTCATGAATGGATGGGAGGCTGGGATAGATCATTAATTCTGCTTTGACATGACCTCACCAGCCCTTGAAGGATGCAAGAACAATATCAGTGTGCTGCATTAATTAGCCATTTCATCATGCTACATATTAATATTGCCCTGGTGTTTTAAAATAGAAGGAGTGTCTTTTTTAATCATATCATTTCTTAACTTGGATGGCTTAAGCATAAATAACAGGTTTTGGGGGGGGGATGCATTTTCTTTCCCCTTCTTCTGAAAGGACAAAGTTTGACAAATGGCAGCTATCGTATTTTCAGGGACACTATTTAGCATTCGGCTCTGCCAGAAAAAAAAAATCATTGGTTTCATTATTTACTTTTTAATTACAGTGCAGGCGTGTATTTTATTATGGCTTTGCTCAGGCAAACAAGGCAACATCTGCAGCACTGTTTGATGCACTTTGCAAGCTAAGATATATTTCAAGAGGCTTCATTTTGCTCTAGACAACTCTGTTAGGTTCTGAGAACCTAACTGAGAAAAGAGACCAGCGGTAGAAATGCAATTTTCAGGGAAGGAAGGAAAAAAGCATCCTGCAAAGATGCAGGCTTTCTTTAGAAAATCTTTCTTTTACCTTTCTATCACATCATAATAGAATCTGCACTGAAGATAAACATGGACTTCTGCAACTAAAACCTTATTAATCTTTCAAAGCACAAAGAAGCAAAGCCGAGAGAAAGGAAGATAGACAGACAGGCTTAAGTTTACCCATCAAAGATTTCCCACCAGAGGCATCCACAGGATCATGTGATTTCATCAAAATGATGCTTTGCACTCAAGCTTTGCTCACTAGGCCCATATAAAAGGGGTGGAACTGGCTTACCATTGACATGGCACTGCTTTCACCATTTCACCCATCTAATCCACGCAGTGGACATTTCTGCTTCCCATTTCTGATTTAATTCCATTTTATCCATGAAATAACTTTATTATATACAAAATTCGAACTTTGGAATAACCCAGTGGCCTTGAGGTATTGCTCTCACCTCACAGTCAGAAGGGCTGTGAGTTTGAACCTAGGTAGCGGCAGATATTTCTCTCTCTGGGCACAGTGAGTAATTGTCTATTGTGAACCCCGCATAGGCATCAGGAAGAGCATCCAGCAAGTAAACGCTTGAGCTCCTCTCAGTTGCCCCGATTCCACCCTGATGGAAGGAATTACAGGGTTGTTAAAATACACACACACATACGCCCCATTTCTTTGCTTTTTGGCAAAGATCAACTGTATCATATATAACTAAAATTAAAATATTCAAAAGAAATTTTAAGAACTCTTGACCTACTTCACTGCTTCACTGGAACTTTAGTGGGAAAATAATATTTTCAGAGGAAGGCTCCAGAAGGAAAACCTATTTTCCTATATTCCTTCCTTTGAACCTATTTTCAAAGGTTTCTGACCCAGAAGGAAAAAATATGCAGTAATGTGTTGTAATAAATACCGTATTTTTCAGAATATAAAATATTTTCAGACGCACCTTTTCCCCCCTTAAAAGGGGGCAATAAAAGGGGGCAGCAAGAAGAAACAGCCCATTTCAGCTTCAGCACAGCCTAATTAGCACAAGTTGATTGTCCCCGACTCTCAGCTGTTTCAGGCTACAGAGATTGCCATTGCCTATTTCTCCACCGGCCTCTGCTGCTTGCTGCAAGGAGGTAAATTGCTGGGAGCAGGTTTTTTTTTTCTTGTGCTAATCAAGCTATGTTGAAAACGAAAACGTTGCTGAAATGAGGCAAAATTGCTGGGAGGCAGATTTCTTTTTCTTGTTTTTCTCACCCAAAAAGATAGGTGCGTCTTATAGTTCGAGCGTCTTATTCTCCAAAAAATACAGTAAACCTAGTAAGAAATCCTGACCTGGGTTGCTTAACATGTCCTGTTAAGGCCCTAAATTTATTTAGAAATCAAAGGTGAAAATGTCTACATCTTTTTTTCTGCCTTTTCAGCTAGTGGCATATTTAGAATTAATCTGCATCCTCATCATATACCTCTACAAAGCCTAGGTAGACCATGGAACAGACCAGAGATTTCAAGATTCCCAGCAAAACGCATCCTAAAACAATGTGATAGGAAATGTACTTTTTTTTCCCTATTGATCAAGATTTACTGGTATTAATTGAATCATATTGTTAATTACCATATTTGTCAGACTATAAGGCACACTTTTTTGTCTCCCAAAAGGGGGTGAAATTGTGTGTGTGTCTTATAGATCAAATATTGCCAAAGCCCCACCCACCCACCAGCTGTTTTTTGTTTTTTTTTGCCTCCGTACACCCCATTTTCGAGCCTTTTCTTGGCCTTTTTCAGGCCTTTTTTCAGCCCATTTTCAAGGCTTTTTTGGCCAATTCTTTGGGGGGGGGGAATGGGCTGAAAAAAACCTCAAAAATGGACTGAAAAAAACCTTGAAAATGGGCTGAAAAAAGCCTCAAAAACAGGCCAAAAAAAGACTGGAAAAGGCCCCAAAATGGAGCGTGCAGAGGCCAAAAACTTTTTTTGTTGATTTCCTCTTCTAAATTTAGGTGCATCTTATAGTCAGGTGCATTTTACAGTCCAAAAAATACGGTATTTGATTGACAAAATTTCAGCTGGAAAGATGGTTAGTAGTTGTCAAGTTATGGAAAAGGACAAGTAATTGATACCATTTTTAGTCTTAATCCAGCCTTATTTCGTGACTTACAGATGTCATTGCAATATACAGTACATCGTGGGACATTTAAGAAAACCCCTTAGAAATTGTAGACTAGCCTGTAGCCTGTCTATACTTGGACTTCAGTAAAGCATTTGATAAAGTAGACCATAACCTACTACTAGATAAAGTAGAAAAATGTGGGTTAGACAGCACCACCACCAGATGGATTCGCAACTGATTGACCAACCGCACTCAACGTGTAGTCCTCAATGGAACTACATCCACATTTTATTTTTTTTATTATTTTATTATTATTTATTCGATTTTTATACCGCCCTTCTCCCGAAGGACTCAGGGCGGTGTACAGCCAAAAGTAAAAACAGGCAATACAATATACAATTAAAATACAAATTAAAAAACTTATTTTATAATTGGCCTAAAAAACTTTAAAATATATAAACTAAAACCCCTTAAAATTAATAATAGAAAATTTAAAATCAATAAAATTTAAGCCAGCCCCGTGCGAATGAAAAGCTCGTTCCAGAGTGTGGGAGCCCTCACAGAGAAGGACCTTCCCCTGGGGGCCGACAGCCGACATTGCTTGGTGGACGGCACCCTGAGAAGTCCCTCTCTGTGAGAGCGTACGGGTCGGTGGGAGGCATGCGGTAACAGCAGGCGGTCCCGTAAGTACCCAGGCCCTAAGGGAAATATGCAGTGGAATACCCCAAGGCTCTGTTTTAGGCCCAGTACTCTTCAACATCTTCATCAATGACTTGGACGAGGGGATAGATGGGGAACTCATCAAATTTGCAGATGACACCAAGCTGACAGGAATAGCCAACACTCCAGAAGATAGGCTCAAGATACAGAAAGATCTTGACAGACTAGAACATTGGGCACTATGTAACAAAATGAAATTCAACAGTGAAAAAAGTAAGGTTCTACATTTAGGCCAAAAAACCCAAAATACACAGGTACCGGATATGTGGTACCTTGCTCAATAGTAGTACCTGTGAGAGAGATCTTGGAGTCCTAGTAGACAACCATTTAGATATGGTTACTTTAGACATGGCACAGGACCGGGTTACTTACGGGACCGCCTACTGCCACCAATAGCCTCCCATCGGCCTGTGCGCTCCCATAGGGAGGGCCTCCTCAGGGTGCCGTCAGTCAAACAATGCCGAATGGCGGCCCCCAGGGGGAGGGCCTTCTTTGTGGGAGCTCCTGCCCTTTGGAATGAGCTGCCTCCGGGGTTGCGTCAACTCCCCGACCTCCGGACTTTTAAACGTGAGCTCAAGACTTTGTTATTCCATTGTGTGGGGCTAGCCTAACGAAATTTTAATGGGGGTTTTTATGATGGTTTTATGTTAGTTTTAATTTTATTGGGCCAAATTTTAGAATCAGTTTTTTAATATGTTTTTAATTTTTGTTTATGTCTATGTTGTTTTTACTTTGGCTGTAAACCGCCCTGAGTCCTTCGGGAGAAGGGCGGTATAAAAGTTGAATAAATAAATAAATAAATAAATAAATAAATAAATAAATAAATAAATAAATAAATAAATAAATAAATAAATAAATAAATAAATAAGCCAGCAGTGTGCAGCAGCTGCCAAAAAAACCAACACAGTTCTGGGCTGCATAAACAGAGGGATAGAATCAAGATCATGTGAAGTGTTAATACCACTTTATAATGCCTTGGTAAGGCCACACTTGGAATACTGCATTCAGTTTTGGTCGCCGCGATATAAAAAAGATGTTGAGACTCTAGAAAGAGTGCAGAGAAGAGCAACAAAGACTGGAGGCTAAAACATATGAAGAACGGTTGCAGGAACTCAGTATATCTAGTTTAATAAAAAGAAGGACTAGGGGAGACATGATAGCAGTGTTCCAAAATCTCAGGGGCTGCCACAGAGAAGAGGGAGTCAAGCTATTCTCCAAAGCACCTGAGGGTAGAACAAGAAGCAATGGGTAGAAACTAATCAAGGAAAGAAGCAACTTAGAACCAAGGAGAAATTTCCTGACAGTTAGAACAATCAATAAGTGGAACGACTTGCCTCCAGAAGTTGTGAATGCTCCAACACTGGAAGTCTTTAAGAAGATGTTGGATAACCATTTATCTGAGATGGTGTAGGATTTCCTGCCTGGGCAGGGGGTTTGACTAAAAGGCCTCCAAGGTCCCTTCCAACTCGTTGTTGTTGTTGTTGTTGTTGTTGTTGTTGTTGTTGTTATTATTATTATTATATCTTTGTTTTAGAATAGAAATATTTATTAGCAACAACATATCCTGATGGATATGTGGGAGCTCAAAGGGATCTCCAATCTTTTTGATTCTGGGAGTGGCAGCAGTGGCTTTGGTGGTTTCCATATTTGTGGTTTAGAACAGGAATGAAAACATATAAAAGAAGCCCATCCTGAGTTTGAACTGAAACTTCATGGTGTCAGCTTTGGAAGCCATACTAGGTTGAAGGCTTCCACACGCTGCCACTTTCTCCGGGGTGGGAAAGTAGGAGAAGGGGCTGAAAGTACGAGGGGCTATTAGACATAACAACATTCTTCCTGCCGGTCAAGGTCAGGCTGGGTTCCCATCTGGAGAAGGAGTGGCTGGAGTGATGCTTTGACATGAGACGGTTGAGGATTGGAGCATGTGAGCAGAGGAATCAAGAGGGTGGAGATTTTGAAGTTTGTAGCTAATGAAGAATTCTACGTCAGCCCACTAGGAACATAAACAAACAGTGCACTATGAACACTGTACACTAACCAGGTGTTAACAAATGACTGACACATTCCTGGAAAATTGTGCTAGCAATCAACTGGCATAATTCAATGAAAGTAAAAAACTCTAAAAAAAACCTCTGAATTCTGGGAAAAGCAAAAAGATTATAATCTCCTTTATGAAGTTTCCAGAAATCACTTCCAATAACTATTCTTGAAAACCATATGTGCTAAACTCTCCAGATCTCATCTGATTAAGTAAGGCACTTTAAATTGGTGGAAGAAATGTCCATCTGGGTTCAGTTCGAAGTGTGGAAAAAGGCACTGGATTCATGGAAGTTGCTTGGAAAGAAGGTTTATTGATGAACAGGATCACATGCCTTGAAGATCTTGGGCAAAAAGGGCAGAGATGCTGAGAGTGCCTGGGTTTTACACCCTCTGTTGGGTTTTGAATTTGAGCTTGTGTTCTGATTGGTGAATATACATATTGGATGGATGGATGGATGGATGGATGGATGGATGGATGGATAAATCAATCAATCAATCAATCATCAATCAATCACTCTTGGTTGACTTGCTCCTTGTTTTCAGGTTGATGTTATCCTGATTTGAAGGAACTGTTCTTGTGTGGTATTTTCCTATTTGTGATTAACTTGAATTCTCAGGGAACAGGTGGGAAATTGATATTTGTCCCTTTTTAAATTCTGATATTTATCAGTCACTATAGTAATTTTTGTAGAAATATTTGTTAATCAAGGCAGTTCCATATTAAGAAAATAACTTAGACACATAAGAAAGAGAAAAAAACCCTCTTGTTCTTATCATCAAAACCATTTTAGGAAACTTGAACTGGAAGATAAAAATTAAATGTGTGGGGAAAATAAGTCTTACCGTGACAAGACAATTGTATAAGGGTGGTGTCTGACAAGCCTCCCTAGAAATAGCTGTTCCATAATTATTCTCTTCAGTAACAAAGACAGACAGAGAAAAATGGTTCTCCCAATCAGCTCCAGTCTGCACTGATTTTTCCTATCATAGACTTTCAGAGAGCAAGTTCCCCCTCATTGTGTTGTAAATGATTTATCAGCTTGCCTGTTAAAGACCAAGGACGTATTAGAATATGCATTTGTGTTGTATAAAATTGCCTTGTATTCAGTTCTTGAGAAGCTGAAGATCGTAATAACAGGGAAGTGTGCCTTTTCTGCTGTGGCGCCTACCTGGTGAAATTTCTGCTTAAACAGGGGGTTGGACTAGAAGACCTCCAAGGTCCCTTCCAACTCTGTTATTCTATTCTAAATGCCTCCCCAAAAATAGGACTGTCCCTTCCTTATGGAACCTGCAAAGCTGTGAAGAGCTGACTCTTCCCCAGGCATTGTGGGCAGAAGACTGGGAGCTCTAGCATGGGTGCAAGTATTCAGCAGTTGATGTTTTTATTGAGCCTCATTGTAGTTTTAGTTTTTGTTTTAATTTTCTTCCCTTTCCAAAGTTGTCATATGATAAATGAACTAATTAATTAATTTTTTTAAATGACATTGAAATAGTTATACTTAGTTTTCTGATGATCTTTTACATCCAGTATGCATTATTCTATGATAGAAGGAAAAAGGGAGAGAAGGAAGAGAGAAAGATGGGAGGGAGGGAGGGAGGGAGGAAGAGAGAGAGAAGGAACAACATACACTGAATGGCACAACCAAGTAGCTGGCATTGTGTACAGGAACATCTGCAGAGTATTGTTCTGACCTAGGCTTCCTGATACAGTAAAAAAACACACAGTGAGTCCCAAAAACCCTCTTTTTATTTCCACGGCTGTGAATTCTGCTCATTCAGAGCCTGTTCATTCCCAATCTATTCATTCACAGGTGAGTCCCAAATAATTGTAGAGAGTCCAACAGAAGTCTGCCACAGTTCTTCTGATAAGGCTGATAAACGCCCACCTTTATCTCCCTTGACACACTGCCAAGACCTAATTGGCAATTAACTTTGCAAGGCCACACGGAACACAGAGTCAACACTGAGCTGCAGTCTCGAAACCGGCCAGCACGAACAACAGTTGCTTCCTGCAAAGGCCCATGTGCCTTTGCTCCTCCTTTATGTCTTATGCGAGGGGCCAATCATCTTCAAGCCCTACTCCCAAGTCGACCCTTTTATTTTAACTGTTCTTGCCTTCTGGCAGCTCTGCGCATGCATGCACTTGGAACAGGCTCCCCCTGTTCCTCTGCCTCATTAATGTCCGACTCTGGAGGCTCTGGAGTCTGCACATAACTCCCAGATGGCCCTGGCCCCGTCTCTGCCTCTGATGCAGAGCCCTCGTCTGAGCCTTCCCCAGACTCCAGGATTGGTCCATGTTCCTCCTCGGCCTCCTCACTGTCCGACTCTGCTGCCAGCTGCGCAAGCCGCCAGCAGACCACAACAAGTATATGGGCTAGACCCTCACAAGTCAGAATGGGAAATTCCATGAAAGATCATATAGAATAACAAGGCTAAGATTCAGGACATGACAGATCCAGACAGATAGATAGATATTGGCCAATCAACCAGACATTGTGGTAGTAGATAAAAACCAGAAGGCAACAGTGCTGATATATGCAGCGATGCCAAGGGAAAACAACATTAGAAAGAAGGAGTATGAGAAGCTGGAGAAGTACCAAGGTCTGGAGAAGGAACTAGACAGGATGGGGAAAGTAAAGACCAAAGTGATCCCAATAGTGGAGCACTCAGGACAGCTCCAACAGATCCCAGGAACTGCCAAAGTTCTCTGTCCTGAAAAGTGCAATGCTAAGAACAGCTAAAATATTGCACAGAACCTGTTGTGACCCAGGTTCCTGGACCCAGACTCCTGGACTCGGATGATTCAGAAAATGAGGGAGAAGACCTGGCAAGCCCTGCTTCTCTTGAGCCCTCTCCCTCCCTGGCACCCACTCAAAGGGAGGGGCCGGCAAGGCCTGATTCTCCCGGGCCTTCTTCTGATTTGGCAACGCCCCAAGAACAGTTTTGGAGGGACGCAAGATTACGAAGGCTTGATCGGCGTGCGCAGCAGCGGAAGAGTTGGGACAAAGCCAAGTCATAATTGTCATGCAGTGACATCTGCAGAGACTATAAATAGGAGGCGGGACTTCCTGGTTTTTTGTCTTGGACAAAGTAATGAGTTGGCGCGAGCTAATGAATTGGCGCGAGCTAACTGTTTTAATGGAGGGAAGAATATATTCGTGAGTAATTCTGGCCTTATCTATAATTTCCTCGTTATCTCCAGAAACTTGGCAGGCCCGTGGGTAGATGTGGCCAGGACATGTATCTATGTAAATAAAAGGAAAAAAGGAAGGCCTCTGACGGACTCTTTGCTGGGAGTATTGGGGGAAGGGAAACAGAACAGAACCCTCAAACTCTCTCACCTATCTGGTAGGACACCCAAGGTTGAGGAGGACACATATCACCCATGGGGATGAAAGAGGTGTGAAATCTACTTACCTTCCTTACCGGTTTGGAAATGCATGCGTGCACATCACATGTAAAAAACACATTACTTCCTGGTTAAAACCAGGAAGTAATGACACCCGGGCGGGTGGGCAGAGCTTCGCTCCGCCATCGCTACCGGATCGCTGAACTACTGCCCACGATCACTACCAGATCGTGCGATCCAGTCCGATCCGGGAGCATTTCACCCCTGGGTGAAAATGAATTTTTATATATTCACTTTCCCTTTTCTTCATTTTCTTTTAGCCTGAAAATCCCCCCCCCATCCTTGTTTAACAAAACCCAGAACAGATTTATCCAACACTAATTAACTAAAACTAGTCACATTGCAATGGAAATCATATTTGTCAAGAGCTTAATTTGGCAGGCTATTAGAAGACTTTGTAAGGTCTCTGTGGCAGAGCCCCTTGTAGAAAGAGAGGCAGAGAGCTGATGAGTGAGAAACAGAAAGCAAACACTGGATTCTGCAAAAAATCCAGGAAACCCTCCTGAAGTTTCTTCTCCCAGGCTTTTAAGTATTCAGGGTCAGAGGTTAACAATAAAAACACACTCTGTGAAGCTTCAGTAGTCCAAACCAACCATTTTCAATGAATCTCAAAATATTTAACCAAGAAAGTTAAGTTTGGGGCTGGCTCTCATGCTCTTGCAGCCACGATTTCAATAAGCCTTCCACCCTTGACTTATGCGTAGGTAGCTTCTGGCCCCTTCCTTCCCTTTGAGGAAAGCTTTCCAGAGGAATTGGCTCTGCCTGAGCAATAGAAGAGCTGGGAGGGGCTGAGGTCTGTTTCTACAGGCCTGGTAAGGATAATCCAGCAGGTGTTTCCTCTTTGAGTTTTTCCCTTTATTGTCCTCTAGCACAGGGGTCCCCAACCTGTGGGCCCACTACCAGGCCATGGTTTATTCACGACCAGGCCATGTCAGTGACCCATTCACGCGAGCTTTGCGGAGGCTCGCGGCTCCATTCACACGCCCATCACAGGGACTCATGGCTTCACACGTGTGAGCATTGCGAGCACACAGGGCCTCACTTGCGCAAGCGTCACTGGTACTTGTAGCCAGTGGTGGGTTTCAAATTTTTTTACTACCGGTTCTGTGGGTGTGGCTTGGTGGGCATGGCATAGCTTGGTGGGCATGGCTTGGTGGGTGTGGCAGGGGAAAAAACTGCAAAATCTCCATTCCCACCCCAATCCAGGGGAAGGTTACTTCAAAATCCCCATTTCCTCCCGATCAGCTGGGACTTGGGAGGCAGAGAATAGATGGGGGCGGGGCCAGTCAGAATTTTTACTACCAGTTCTCCGAACTACTCAAAATTTCCACTACCGGTTCTCCAGAACTGGTCAGAACCTGCTGAAACCTACCTCTGCTTGTAGCCCAACTCCCATGAGCGCTCTCGGCCCCACTCACGTGAATGTTTTGCCACTGCTCTCAGCCCCACTCATGTGAAAAATGAATGCTGACAGGTGCACATATGTGCATGCATCTACCTCTCCCACAAAACCACCTCCTCTTTCCCCCCTCCACTGCGGACATGGCCTACCAACCCAGAAAGGTTGGGAAATGCTGCTGTAGCACCTGCCATCTTCCTTAACTTTCTTCTCCAACTTCCCACTGCTTGCCCTTTCTTCCGAACAGGTTTTATTCTTAGCAAGCATTGAGTCTCCAGGCACTCATTGTCTGATGATTCAGAAGAAGGGTGACATTTTCCCTTCAACACAGGCTCATTTTAAAAGAGAGCTTTGACAAGTGCCAACGTTGAATTTCTGTGATGCAGTAAAAGTTTAATATCCATAGATAACACTTCATTACCTTGAACAGCACGTGAAATGAGCAATAGAAGACCAGCCTTTACCACACACACTTCCATACCATTGCTGACTTTTTACCCTATAAATAAACTCTATAATGCCTTGGTACGGCCACACTTGGAATATTGCATTCAGTTTTGGTCGCCACGATGTAAAAAAGATGCTGAGACTCTAGAAAGAGTGCAGAGAAGAGCAACAAAGATGATTAGAGGACTGGAGGCTAAAACATATGAAGAAAGGTTGCTGGAACTGGATGTGTCTAGTCTTATTAAAATAAGGTCTAGCGGTGACATGATAGCAGTGTTCCAATATCTCAGGGGTTGCCACAAAGAGGAGGGAGTCAAACTATTCTCCAAAGCACCTGAGGATAGGACAAGAAGCAATGAGTGGAAACTGATTAAGGAAAGAAACAATTTAGAACTAAGGAGAAATTTCCTGACAGTTAGAACAATCAATAAGTGGAACGACTTGCCTGCAGAAGTTGTAAATGCCCCAACACTGGAAATTTTTAAGAAGGTATTGGATAACCATCTGTTTGAGATGGTGTAGGGTTTCCTGCCTGGGCAGGGGGTTGGACTAGAAGGCCTCCAAGGTCCCTTCCAACTCTGTAGTAGTAGTAGTAGTAGTAGTAGTAGTAGTAGTAGTAGTTATTATTACCCTGTGATCAAAACTTGAACTCTGCTTACTCAGTCGTGATCAAACGTGAAGCCAAAGGATGTCATTTCCATATTGGCAGAGTTGACAGCCCAGGCAATTTCTGTAGACACAAAAAGCAGAAAAACCATCCAAGAACGAATCTATTATCTGAGTTTATTGCACCCCAGTGGAATATGCATCTTCTAAAAGTTAAAGAAAAAGGTATCCCAGATAATTCCAATTTCAAAAATATGAAACGTCTACTTACTTGCCCGCTCTTGGTTGGCTTCGTTTGCTTTAATTGTTTTGACATTTCAGCATTCTCAGATAGTTTGAGATCTGATTCATTTGTGGTTCAGATTTGAATCTTTTATAAAAACCTTGGATATCTTCCTTTGGCAATTTCTCCAGGTGCCTTTTAATCTTATGAGTTTGCCGTGCTCTGCGCGTTGAAAAGAGCATTGGGCGGAAAGAAAAACCAATGGGCATAGTAACTTGGTAAAATTCAAGGATTCTTGAGAATTCAAGTAATAGGGCAAGAGGGATCTTAGACCAGGCTTGTTTAACCTGGCATCTTCCAGGATGGCTACATCCTAAGACTAAGACTGAAGTTATCCTTGAAAAGTTCCTGAAATCCCACTTTGTTTAAAATGAGATTGCTAGATTATTAATCTCCATGATACCACATGATGTGTGGCTTTCTGGGCATAGTTTTGGCTGCTGTTATTAAATCTTTAAATCCCAGACTGGCTTGAAGTTTAGCAATCTAAAGAGTGTCTTCTTTTATTATGGATCTGCAGGCATTAAGACCTTCTAGAAGAGCCTTTTGGAAGATAACCATGTTATTAAATCTTTGTTCATTAACTGCATAGGAGGAACCTTCTCTGGCATTATTTCCATTGTTCACCAAGGGCATCATTCTTAAACTTTCTAATGATGTCCAATTAAAGCACATCATTTCACCAGGCCTTAAAAGATAGTGATTTTATTATTTATTAATTAGTTGTTTTATTTTAATGTTTTATAAAGTAAGCTAGCTCTGCAGAAATTGAACAAATCAATCAAACAATCTGTCAGTCCACCGAAGAATATAATGGTTGAGAATTCCAGGAACTGCAATCCCAAAATATCTGGAAGGGAAACTCTTATATATTGTGGGATTAAGGTTAGCCATAACCAGAAACAGTTGCCAGGATCATGGCTAAATTAATACCCAATCCATTGAATGTGAAGTCTTTTAACAGAATAACAGAGTTGGAAGGGACCTTGGAGGTCTTCTAGTCCAACTCCCTGCTCAAGCAGGAAACCCTACATATACATTTCAGACAAATGGCTGTCAAATTTCTTCTTAAAAACTTCTAGTGAGGGAGCACTCACAACTTCTGAAGGCAGCCATTCCACTGATTAATTGTTTTGTTGGAAAATTTCTCCTTATTTCTAGGTTGCTTCTCTCCTTAATTAGCTCCATGCATTGCTTCTTGTCCTGCCCTCAGTTGCTTTGGGCAATAGGTTGACTCCCTCTTCTTTGGGGCAGCCCCTCAAATATTAGAAAACTGCTATCATGTCTCCCCTAGTCCTTCTTTTCATTAGACTAGACACACCAAATTCTGGCAACCATTCTTCATACGTTTTAGCCTCCAGTTCCCGAATCATAACAGAACAAATAACAAAATAATAAAGTTGGAAGGGACCTTGGAGTTCAACCTGCTGCTCAAGCAGAACACCTTATATCATTTCAGACAAATGGTTGTCCAATCTCTTCTCAGAAACCTCTGGTGTTGAAGCACCCACAATTTCTGGTGGCAAGTCATTCCACTGATTGTTTTCACTGTCAGGAAATTTCTTCTTAGTTTTAGGTTGCTTCTCACCTTGATTAGTTTCTCTGCACTCTTTCTAGGGTCTCAACCGGAGGCTCCAGTTAGTTCAGAATGCAGCTGCGCAGGTGATAGAGGGAGCCGCACGTGGATCCCATGTAACACCACTCCTGCGCAGGCTGCACTGGCTGCCTGTGGTCTTTCGGGTGCACTTTAAGGTTTTGGTTACTACCTTTAAAGCGCTCCATGGCTTAGGGCCAGGGTACTTACGGGACTGCCTACTGTTACCCCATGCCTCCCACCGACCCGTACGCTCACACAGAGAGGGACTTCTCAGGGTGCCGTCCGCCAAGCAATGTCGGCTGGCGGCCCCCAGGGGAAGGTCCTTCTCTGTGGGGGCTCCTACCCTCTGGAACGAACTTCCCCCTAGCTTGCGTCAATTGCCTGACCTCCGGACCTTTCGCCGCGAGTTGAAGATGTATTTGTTTATTCGCGCGGGACTGGCTTAAATTTTAAATTTTAATATTTTAATAGGGATTGAATTTTAATTTATATTTAATATAAAATTTAGGGGGTTTTAGGTCTTAATGTTTTAAATTTTGCCAATTATATAATAAGTTTTTTAATCTCTGTTTTAGTTGTAAATTGTTATTGTTTTATATTGGCTGTGAACCGCCCTGAGTCCTTCGGGAGAAGGGCAGTATAAAAATCTAATAAATAATAATAACAATAATAATAATAATAATAATAATAATAGCAACAACAACAACAACAACAACAACATCTTTCAACATCCCAGGTGAAACCCTCACCTATTGAGATAAGATAAAGGTGAAGGTAAAGGTTCCCCTCACATATATGCAGTGGTGGGATTCAGCCAGTTCACACCACTTCGGGAGAACCGGTTGTTAACTTTCTGAGCAGTTTGGCAAACTGGTTGTTGGAAGAAATCATTAGGGAGAGAACCAGTTGTTAAATTACTTGAATCTCACCACTGCATATATGTGCTAGTCGGTCCCGACTCAAGGAGGTGGTGCTCATCTCTGTTTCAAAGCTGAAGAGCCAGCGCTGTACAAAGACATGATTCAATTCCAAAGGCACACTATAACCTTCCCACCAAAGGTGGTCCCTATTTTTCTACTTGCATTTTTTACGTGCTTTCGAACTGCTAGGTTAGCAGAAGCTGGGACAAGTAACGGGAGCTCCCTCTGTTACGCAGCACTAGGGATTCGAACCGCTGAACTTCTGACCTTTCGATCGACAAGCTCAGCATCTTAGCCACTGAGCCACCCCATCCCTATTTGAGATAGGAAGCACCAGATCTTATTTTAGGTCATGTATTCCCCATTTTGCCTCAGTGATACATAAATCTTCTTTCTCTCCCCCCAAGTTTCCTCATTTAGTCAAAAACATGGTATCAGATGGATGAATGCATGTAACTATTTCAGAGAAGGAAGTTGTACCTCAAGAGTGCTTTATAGATAAAGAGATCAAATTGGAGAAGAATTTAATGGTCAATTAAGTCACAGTCTCAGTCTAATAGAAATCAATGCAATTCGTGTCTTGTAGTCATCATGAGGCAATTAGAGTGCTGCTGTTCTGTTGCTTTGTTACATGACTAAGTAGAAGATGTTGCTAATCAGCCTTCAAAGCCAACAGGTAATAATTATTAGGCTTATTTTTGAGCTTCCAATTTTCACTGTTGAAAAAGGAGAGGTGTATGCTACTTCTAATTCCAATCTCTGCAAAACAGAATTCTTACAGCCCTGTTCTCTCCTTCAAAATAGTCATCAACTGCACAAGAAAAGACTATCAGCAAACTGTGTGACCAACAGAATAATTAATGGAGACATTTATCCTACAGAGAAATTTAGAGTAAATGCTACCCAGTCTCTGGAATGGTTGAAATGTTACCACAAAATGTGAATCTGTCCAACAACATATATCATTCACTGTTATTGACTGGGATGTTTGGAATTCTAGAAATGCCATTTTTCTTGTCAACCAGAGTCCCCTTGAGTAAGAAACAAACTCACAAAAATGTACAATTCGTTAGATCACTTAAATATGAGCCAGCATTGTGCTTCAGCTGCCAAAAAAAAAAAAAAAAGCGCAGTTCTAGGCTGTATTAATATAGGGATAGAATCAAGATCATATGGAGTGTTAATACCATATTATACAGTAATGCCTTGGTAAAGCCACACATGGAATACTGCATCCAATAATTTCAATCACCACAGTTTAAAAAAGATGTTGAGACTCTAGAAAGTGTGCAGAGAAGAGCAACAAAGATGATTTGGGACTGGCGGTTAAAACATATAAAGAACATGGCATAGGGCCGGGCTACTTACAGGACCGCCCGCTGCTACCGAATACCTCTCACCGACCCGTGCGCTCTCACAGAGAGGGACTCCTCAGGGTGCCGTTGGCTAGGCAGTGCCGTCTGGCGACACCCAGGGGAAGGGCCTTCTCTGTGGGGGCTCCCACTCTCTGGAATGAACTCCCCCCAGGACTTCGTCAACTTCCAGACCTCCGAACCTTCCGTCGCGAGCTTAAAACACATCTATTCATCTGCGCAGGACTGGATTAGATTTTAAATTTATATTGGTTTTAATGGGTTTTATTATTTATATTGTTCTTTTAAAAATTTGGCTATGTAGAATAAGTTTTTTAACTGTTATTTTATTCTGTATTTATATGTACCTTTTTTATTTGCCTGTGAACCGCCCTGAGTCCCTAGGGAGATAGGGCGGTATACAAATGTGATAAATAAATAAATAAAAATAAATAAATAAACAGTTGCTGGAATTGGGTACGTCTAGTTTAGTGAAAAGAAAGAAAATCTGGCTGGCGGGGTGCTTAAACTTGGGCCATGGGCCAGCCTGGAAATAGCAAAGGACCAGCCTGTGGGACTTCTGCTAGTGAAAATGGGGTGCGGGGGGTGCACTCATGGTCCCCCCAAGCCCAGTTTTGGCTGGCAAAGTGCTGCAGGAGTCCATCTGTCCAGTTCCCCCCCCCCCATGGCCGGCCCACGGAGAACTACAATGTTGATTCGGCTCTCGAAGAAATCCAGTTTGATACCCCTGATCTTTTTTTCCCCCCCAAGTTCTTTATTTTATTTTATTTTACACATCAATGTGTGAACAGTCTGGCACCTGGGTGTCATATGCTTTGGTGCAAATAATCATAATAACATTAATCCCATTTGTTATGCTCATCAGACTTATGTAATTCTAATGTTAACACACATATTTGTATTAAGTTATAGTTGGGGTGAAATGTAAAAATGTTTGCTACCGGTTATGTGGGCACGGCTTGGTGGTCATGTGACTGGGTGGGCGTGGCCAACTTGACTGTTTCACTCACTGTTAGAGCCATGAGTGCACATTTTGAAACGCAATCTGCCCTTCTGAAGCCCCCAACGCTTTGAGTTTCCCTCCACCACCCAAGCGAACATTGGAGCCTTCTCTTGCAGAAGCAGAACCCAAGCACAGAAATGGAAAAACGGGGGGGAGGGGGCAATGGGGAGGAGAAGGTGTAAGAAGCAGAATCGAGGCACAGAAATGGGAAAATGGGGGGGGGATGGGGAGGAGAAGGTGTAAGAAGACGTTTCCTTAGATTCCTGAAGTTTGGTGATCTAAGGAAACATCTTCCAGCTCTTCAAGATCGACTTTAAGAAGCCGACAGCCAAAGTAGTGGCAGTGGGGGCGACAGGGGTGTGTGCGTTGCAAAGACTTGGAGGCAGACACCGCCCCTCTTAGGAAAAGAGGAGGTGGCGAAGCCCTGACTGTCACCTGGGAAAGGAGGACCGAGGAGGGACACACACACACACACACACACACCTGTTGACCCCGCTGCTGCTACTTTTGCTGTTGGCTTCTTGGAGCTCTTAAAGTCGATCTTGAAGAGTTGGAAGACTCTTAGATGCTCCGAACAATGAGTTTGCAGCGTGGAAGGCAGGGAAGGATGGCGGGGCTGCAGGCCATGGACCAGTTTGGGGGTGTGGCCAGCCAGTAATTGCTACCAGTATGGCGAACCATCCCCAATCTCCGCTACTGGTTCTCCCAATTGGTCCGAACTGGTAGCATTTCACCCCTGGTTATAATCCTTCATTATTTAATTATTCAATATATTATTCTAATACCAATCACAATATTGTTTACACATACATGATAATTCCACAATCTAAGGGGTTGCCATAAAGAAGAGGGAGTGAGGCTATTTTCCTAAGCACCTGAAGGCAGGATAAGAAGCAAGGGATGAAAACTAATCAAGGAGAGAAGCAACCTAGAACTAAGAAATTTCGTGACAGAACAATTAATCAGTGGAGCAGCTTACTGGCAGCGTGTGTAACATGTGACCGGCAGAGGGGTCATGCGGGTGGAGATTTTGGAGTTTGAATGACTGAGGGAGGAACCTGAATCCCCAGTTTCGGTTTTCATCCAACTGTGCCAGTTTACCTATGCTAGTAAAAGAACTTTGAAAGATGTTGGCTTCGGAGTCTTTTCTGCAGGAGGGGTTTTCTGGAACGTTGACATTAAACCAAAACTCCTTTTGAGCATAGCAGCACCCCCACCCCTGTGGGGCCGTTAGGGATGCTGGGCCCCAGCATCAAAATCCCTAAGTGGTGCAAAGACCCAGCGAAAATGGAAAGAAAAGAAGAAGTAGTCCTGGAGGTGGCAGTGGGCCCAGAGGCTCAGGAACTTATCGATACCAGATTCTCCCGATCAGAAGAGGTGGTGCAGGGCCTCAAGGCTGCAGAAACTGCTCGAGAACTAGGAGCGCAGCCCAAGGGATCTGATTCCTGGAGACTTGCCTTTAGAAGTTGTGAATGCACCAATACTAGTGATGGGTTTCTACTGGTTCATCCCGGTTCGGGGGAACTGGTAGGGGTAGCAGAAGGCTCCGCCCACCCATCCGGACGTTATCACAGATACTCTGTGCATGTGCACAAGGTTGTGGACATGCACCGAAGTGCCGCAGGCGAGTGAAGCGTGCGCGCGCATGCATGTTCACAGTTCTGAACCGGTAGCGAAGGTAAGTGAAACCCACTACTGATCAACACTGGAAGTTTTTAAAAAGATGTTGGATAACCATTTGTCTGAAGTGATGTAGGGTTTCCTGCCTAAGCAGGGGGTTGGACTAGAAGACCTCCAAAGTCCCTTCCAACTTTGTTATTCTGCTAGATTGGGAAATGTTGTTATGCTACCATACCTGGATGTCTGAAAGGAAAACTTTGACTTAATTTTTATAGTGAATCAAATGCAGAATCAAATGTCAAGCTGAGTATTCAGAATGAAGATTTCCCCATCCCCAGCTTTGCGAATGAGTAAGATTTCTTTTTGAGAAAATAAATGAAAAGGTTAGTTAGTTAGTTAGTTTACTTCATTGATTAGCCCTTAGGCCAAATCAAAGTGCAGAGTTCCAGACACAAATTATTGCTAAAATCTGATAAGAACAATTTAAAATGGAATTGGAAATAAAATATAGTTTAAAATGAAGTTGGAATAAAATACAATTTAAAATGAAGTTGGAATAAAATACAACAATGTAATATATAGATAAATAAAATATGATAAAATTATATTTCAGTAGCACCCCTACAATCTACGACAATCAGTCCCACTTATGCTGATCTCAACTGAACCATTTTGCTCAAGTCCTGTGCTGTGTTAAATGCTATTTTCAGATTCTGGCTGCACACATTATAACTTGTTTTTAAAATAAATGAAAGGGTGATTGGAAATAAAAAACATACAGTAAAGGAAAAGCCCTGTGCATACAAGCAACAAAACTTTTTTGATGAGAAGCTACCCAAAATTTGTAATAAGATAGGTGGCTATATAAATAATATATAACAGAGTTGTTAATGCTTGGAATAAACTACCTGACTCTGTGGTCTCTTCCCCAAATCCCCAAAGCTTCAACCAAAAACTGTCCACTATTGACCTCACCCCATTCCTAAGAGGTCTGTAAGGGGTGTACATAAGAGCACAAGCGTGCCTACCATTCCTGACCTATTGTTTCCTTTCATTATATCCAATTAATATAGGTATTACATACTCATATTTATATATATGCGTGACAGCAGCCCTGCCCGAGCTCCTGGAGGTGCTTGCTGGGGTGGCAGTTGAGATCCCCAGACTTTTAGTCATGGGGGACTTTAACTTGCCATCTTCCGGCTCGTCATCGACAGCAGCTCGGGAGTTCATGGCTTCCATGACGGCCTTGGACCTGACCCAAGTAGTTGATGGCCCTACTCACATTGGGGGAGGCACTTTGGATTTGATTTTTGTCTCTGGTCAGTGGTTGAGAGATCTGGACTTGAAGGAAATAGTCATTGAACCTTTGTCATGGTCAGATCACTCTCTCCTTCGCCTGGACTTTCTGACCGCCATTCAACACCGCAGGGAGACGGAGCCGATACGTTGGTTCCGTCCCAGGCGCCTGATGGACCCGGAGAGGTTCCGGACGGAGCTTGGGCCACTTCCTGAGAGTCTGGCTCACGGCACGGCTGAGGAACTTGTTGCGGCCTGGGAACAGGCCGCGGTGGGGGCCCTAGACCGTGTCGTGCCTTTGCGGCCTCTGACCCGGCGCAGGTCCCAACCGGCTCCTTGGTTCTCCGAGGAGCTGAGAGGGATGAAGCGCCGGAGAAGACGCCTAGAGAGTTCCTGGAGGTCTAGCCGTTCGGAGGCTGATCGGACACTAGTGAAGTCCTATAATAGGGCTTACCTAGTGGCATTGAGGGAAGCGAGGCGTAGCTACGCCTCCTCCCTCATTGCATCGGCAGATAACCGCCCAGCCGCCCTGTTTCGGGTGACTCGTTCCCTCCTTCATCAGGGGGAGCGGGATGACCCGTTGCAGGGACGTGCTGAGGAGTTTAACGGTTATCTATACGATAAAATCGTTCAGCTTCGGGACGGTCTGGACCAGAATTGCGGTGACTCAGATGAGGCGTCTGAGGGTGGTCTTGGTGACATTTTGTGGGATGAGTTTGACCCTGTGGCTCCCGAGGACATGGACAGGTTGTTGGGTAGGCTGAATGCTACCACGTGTTTACTGGACCCGTGCCCCTCCTGGTTGGTACTGGCCACTCAGGAGGTGACACGAGGCTGGCTCCAGGCAATTACGAGCGCTTCCTTGGTGGAGGAGTTTTCCCAGCCGCCTTGAAAGAGGCGGTGGTGAGACCCCTCCTCAAGAAGCCTTCCCTGGACCCGGCTGTTTTAGGTAATTATCGTCCGGTCTCCAACCTTCGCTTCGCGGCGAAGGTTGTAGAGAGTATGGTGGCATATCAGTTTCCCTTGCACCTGGAGGAAACTGTCTATCTAGACCCGTTCCAGTCCGGTTTCCGGCCCGGTTACAGCACTGAGACGGCTTTGGTCGCGTTGGTGGATGATCTCTGGAGGGCCAGGGATAGGGGTTGTTCCTCTGCCCTGGTCCTATTAGACCTCTCAGCGGCTTTCGATACCATCGACCATGGTATCCTGCTGCACCGGTTGGGGGGATTGGGAGTGGGAGGCACCGTTTATCGGTGGTTCTCCTCCTATCTCTCCGATCGGTCGCAGACGGTGTTGACAGGGGGGCAGAGGTCGGCTCCGAGGCGCCTCACTTGTGGGGTGCCGCAGGGGTCGATCCTCTCGCCCCTTCTGTTCAACATCTATATGAAGCCGCTGGGTGAGATCATCAGTGGCTTCGGTGTGAGGTACCAGCTGTACGCTGATGACACCCAGCTGTACTTTTCCACACCGGGCCACCCCAACGAAGCTGTTGAAGTGCTGTCCCGGTGTTTGGAGGCCGTATGGGTCTGGATGGGGAGAAACAGGCTCAAGCTCAATCCCTCCAAGACAGAGTGGCTGTGGATGCCGGCATCCCGGTACAGTCAGCTGAGTCCACGGCTGACTGTCGGGGGCGAGTCACTGGCCCCGATGGAGAGGGTGCGCAACTTGGGCGTCCTCCTGGATGAACGGCTGTCTTTTGAAGATCATTTGACGGCCGTCTCCAGGAGAGCTTTTTACCAGGTTCGCCTGGTGCGCCAGTTGCGCCCCTTTCTAGACCAGGATGCCCTGTGCACGGTCACTCACGCCCTCGTGACGTCTCGCCTGGATTATTGCAATGCTCTCTACATGGGGCTCCCCTTGAAGGGCATCCGGAGACTGCAGTTAGTTCAGAATGTGGCTGCGCGGGTTATAGAGGGAGCCCCTCGTGGCTCCCGTATGACACCTATCCTGCGCAGACTGCACTGGCTACCTGTGGCCTTCCGGGTGCGCTTCAAGGTTCTGGTAACCACCTTTAAAGCGCTCCATGGCATAGGGCCGGGCTACTTACGGGACCGTCTACTGCTACCGGATACCTCTCACCGGTCCGTGCGCTCTCACAGAGAGGGACTCCTCAGGGTGCCGTCAGCTAGACAGTGTTGTCTGGCGACGCCCAGGGGAAGGGCCTTCTCTGTGGGGGCTCCCACCCTCTGGAACGAACTCCCCCCAGGACTCCGTCAACTTCCAGACCTCTGAACCTTCCGTCGCGAGCTTAAAACACACCTATTTATCTGTGCGGGACTGGACTAGTTTTTTAAATTTTCTAAATTTTAAATTTTTAATTTTATAGGGGTTTTAATTGGTTTTAATATTTATATTATTTTTAATAATTAGGCTTTCTGAATATGTTTTCTTAATGGTTTTCTTAATTTGTATATATATGTTTTTTTTTATCTGCCTGTGAACCGCCCTGAGTCCTTCGGGAGATAGGGCGGTATATAAATTTGAATAAATAAATAAATAAATAAATAAATAAATATGCTTATATATTGTATAGTTACAATATATAATATATAGTATATTGTATATTATAATTGTATATTATATTGTATTGTATTGTATTATATTATATTGCATTGTATTGTATTATATTATATATTATATATTATATTGTATATTATAATATATATAATATACAATATATAATATGTAGCCAACTATATTTTTTAAAAATTGGATTTTAAATGGGGTTTTATTTTATAATATGTATTTTATAATTTAATTTATTGGCCACATCGAATAAGTTTTTTAATAGTGATTTTATTGTATTGTATTGTATTGTATTTTATCTGGCTGTTAACTGCTCTGAGTCCTTTGGGAGAAGGGTGGTATAAAAATTAAATTATTATTATTATTATTATTATCATCATCATCATCATCATCATCATCATCATCATCATCATCATCATCATCTCAGGAAGCTCAAACTGCCCAAGGAGCTGCAGTAGGGTAGGAGAACTGCTGATTCAGTTCTACAGAGGAATTATTGAGTCTGTCATCTGCACTTCTATAACTGTCTGGTTCGGTTCTGCAACCCAACAAGAAAGACACAGACTTCAGAGGATAATTAGAACTGCAGAAAAAATAATTGCTACCAACCTGCCTTCCATTGAGGACCTGTATACTGCACGAATCCAGAAGAGGGCCGTGAAAATATTTACAGACCCCTCGCATCCTGGACATAAACTGTTTCAACTCCTACCCTCAAAACGACGCTATAGAGCACTGCACACCAGAACAACTAGACACAAGAACAGTTTTTTCCCAAAGGCCATCACTCTGCTAAACCAATAATTCCCTCAACACTGTCAAACTATTTACTAAATCTGCACTACTATTAATCGTCTCATAGTTCCCATCACCAATCTCTTTCCACTTATGACTGTATGACTGTAACTTTGTTGCTGGCAATCCTTATGATTTATATTGATATATTGACCATCATTTGTGTTGTAAATGTTGTACCTTGATGAACGTATCTTTTCTTTTATGTACACTGAGAGCATATGCACCAAGACAAATTCCTTGTGTGTCCAATCACACTTGGCCAATAAAAAATTCTATTCTATTCTATTCTACTTCATGCTTATGCTTATATATACTGTGTGACAAAATAAATAAATAAAAATAAATAAATAAACATTTTAAGCAAGCAAACAAATAAACAAAGAAAGTAGGGGAAAAAAGTAACATTTATTATATTTATTTATTTATAATTACATTTCTATATCGCACCATCTCCCGAAGGACTCAGGGCGGTGTACAGCCAATATTAAAATACACATACCACTATAATATAAATATAATAAATAAACACTATTTAAAAACAATTAAAAGCAAATATTTAGTGGCCGAATCACTAAAACGGTCAAAGACCGATTAAAACCCATTAAAATTTCGCTAAGATACGTTCTTAGGCTAGTCCTGCTCGGTGAAATAATAAAGTCTTCAGTTCACGTTTGAAGGCCCGGAGGTCGGGGAGTTGGCGTAACCCCGGAGGTAGCTCGTTCCATAGGGCTGGTGCCGCCACAGAGAAGGCCCTCCCCCTGGGGGCTGCCAACCTACATTGTTTGGTCGACGGCACCCTAAGGAGGCCCGCTCTGTGGGAGCGCAAGGGTTGTTGGGAGGCAATCGGTGGCAGAAGGCGGGCTCGCAAATTCCCCGGTCCTAAGCCATGGAGCGCTTTAAAGGTGGTAACCAGCACCTTGAATTGCACCCGGAAGGCTACAGGCAGCCAGTGCAGGCCGTGCAGGATGGGTGTTATATGGGAGCAACGCGGTGCCCCCTCTATCACCCGCGTGGCCGCATTCTGGACTAGCTGGAGCCTCCTGGTGCTCTTCAAGGGGAGCCCCATGTAGAGAGCATTGCAATAGTCCAGGCGGGACTAGAAAGCAGAGGCATCTGCAGGAGCAAGAAAAAAAGTCAAGACGGCAGGCACAACCATGTGACTGAAGCCCCACCCTCCCCTTCCTACATGTGTGAAATGTACATAAAAAGGAATGAGACTTTGAGTGAGTGGTTATAACCGCAATCTTGACTTTTTGACCCAATGTGCAGATGTCCTTGTTATAAGCGGCATTTTTGTTGTGTTCTCGAGTGACTACAAAGTCATTTCTTAAAATAATGTATCGATATAGATTAACAAGCTGTCATCAAGTTCTGAGCCAAAACTATATTATGACGGAAGGAAATAAAAATTGTTTTGTGGTATTAGCATATTAAAATGTACTGGCTAGATTTGAGGCTCTTCAGCTGAGATAGAATGGAAAGGGGCAACATCAAATATTCTACTGTACACATTGAACTGCTCTCTGACATTATTGACTGTAGATTGTGGTTATTGGAAAAATATATCGTTTGATAGTACAATAGATTACAAGAGACCCCAATATAAGGATGCTTTGGAGAATAGTTCTTACCTTTAAAAAGGGAATGAAGAACAATAAATGCTAACTATTGATGGCATATATGTGATAGTTGAATTGGAAGCAATAGTTCTCAACCCCAAAAACATACATCAGCTACTTGACTTCAAGGCCCCTGAGCACCACATCAAGACTCCTTTTGTTCATGGGAAAGGCAGAAGGAAAAAAAAAGACAATGAATTTACTATCCAGTTCCTGAACTAGATGAACATGAAATTTCCTGACAGTTAGAACAATTAATCAGTGGAACAACTTGCCTCCAGAAGTTGTAAATGCTCCAACACTGGAAGTTTTTAAAAAGAGATTGGATAACCATTTGTCTGAAATGCTATAGAAAACCTCCAAGGTTCCTTCCAATTCTGTTATTCTATTCTATTCTATTCTATTCTATTCTATTCTATTCTATTCTATTCTATTCTATTCTATTCCATTCCATTCCATTCCATTTCTATCATTCATTTGTACACTATCATTGGCAATGGGAGTTAACTACTGTAGTTTATATGGATTCATTTTTGTGCATAATAAAAAAAATCTGATACAGCTGAAGCTGAGCCATGTTTGTGAGACATCTCTCAAGGGTAGCTGAAGAGTCAAGCCTTGAAGTGTCAATAGGATCATGGTTCACATACAATATATGGGCCTGGTGGTTCCAGATGGCTCTCTAAATGTATTTGGGGCATCTCCCATCTTGTCTATTGACAAGATTGTTGAACCCTGGCTGATCCGTTGAATAATCTGTTGACACCATCATTCACAATCTGTCTTTCCTTTGTACAATTGATTAAAGGTCTTAGTTTGCTGAGGAGTTAAAAGCAATGGAAAGCAATGAACCAAGAGCTATGTATTATGGTATAAAAAGAATAGAATAACAGAGTTGGAGGTCTTCTAATCCAACCCTCTGCTTAGGCAGGAAAACTTATACTATTTCAGATGAATGGTTATCCAATCTCTTCTTAAAAACTTTCAGTGTTGGTGCATTCGCAAGTTCTGCAGGCAAGTTGTTCCACTGATTAATTGTCCCAATTGTCGGGAAATTTCTCCTTAGTTCTAAGTTGCTTCTCTCCTTGATTAGTTTCCACCCGTTGCTTCTTGTCCTGCCCTCAGGTGCTTTGGAGAATAGCTTGACTTCCTCTTCTTTGTGGCAGCCCCTGAGATATTGGAGCACTGCTATCATGTCTCCCCTAGTCCTTCTTTTCATTAAACTAGACATACCCAGTCCCTGCAATCATTCTTCATATGTTTTAGCCTCCAGTCCCCTAATCAACTTTGTTGCTCTTCTCTGCACTCTTTCTAGAGTCCCAACATTGTTTTTACATTGTGGCGACCAAAATGGATGCAGTATTCAAAATGTTGCCTTACCAAGGCATTATAATGGCCTTGGTATTAACATTTCATGTGATCTTGATTCTATTCCTCTGTTTATGCAGCCTAGAACTGTGTTGGCTTTTTTAGCAGCTGCTGCACACTGCTGGCTCATATCTAAATGGTTGTCCACTAGGACTCCAAGATCCCTCTCACAGGTACTACTATTGAGCAAGGTACCACATATACTGTACCTGTGCATTTTGTTTTTCTTGCCTAAATGTAGAATTTTATTTTTTTCACCATTGAATTTCATTTTGTTAGATAGCACCCAATGCAGTGATGAAATCTAAATTTCTTTCCTACTGGTTATGTGGGCGTGGCCTGGTGGGCATGGCTTGGTGGGGTCATGTGACTGGGTGGGCCTGGCTATGTGACTGGGGGATCAAAAGACAGAAACTCACTAACAATGTCCTGCTGGAGCAGGGTTGGACTAGATGACCTCCAGGTCCCTTCCAGCGTGGATTATCCTCTGAAGCTGCATCTATTGCCAGGTTTGTAGTCCTTCCTTCCTCTCCTTTTTCCTCCCTTTCTCCCTCCCTCCCTCTCAAATGAATCCCCCACCCCCACCCCATTTTTTGCCTAGCAGGCTTCAGCTTTCTTACCTTTTAAAAAATGCTTTTAAAAGTAAAAAAAACAAAAAAAAAACCTCTGACCATCAGGCACCTCAGCTGGGATCATCAGAGCCTTGTTTTAATTCTTAAAAGCATTTTTTTTACAACCTCTTTGGCTTAAGAGGTTGTTAAAAAAATGTTTTTAAAAGTAAAATGATTTTAAAAGTAAAAAAAAAAAAAAAGCTCTGACAATCACGTGGCTCAGCTGGGCATGGGGGTGGGGGGAGGCAGGGATTTTTGCAACCAGTTCTCAGAACCACCTGCTGCCATTGCTACCAGATTGGCCGATCCGGTCTGAACCAGGAGCATTTCACCCCCGGCCCAATGTTCAAGTTTGTTAAGATCCTTTTCTATCTTAAACCTATCTTCTGGAGTGTTGACTATTCCTACTAGTTTGGTGTCGTCTGCAAATTTGATGAGTTCCCCATCTATCATTGATGAATTGAATTGATGAAGTGATAAGGAGCCTCATATTTAGAGAAACTTTACTGCCCCACCTTTTCATCTAGTACATGGGTGGCATACGTCACGTTGTCATCACCTGATGTTTTATTTATTTTATTATTTATAATTTAATTTCTATACCGCCCTTCTCCCGAAGGACTCAGGGTGGTTTACAGCCATATTAAAACACATAGTATACACAGTATAAATCACAAATTTAAAAACGATTTAAAACGAAATATTTAACAGGCCTAATTAACTAAAACGGTCATAGACTGATATAAAACCCTTTAACATTTAAAATTATAAATTAATTAATTAAAAAACAATTTTGTGATGTTTTTCCCATTTGTGAAGCTGGGATGGGTGTGGCCTGTGCATGTTGCATGCAGCTTGTGGGCCACCAATATGACACCCCTGATCTAGTACATCAAAGTTATGATAAGTGTCAGGAAATTGTTATTTGCGTAACTAGTTGGCCAGGCAATATATAAACTAACTATGTATGTTTATAGAAAGGCATGATATTGCTTTAAGGCTGTGCAGCATCATGCAAGCATCCTGATTGGTTGAGCTCTGTAGCCAATGTATAAAAGGACTACTAAATTATGGCTTGTGGGGAATCTGCAGGGACGCTACAGCATTGTAACCTGATGACATGCTGCAACTGTATATGTGAGCTTTATGATTGTTGCTTGATCATGGCTAGTTACTGATTCTTCAAGATACTGACTGTTGTGAATTGAACTGTGTTTTGCCGAACTGAAAGAAGACCTTGTTTGTTGTGCAAGTCTACGTTGGTAAGAAGACTTGATATTCGTAACATCTCTGACTGACTTTATATGTGTATGACCTGGAATTGCTTTTTGGACTATGACTTTGCCTTTTCCCTAAAAGTAAAGGAATATCAAACCTCAGTTTGTCTGCAAAAAAAAAAAAAAGTTTGTTATTGTATACAACCAGTTTCATTCGTTTTCATGCGTAGGGTACTCTGCTCAACAGTCCACAACCTTGGTTGTGAATCCAGATTACCCTTAACAATAAGTTTTAAAAGCACAAATCATTCATAGGGCCAACAGATGCCTCTGGCGATTGCGCTGAATGCACCATAACCAGATATATTTGGGGCGGGGGGAGGAAACCCTTCAGGTATTTTTGAGCTCTGTATATGTGTTGCATAGGTAGAACTGTTTCGTTCCAGCTGCTTGGAACATTCCAATTAAGACTTGCAAAACAGAAATCTTTATTGATTATAAGTTCATCCTATAACATCTTGAATCTCCAAAGACCTACGCAAGAGTCCTCTTTGTAGACTTTAGTTCAGCATTCAATACCATCATTCCACACACTCTTCTAACTAAGCTAAACCAGCTACAGGTACCGGAACAGACTTGTAAGTGGATCACAAGCTTCCTAACAAACAGGAAGCAGCAGGTGAAGCTAAACGGGATCACATCAGAAACCTGTACAATTAGCACAAGGGGCCCCCCAAGGCTGTGTGCTCTCCCCACTTCTCTTCTCTCTGTATACCAATGACTGCATCTCCAACGATCCATCTGTTAAACTACTGAAGTTCTCAGATGACACAACAGTGATCGGTCCCATTCGAGACAATGATGAATCCGCATGCAGACGGGAGGTTGAACAGCTAGCTTTGTGGTGCAACCGGAACAATCTGCAACTGAACACACTCAAAACCGTAGAAATGGTTTTGGAAATGGTTAGGAGAAACCCTTCATACTTCCACCTCTCCCAATACTAGACAACACAGTATCAACAGTAGAGACCTTCAAATTTCTAGGTTCTACCATATTGCAAGATCTAAAATGGACAGCTAACATCAAAAATGTCATCAAAAAAGCACAACAAAGTATGTTCTTTCTGCGCCAACTCAGAAAGCTCAAACTGCCCAAGGAGCTGCTGATACAGTTCTATAGAGGAATTATTGAGTCTGTCATCTGCACTTCTATAACTGTCTGGTTTCGTTCTGCAACCTAACAAGACAGACACAGACTTCAGAGGATCATTAGAACTGCAGAAAAAATAATTGCTACCAACCTGCGTTCCACTGAGGACCTATATACTGCACGAGTCAAAAAGAGGGCTGTGAAAATATTTACAAACCCCTCGCTTCCTGGACATAAACTGTTTCAACTCCTACCCTCAAAATGACCCTATACAGCACAGCACACCAGAACAACTAGACACAAGAACAGTTTTTTCCCAAACACCATTACTCTGCTGAACAAATAATTCCCTCAACACTGTCAAACTATTTATTAAGTCTGCACTACTATTAATCTTCTCATCATTCCCATCACCCATTTCCTTCCACTTATGACTGTATGACTGTAACCTTGTTGCTTGTATCCTTACAGTTTATATTGATATTGTTTCCTGATTGCTTATTTGTACCCTATGACTATCATTAAGTGTTGTATCTTAGAATTCTTGATGAACGTATCTTTTCTTTTATGTACATTGAGAGCATATGCACCAAGATAAATTCCTTGTGTGTCCAATCACACTTGGCCAATAAAAAATTCTATTCTATTCTATTCTTTTCTATTCTATTCTATTCTAGTCTAGTCTAGTCTAGTCTAGTCTAGTCTAGTCCAAGCCTGAAGTACTTTCTTTTCCAATTATGATAATGATAAGCCCATTGAACTGGAAGGGAAAAAAATAACAAAAGATGGCAATGTGGAAAACATACACAGAAATCACACCAGAACAGGAAAGAATGGTATTCTTTATTACTATATTGTTATTAATATCCATTGTTGTTTTATTACTGTGATTACTCTCTACCTATGTAAATAAATGACAGATGATAAAGTAATGAGTAAAAAATGGACTCTAAACATTTATGAAATACCTCTATTCAAATCTGATGACCAGCTGTTGGTGACTCAATTTAAACACATAGCTGTTTCCCAGTTTAACTGAAGAACTAAAGGTTGAAAGTTTTAAAAGATATATGAGGGGTGCTTGAGGATTTAATCCTTGACATGCTATAGGGAGGCACTAATTAAAGTGTCGGACTGGAGAAACAAAGAAACATCAGCCATGAAAGCTGGTTGGGTGACTTAGGGTCAGTGACCCCACCTTTCTCATAGCACTGTTGATGTGGGGGAGAAAAGAATTGTGTGGCTGCTTGAGCTCCTGAAGGAAAGTTGGGATATAAACCAGACAGATAAATAGTTAAGAGATGCACTGCTTTGACACACTTCTCACTAGCAATGTTGGTTTCTTCGCAGGACTGTGTTACTGAAATTCCAAAACTAAGACTTAACCTTTCCTGTTATAACTGGGATCAGTAAGACTTTCTATAATTATCACCAGATATGAGGAGAACATGAAGAAGATCTGAATTAATCGGTGTAAATTTGAAAAATTCTGTCATTAAAGAGCATGCAATGTTCTACTTCAGCATCGGTCTCTCAAATGTTTGGACCAAGAATTTGCCATGATCCGATTGCCTTATCACACATCACAGCTTCTGTGCTCTCCAGACTTGGTTCTGATATATGGGGAGTGTCCATGAAAACACCTGTTCAACTGAGGAAATCCTCCCCCATCTCCAGTGAACTCAGGAAGATTTGATGAATGGTGGAAATGCATCCAGTCTGTGTAATGAGGCCCATGCTGGCTTACCCATCCAATTCAGACATTCATCAGGACTGTTATATTCTGAGCATGCCGCTTGCTGAGAAGCACTCAGCAGGCAATAAAAGAGCTTTGGCTCAGCCTCCCAGTCACAGGAATTAAAAAATCTTATTAAAAAAAATGGGGAGGGGGAGTTTATATCTTTCTCCCCAGACTGCCCTAAACCAGGGGTGTCAAACTCATGTCGTCACGGCAGCGTCATGTGACATATCGGGACTTTTTCCCCCTTCGCTAAACTGGGCATGGCCAGCGCGTGACGCATCCGGCACACAGGCCGCGAGTTTGATACCCCTGCCCTAAGCACAGAATTTCACTCACAAATGTTTCAAGTGAGAAGCCATTCATTATTTTTGAAGCAAGTAACCTTTACGTTTAGGCTGGGATTTTGAGCTGGTTTGACACTTTGATCGTTTCTTATAAATTAACATTGCCAGTTTTCCTTCTGGATTTAGAACTGCATAGAATCTCAGCAGCTGCAGTTGCTTCATGGGACAAAAGGCATGGACCTCCAGAGCCTCTCAAGAGCCCCCCCAACCTGCATAGTCAATAAGAAGGGATGCTGGGAGTTGATGGATCAATATCATTTGGAACACTACAGATTATACACCTAGGATTAAAGCAAGCCGGATCACTCCTCCTCGTGAGCATGTCTGCCACTTTTCTACACCCATTCTGGAACACTGGGCCAGTGAGAGAACCTAAACATCTTTCCCATGAACTCTCTCTCTCTTACTGTATGGCAGTAAGTAAGTAAGTGGTATGTCTAGTTTAATGAAAAGGAGGACTAGGGGAGACATGATAGCAGTGTTCCAATATCTCAGGGGTTGCTACAAAGAAGAGGGAGTCAAACTATTCTCCAAAGCACCTGAGGGTAGAACAAGAAGCAATGAGTGGAAACTAATCAAGGAGAGAAGCAACTTAGAAGTAAGGAGAAATTTCCTGACAGTTAGAACAATTAATAAGTGGAACAACTTGTCTGCAGAAGTTGTGAATGCTCCAACACTGGAAATTTTTAAGAAAATGTTGTATAGCCATTTGTCTGAAATAGTGTAGGGTTTCCTGCCTCGACCTAGACCTGGACCTGGGCTAGAAGAAATCCAAGGTCCCTTCCAACTCTCATGTTATGTTATGTTATGAATTTCTGGTGCTTATTTTGGGGCTGGGGGGTAGAATACAGAGGCTCAGAGGTTTTTACTTCCAGACCATGCTGCTGGTTAAGGAGGAGTTTGAGAGTTTGTGGTCTTCATGCACTTGTCTTAGTAGATCTCAAATCCAGTGCACAACCACACTTTATGTCTCTTCTTTATCTCTGATATGTTGGTAATCTAAGATTGGATGACGTGATATATCAGTGTGTCAAGTCTATGTCTTCCATTCTGTACAAAGTTAGCCCTCACCCCTCTCCTAGAAGAATGAAATATTTGGGGAAATATTTAAAAGGAGAAACATGTTTTTAAAAACAGAAAGCAGTCCCCAAGTCTTTCTTAATAGCCCCAGCAGGACTGGGCCATCATATTTACAAGGCGAAAGACCTTCAGATCAGGGTGAAATGATACCGGTTTGGACTGGTTCAGCCGAACTGGTAGCGGCGGTGGGTGGTTAGGAGAACCAGTAGCGGCAGCAGTGTGAGGCTCCGCCCACCCACTCGGACATCATTACTTCCTGATTTTAACCTTGTTTTAACCAGGAAGTAATCTGTTTTTTACCCTCTGCCCATGTGCAGAAGGCTTTGCACATGCACGAAGGATCCAAAATCGCATGTGATGCACACGGAGGGTCCAAAACGCATGTGACATGAGCAAAGTGTGCATTTCCGAACCAGTAGGGAAGGTAAGTAGATTTCACTCCTACTTCAGCTCCAGGGTGATGGGATTAAGACATGATCCTCCAGGACATAATAGGATTATCTAGCAGCAGACCTCACTACATTGCACAAGCTCCTAAGGACATTGCATCACCCAGCAAACTTCTACCAAACAAACATGACCCCACATGGCACCATGGGAGTCTGACAACAGCCAATAAAATACATGTTCTTGCACAGGAAGCTCAAGTTCAAAGCCCAAGAGAAGGAATAAAAGCCACCCACTCTCAACTCCATGTGTTCATCTGCACCTGAGAACCATATGGTTGGTGGTTCTGCATCATCATTAAACCATCTTTCCAGTCAGCCTCCACGTTTCCAGTGTCTTTCTCCTGGATTAGAACTGAACCAGATGGATATTTCTTCCAACATTTCTAAACTTTAACAGATTATTAAACTGTTGAATCTCTGTTAAATAGAGGTGTTGTTTGCTCCAAAACCATCTGACAATCAATCATCTGACTATTTTGTGATAATTCTGGACAGGGAGGAGCAGGTCTGTGACATAGGATCCTCCCAAGGACATTGCTACTTTTAGATAGGCAAGCGGAGGCCCGAGGTTGGTGGTCTTTGCCTTGGTCTGGTAGGTGCATCAGTTGTGACTCTTCCTAGAACATGAAGCTTTGGGGGTATTTACCCAAGTGATCATCCCCCCTCCCTTGAATAGGCAATGCGATTTACAGTATCTGTGGTTAAAGGAAAGAGCCCTCTTCCACCTACAACTCACTTTGTACAGAGCATGGAGATCTGATAGAGGTGGGCTACTTTTTTTTAGAATCGAATAAATTGAATGTGATCCTTTGACACTGTATCTGTCATAGCATGTTTCTGTACATTATTGATATGTTAAGTGTACTCAGAAAAGGCAAGGTGTCTTTCTAACATTTCCTGTTCTAGTTTTCAAAGAAATAAAATGCAAAAAATAAAATAAAAATGAGGCCACTGAAGTTCCTTCCCCGGAACTATCTATTGGCAGGCATTTGTTACATTTTGGATTCAAGTCTAAACTCATACATTGTTCTTCTTAAGACCAACTTGAGACATATCCATTTCTCACCAAGAGGATTGGAAGAGAAATGTAGCTGTGGTTTGACATCTGTTGGAATTATGAAAACGATGTGTAAATTATACCAGCTACATTATTGGCCAAATAAAGCAAACCAAGGGTGAGATTTTTGAATCTCTTTCTGAGATGAATCCCTCCTTTTAGATAAATACATTGATTGATTGATGATATTTACATACCTTTCAATCTTTCAACTTTCACTATATCTGAGCAGCTCCCACCAAAAGTTAAAAAACATAGGAATTAATATTAAAATGATAAAAATAAACACATGAAACACCAAAAATAACAAAGACCTGGAGCCAAGTTAACTTCTAATGTGCAATTATCCAATATTATCCCAGTGCTTGGAAGAAAACCCAGATCTTCAAAGCTTTATGGAAAGCAAGGAGTGAGGATGCCTGCTGAATTTAAAGAGTCAGACTTTTCTATAGGGCACAATGGAAAAGACAGGCTTCCTACTCCCATCGAATGGCAATATTTAAAGGAAGAAACTAAGAGCTTGCCTACCTTATCTGACCTAATAGGATGGATAGATGTCCTTAGGGCGGGTGTCAGCAGCCTGTGGCTCAAGAGCCATATGAGGCTCTTTGGGCCCTCTGATGTGGCTCCTTGTCATATGATCTCATCACTAGCTGGCCTTGCCCCTCTCCCTCCCCTCCCAGTCACTCCTCGCCTGGCCTGAGAAGGTTAAGGGCTATAGCGGGGGATGGAGAAGCAACTGGGGCAGAGACAGAAAGATACCGAGAGAGGGGCAGAGGGAGGGAGGGAGGGAGGGAGAGCTGTCAAAAGGGTTTTGTGGTTCCCAGTGTTTTTTAACAACCGGTTCTCTGCCTTAATGACCGGCTGGGTAGGCATGGGTTTAAAAGTAATGACCAGCACCTTGAATTGCACTAGGTACTGGAAGCCAGTGCAGCTCACACAACAGAGATATTACATGGTGTAAGAAGTAATCATACACACAGACACACCCTCCAGAGAATGAAATATTTTGGGGAATATTAGAAGAGGCAGAATATTATATTTCCCCAAAGGAAAAATGGAGAAACATGCTCTTAAAGGCAGAAAGCAGCCCCAATTTCCTGCAGAGTAAAACAGCTTCCAGCAGATGCCTGAAGTCTGTAGAGATGGATATTTTGTTCCCATTAAGAAAGACTGGACCAATCTATTCATAAATAAAACATTTTCAGCTCCATCTGATGGGGTTAAGAAGGACAGGACAGGATAGGATTTTTAGGACATAATAGGATTAACCCACCACCACTGAAAAAGCAAAAGACTCAAAAGCCCCTTCACTGCACAAGCCCAAGGACAGTTCAAACATCGAAGTCACAGAAACCTATAAAAATCCATGTATGCATCAAACCAATTTGTCAGCTGTCCCAGAACCCCATGCTATTGGTGGTTCTGCTCATCAATAAACAGATTCCTTCTTTCCAATCAGCCTCCATTTCCGGTGCCTTTCTCCCAGCTTGGAACCGGACTGGATTTTTCTTCCAACAGTGAGGAATCCTAAGGACCCCCAATTCATGCTGACTAGTTTTAATTTCTGGGTGGTCTTCAAGGACAGCCCCCTATAGAGTCCGTTAGACTGCAGTATTCTTCTCTGTTTTGAAGGATGTGGGGAAAACCCTGTAAACTTTAGAAAGTGCCAAGTGGCAAACTCTCCTTTAAATCATTCCAGGACGATTCTCCAGAAAGCCTTGCCACTAAGTGAAAGAGAATGATATGTAACTGATGCCCCTATTGTTATCACACAGTCAGCATCTTCTACTGCATGCGGCTTCGTCATGGTTTCTTTCTTGAGACCAAGCTATTTCCAGCCTAATGTATAAAGTTTGCTTTCAAGCTATCAAGGCTCGCGCTTTCTGCTCCCTGCTTCTTGAAATAATCCCCACGGGCAGGTGCAGTGGTTGTGTTTTGATTCCAAGCAACTCTTCTCTCTGACTGAGCCCCAAAAAAAAGAGGGGGGGAAGGGTGTTCAGAATCGCTCAACCTCCTGGCTGTTAGCCAGACTCGGGGCTTTTGTTCTTCAGCTCCAAAGGAGAGCCAGTAGCAAAACGACTTGAATATAATGCGAGAGGAAGGGAACACTCTCGCAATAGTGTCGGTGGCAGTTGGCCAGCCAGCTCTCATTAAAGGACAGCCTTGAATGCCTCTGTTTATTTGCTTGTTAACTTGAGCATAAAATTGGACAAACATATTGCTTAATTGGGCAAAAAGGAAAACGTTCCAATTTGGGGAGAGATTATCAGTAAACGTTACCCTAATTGGATTTTAACTTTCTGAGGTTTCAGCCATTTGCATGGCAATCAATGACATGCTCTGAGCTGCACTAAAAGCAGGGTTGGGCTGCTGGGGGGTTTGTGGGTTTCGGGAGAACCTCTAGCTAAGATTCTGCACAGTTCGGAGAACCCCCAAATTCCACTTCTAGCCCACCCTGTCCCTCCCAGGAGTCCCCATGCGGCCTGTTTTGAATGCAGGTAAGTGCAGGGACACCCTGCGTATAGTCATGGCTATGGCTTTCCCGGTTGCAATGTATGGCTGCGAAAGTTGGACCATAAGAAAGGCTGAGTGCCAAATGAATTGAGATCTTTGAACTCCAGTGCTGGAGAAGATTCCTGCGAGTCCCTTGGACTGCAAGGCAAACAAACAAGTCAGCCCTAGAGGAGATCAACCCTGACTGCTCTTTAGAAGGCCAGATCCTGAAGATGAAACTGAAATACTTTGGCCACCTAATGAGAAAGAAGGACTCACTGGAGAAGAGCCTAATGCTGGGAAAGATTGAGGGCAAAAGAAGAAAGGGACGACAGAGAATGAGGTGGCTGGATGGAGTCACTGAAGCAGTAGGCGTGAGCTTAAATGGACTCCAGAGGATGGTAGAGGACAGGAAGGCCCACATTGTCCATGGAGTAACGATGGGTCGGACATGACTTCACAACTAAGAATAACAACAAGTGCAGGGTGTGCGCGGAGGCTCAGGGAGGGTGAAAAATGGGCCTAGTGGAAGTTGGGAAGTTTCTGGCCTCCAGAGGACCTCCGGAGTCTGGGGAAGCTGTTTTCACCCTCCCGAAGACTCGAGAAAAGCCTCCGGAGCCCGGGGAGGGCAAAAATGCCTCCTCCACCATAGTGCAGGAGGCCAACTGGGCCATGCCCACCATGACCACGCCCACCCAGCAACCGGGCAGAGAATCCATTGCTAAAACTTTTGAAGCCCACCGCTGACTAAAAAGCTTGTTTATTGTATATGCCTTTTATAAGATAAGATAACCTTTGTTGTCATTTTTTTCTTTAGGCATTCTGGCACACATTAAAAAGGAAACTCTGTTGCCTGCTCTTAAAAGTGTACACCTACATAAAACATCTACAGTATATATCTCCACATACATATGTATATACCTACACCCTAACATATAAATATATATAAATATTATATATGTATATATAAAACTTCCTCATACAAGAGGACTAAGATGCATTTAACCAAATGGTTTCCAGGAATCCCTTAATCTGGTTGATCATCTTGAATTATAGGGTGGAGGAGAGCAAAGTTAATTATTGTAAAAGTTCTAATACATATTTTATCATCAGGGATTACCTATGTTAGAGAGGCCTATTCACAGATTATACTGAGCTGTGGTTTAGCATAATGGGCATATTATGAGTTGGAATTAGCTCAAATGAGATTTGAGCTCCCATATTTCTTCCTGCGGTTGTGAAAGGCTGAGCTTTCTATTCCCCTTACAGGAAACTTCTTGTTGCATCTGAACACAGGCTGCTGAATTATTGGTTAATTATGAATCAAACCAGTTTAATCATTGATCTTTCATTTGAACTTAGTTTGCTTTAAAATTGATCATAATGGGAGGAGGGAAGGATCTAATCTAAATTTAGACTCCCTGACAATCTGAATTTCAAGAAGTCTGACAGCAATAAATTTGGAAAGTTCTCCTAGCCATACAGCAGAGAGAGGAGAGGAGAGGAGAGGAGGGGAGGAGAGGAGAGAGGAAATGGAATAATAAATTGATCCTCAGTGAGAGGGATAAAGCCAGTCAATTTGGTCTTATTCCTGATGAAACAGATTGAATAAAACTCCGGTTTTGCATAATCTGTAAACATCACCACTACTCGTAGGTATCGTGTCATACTTTCTTAAGTATTTAATAGGATTCATGGTATGACTTTATTTACATTTACTTCATTTCTTGATTTGTGATATATCTTCTCTCCCTCTTCCTCTCCCCTCTCCTCCCCTCCCTTCCCCTCCTCTTCTCTTCTCTCCTCTCCCACAGACACATACCAAACAGTGGCAATTTAGTTGATTGGATTGGCAGTATCTGGAAATATCTGATTTGGAAATATGCCAGTTGGAAGGTATTCTGTCTGAGAGAGCTTGGTCCAAGCCTCAAGGGAAACAGAAGGTTAAGTGTGTATTAATAAATCTGATTTCAGCATATTAAAGAAGAATTTGAAGACAGAAATTGGTAGCCATTGGTTCCAGGCACGGGACCAAAGTTCATTCATTTGCAACACTTCTCATCACTGTTGAAGGCTCAGTGCTAGGTGGGTGAATGCAGTAAATCCTTGTTGGGGGGCGGGCTCAAAATGGCAACTGCAACCATGGGATTGAAGCCCCAGTTTTGCATTGTGTATCATACCTGAAAAAAAAAGAGTTCAGGTTTCAATTTTGGGGTCACCATTTTGACTGTTTTAGCCCCCCTCCCCTTCAGCGGCCTCTTTGTAGGTGGAAAATATACTTCTAGTTATCTAATCCAATCTCCTGATCAATACAAGATCCATGGGAACACTTATGAAGATGACCATCCTCCTGTCTCTCTTTGAAAACTCATCACCTTTCAGTCGGCCAGCTGATAGTTTATAGAAATTTTCTTTTGGTGCACAGCCAGAACTTGCTTCTATTGGTACAAAAGAGAATAGATCCACCCCTTCTTTTGTGGAGCAACCTTTCACATATATACATATTCCTTCAACTATTACATTCCAAACCCTTTACTACTCTGTTAGTCCTTTTCGAAACTTCACACTGTCCATTTTGAATTCTGGTGGTGCTCAGAAGTGGGCACAGTAATTCAAAACAGGGTCCGTTCAGGGCATACTAAAATGCAACAATGGCTTTTTGTGATCTGGAGTTTGCATTGATTTAAAAGTGTCTTTAGATAAGTCCTCTTTCCCCCTTCTAGTTAGACTAGCTAACTTCTCTTTCCTGACCCAATTGAAGGTGTTGGCACTAATAGCTTTAAACACTGAATGGTTTTAGAAGATCCCTAAAGACTATTCTCTTAGTAATCTGCGCTGGATAATTATATAGAACTGCTTGTTTTGAATTTTTGTGGGTGCTCTAATAACATTAACATTTTAAATATATTTTTCACAATTTGTGTTGTTATTGCTGTGTGGATTGCATGCCGCTTTGCAAGACAGAGACCCCCAAAAGCACACAATCTAATAAAACAAGTACAATAAAAATCCTGAGGGATGGTGCTCAAGTGAAAACAGACTGAACAATTTTTCTCCATATCTGTTTGTGTGTCTTTGGGGCATAAGGTATGTTAAATAGGCAATTGCTATTTACACAAAACAATGTTTGAGTCCCTGTTCACCTAATACTGTAATTGAATGGTAAATTGTCTCAGTTTATTTTAACAGGTTACTGGTTAATCTTCGGGCCTTTGATATCCCCATGTAGAAAAATTAGCACATAAGATTAATGAGTAAAGACACCACTTTGCCATTTCAAACCTCAGCCTCTGGATTTTAGATATACTGAAAAAGAGGCACCTAACCTGTTCAATAAAGATTCTTCTTCAGAATGTTTAGTAAACACCAGCACAGTGATCTGATGCCTGCAATAAGCCAACATACACACCCACACATTCTTTGGATGGTAGGAAAATGTATATTTTGAAACTGACGGGATTTTTTCAGAGGGAGAAATGTAGGTATCACCTTGCACCAGTATGCAGTGATTCATTTCTTTCCTTCAGTGCACAACTTCGAACTCCTTCTGTGAAGATTGCAACACAACCCACACTTTGTTTTGGAGGCATAGGCAATAACTCTCAACATGATATCATTGTTCTTGCTGCTTTCCTCCCTCTTCATGGGGTTTTTTTAGGAACATCAAGCAAAGTCAGGAATAGGAACGTGGGAAGCCTATCAGGAGGCAATGGGAAGAAATATGGAACTTGCAACGATATATTCAGTAAAGTGAAATCTTTCTCCTGAAAACAGCATGCCAGCTTGATTTCCTAGAGTACATAGTTTCTCCGATCATTAAATCCAAAAACATCATAATTGTGTTTCCCTCCCCCCACTCAAGAATCCTTAGATAGAAAATAAAATCAGCTCGTTTTGAGACGAACATTTAATAATAGATGAAGTTTTTGAAATTAAGGCTGCTAAGTCTTCCATGGTAACAGATGATGTGATATAATTATATTGTCTTGCTTTCTTAAACAGCATTCTATAAAGTACAGCAGGAGGAGAAAACTCACACAATGTCCTATCATATTATTATTATTAGAATATTCTTAGACAAATAGAGGTCATCATGACGAAGGACTGTGCAATCAGTAACCGGGGCTGGATGGCCTTAGCTGTTAGGACATTTCCCCTAATGTTTCTGTTGGTTCCAGCGGTGTTCAAAACAATATCAAAACAGAAACAAAAACCAATTGTAATGCGGGTGGTTTTATGACAAGATTGATGAAGAGGACTGGGATGGAGATATCGGATGTCCTTCTGTTGGGGGCATGATATAGAGAACTTTATATTCCTATGTAATGGTTGAATATGTAATTCAGAATTAAGCAAGCATTTATTTTGATCGATCAAAGATTATATTTTAGTGTACTTTGTTTTTCCCTGCCCTTTATGGGACACCTGTGTAGCATGGAATGATCTTTCTCATTCTCAATCTAAAAAACCTGGAGACTAGATTTTTTTTTTAAAAAATCGCCTGCTGACAGAAAGGCTCCTTGTTTCTTTATTATGACATTTTTAACATTAATTGTTGTATGATTTGTCCTTCTTCATAATCATGGCCGGAACCATATTCCATCTTTACAGTGTTTTGAACCAATTTTCCTTCAGACTGTGGTTTGCTGTAAATTTTATTTCTCTCCCCCCCCACACACTTATTCTTTGAAGTTATGCATCCATTTATAAATCAGGGTTTTTTTACTTTGATTTCTCCGTGCCATGCTTTAGTAAGAATTTACAGATTCATACTAATAAACGATCTTGGTTTCCAATTCTATCTTTTTTTCTCTAGAGATTGCTTTTGATTTTTCCAGTTATTTGCAGATTAACTAGGGTAGATTCCTATCTTTATTAAGCAATTTATGCTTTAGTCTATTTCTTGAGTCCAAATATATCATGTTGGCATATGGATTAGATCTCTTTTATTATAATTGTTCTCAAACAGGGAAGCATTTAGAATAGAATAGAATAGAATAGAATAGAATAGAATAGAATAGAATAGAATAGAATAGAATAGAATAGAATAGAATAGAATAGAATTTTATTGGCCAAGTGTGATTGGACACACAAGGAATTTGTCTTGGTGCATATGCTCTCAGTGTACATAAAAGAAAAGATACGTTCATCAAGGTACAACATTTACAACACAATTGATGATCAATATATCAATATAAATCATAAGGATTGCCAGCAACAGGTTATAGTCATACAGTCATAAGTGGAAAGAGATTGGTGATGGGAACTATGAAACGATTAATAGTAGTGCAGATTCAGTAAATAGTCTGACAGTGTTGAGGGAATTATTTGTTTAGCAGAGTGATGGCCGTCGGGAAAAACTGTTCTTGTGTCTAGTTGTTCTGGTGTGCAGTGCTCTATAGCGTCGTTTGAGGGTAGGAGTTGAAACAGTTTATGTCCAGGATGAGGGATCTGCAAATATTTTCACGGCCCTCTTCTTGATTCGTGCAGTATACAGGTCCTCAATGGAAGGCAAGTTGGTAGCAATTATTTTTCTGCAGTTCTAATTATCCTCTGAAGTCTGTGTTTTCTTGTTGGGTTGCAGAACCGAACCAGACAGTTATAGAGGTGCAAATGACAGACTCAATAATTCCTCTGTAGAATTGGATCAGCAGCTCCTTGGGCAGTTTGAGCTTACTGAGTTGGCAGAAAGAACATTCTTTGTTGTCCTTTTTAATGATGTTTTGATGTTAGCTGTCCATTTGAGATCTTGCGATTTGATAGAACCCAGAAATTTGAAGGTTTCTACTGTTGATACTGTGTTGTCAAGTATTGTGAGAGGTGGAAGTATGGAAGGGTTTTTCCTAAAGTCTACCACCATTTCTACGGTTTTGAGTGTGTTCAGTTCCAGATTGTTTTGGTTGCACCACAAGGCTAGTCGCTCGACCTCTCGCCTATATGCGGATTCGTCATTGTCTCGAATGAGACCAATCACTGTTGTGTCATCTGCGAACTTCAGTAGCTTAACAAATGGATCATTGGAGATGCAGTCATTGGTATACAGAGAGAAGAGAAGTGGGGAGAGCACACAGCCTTGGGGCGCCCCTGTGCTAATTGTACAGGTATTTGATGTGATCTTGCTTAGCTTCACCTGCTGCTTCCTGTTTGTTAGGAAGCTTGTGATCCACTTACAAGTCTGTTCCGGTACCTGTAGCTGGTTTAGCTTAGTTAGAAGAATGTCTGGAATGATGGTATTGAATGCTGAACTAAAGTCTACAAAAAGGACCCTTGCATAGGTCTTTGGAGACTCAAGATGTTGTAGGATGTAGTGCAGAGCCATATTAACAGCATCATCTGTTGATCTATTTGCTCGGTATGCAAATTGCAAGGGGTCTAAGAGCGGATTCGTGATGGTTTTCAGGTAGGAAAGCACTAGCCTTTCAAAGGTTTTCATGACTACAGATGTTAGAGCAACTGGTCTGTAGTCATTTAGTTCCTTGATGGTGGGCTTCTTCGGCACTGGGATGATGGTAGAGCGTTTGAAGCAAGAAGGAACATAGCACATCTCTAGTGATTTATTGAAAATTTATTGAAAATTTATTGAAAATCATTTGTGAGTGTTGTTAGTGGTGAAATTGCTGGACTTATCCTACCTTTCAAGGGATTCCAAATTTTTAATAAATCTTTTCTTATACCTTCACATACTTCCAGATTCTTATCTTCTTTTGTTTCTTTATACAATAAACATGTATAAAATCCACTGGCTAAATCTACTCCTTCTGTAATTGATATTCTGCTATTAGGAAATTTTATCCATTCTATATGACATACAGTTTGCTTTTTAGGAGTGTCTATGTTAGGAAAAGCTAATCCACTTCTCTTTTCTGAGTCTTGCAAAATTTTGAATATATTTTTTTCCTGATCCCAATAAATCTCTTAATAACACTTTGCCAGTTGGGAAGATCTTTGTCTAGCTTTCAATTGGTGCTATTTAAAATAGGAAATTTATCTTGGAAAATATATTTATATTAATCAACTAGATTTAGAATCTAGAAAGTTTTTTATCAGGGTTTGGAGCAATAAGTCATTCAGTAAAATGAATAAGACTAAATATATTTTTCAATTTTTGTTTTTGCCTTGTTCTAGATGTGAGGGCACTACAAAGATAGGACAAGTGATTAAAATGCTAACAACTGGACCAAAATAGACATTTGGTTTTCACCATTTTACATAATTTCTGGCATTTGTATGTGTCTTAAGTGCAGCTCTAACAACCTTGCTGAATTATCTTGTTCCTTGGGAAAAACCCATGAAGCGGTGCCTTCATTATCGAAGGAGATCTAGAAATTTGCAGTGCCTTTTTGTTTTCAATGGAAATCAATAAAATTGCAAATGCTTGTTTTCTGAATATTTACTAATTATTATTATTTTTTAATTTGGACAGGCTATTAACTGAAATGCCAATATTTGACAGATCCAGTATCAGCCTTACTTTGAAATTATTTCAGTAATTAAAAGTTGGCATGAGCAACTTGCCTTGAACTGTGACCAAAATATATCACAGTGCAATTAGGCTTTTGAACATGAGTTGCAACATTGGATGCAAGCAGAGATGGGTTTCAGCAGGTTCTGACCAGTTCTGGAGAATCAGTAATGGAAATTTGGAGTAGTTCAGAGAATCAGTAGTAAAAATTCTGACTGGCTCCACCCCCACCTATTCTCTGCCTCCCAAGTCCCAGCTGATTGGGAGGAAATGGGGATTTTGCAGTAACCTTCCCCTGCCACTCCCACCAAGCCACACTCACAGAACCGGTAGTAAAAAATTTTTGAAACCCAACACTGGATGCAAGTATGGTGACCCCCTTCCACAAAAATATTAAAATCCAGAGTAAAGAAAGGTTTATTTCATTTCATTTCTTTCCTGTAAAGAAATGAGAGTAAAGGAGAGTGATTGGAAAGAAGAAACTGAGTGTCCAGTTTTATGTATGCAAGTTTTTGTCTCATTTTATAATGATAATTTCTCTAATCAGCTGTGTTGGTTCCATGAAAATCTGATTTACCTCAATCAGAGGAATTCCAGGTGGCCTCAGATAGTTTTAAAATCAGATTATTATACATACCTCCATACCTGGAGGCGTGGTGGCCTAAAAGACTCCAGAGAAGATCTATACTCCAGCAATTTGAGTCCTATCAGTATGGGATAGGCTCCTGTCACTTGTCCCGGCTCCTGCCAATCTATCAGTTTGAAAGCATGTAAATGCAAGTAGATAAATAGGTACCACTTTGGTGGGAAGGTAACAGCATTCCATAATTTTCTTTACACTTTCTGCTGTGGTGTGATGTCATGCTGACCACAGGACCATGGACGTGTCTTCAGACAGCATTCGCTCAATAGTTTAAAGAAACAGAGATGAGTAAAACTTGCAGGAACTCCCTTACCTATGCATACCTGGGAAGTTTGCAATTGTTGTTTTTCACTGAAATAAACAATATGTTTAGGGCAAGAAAAATGTCAAATTCATGTATGATTTTAGAAATATTATAGTATATTATTCAATATTCTTAAGAATTATAAACCTAGCAATAGCGTGCTTTTTCCCTAAGACTGCCTTGAAACAAAATGATCTTTGGATCAGTGGCTTTTTATATCTATTCTTTGCTAAGATGCTTATGAAAAACCTTGATCATTTCCATGTATTTCAAGGGGGACCCAATGGTGCTATGCAAATATAGATGCATATTAATTACAAAAAACTACATGTTGGTTCATTATTTCAAATGCTGATTATCAAGTGACCTTAATGCAACTTGAAAATGATTTTGAACTGTCACTTGATTTATGGACCAAGTTTATAGGCAAGCAATGAAGCAGAGTGACTTGACAGTGAGATGGGCGGCATCTAAATTTAATAAATAAATACACTATCAACAGATCAATGGGTTTTCTATTCTATCTCCATGGTTTCTGAGGATAATATTGTTCAATGCCTGTAGGAGGCCTCAGATTAGGAGCAGCACAATCATTCTCGTTCAGTTCACTACTCTACATGTTCAGATTTGTTGCTAACTAGAATTCTTGGATAGATTGATAGGTCAAACTCAGTTGAATGACAGGATTTATAATCTAACTTCATTGGCATCCCTTGGCATCATGCAAACTTCTGGAGACATACAGAATATAGTTCAAATAAGTCTGTAACTGATCAGGCTTATTGTGGCCAGGTATAGGAAGTTGAAAGGAATTATAGTTTTTAATAGAATCTGGCCACTAGGTGGAGTATCCTTTACACCTACCTGTAGTAGAAGTCTGTTACCCTTACATATCTGCTTCCCTTTTTATGAACTTCTGGATGCACACAGATGGCTATTTTGACATGGACAACACTGAAGAAAATAAGTATTTGGACCTCCTTCTGTTGTTATGGAGAGAATGTAGAATAAAGCCTTTTGAAATACGTCTAACTATTCTGGCCAATTGAGAATTTAAATTTTATCACAACATTGATTAAAATAAGAACCACTAAAGACAATGTGTAAGATTCTCTGCCATAATTTGAATGCCTCTTTTGGGTTGTCATATGCTTGGTATGGTGGAAGACAAAGCTAGTGGATGTCATAAGAATCAACCTCAGTGGTGGGCTGCTGCATGGTTTGGATGAACCCTTAGCTGTGATTGCTGGCTGGGCCCGCCCACCTGCCCTTGTGCTATGTTTTCCATATATAACTAACTTTCTGGGTCATTTCCCCCACCCACTCTGCCCAGCTGAGTTCCACATGCCCCTGCTGTACTCACAGGAGCTGCTGGGCGACATGTTTGAAGCTCCGTTTCAGTTCCAAAGGAGCACGAGCGAATCAAGCGCGCATGCACACACTCACAACCAGAGAACCTGTTGTGAACATAAGTGCAGCCCACCTCTGATCAACTTGAAGTAGCATTACAACTTGGTATTTTCCCTTATTTTCCCTTCCCCTCACAGTGCAATTTATTTCTTTTTTTGGATTATTGTTTTTAGAGATAATTCAGTAATATTAATTCGGCTCCGAATCTCCTTGGCTTTGAACCATGAATAGAAGTGACTGTCTGTAGAAGCTTTCCTAGCACAGTTGTCCGAATGATGAATGAACAAAGTTCATGAATAATTAATGTCCTCAGAAACATTCTCTATGAAAGCAGAGAAAATACCCCTGGAAGGAGAAATTATTAGAAAAATTTTAGATTGTGCAGAAATGAACAGATTAACTTTAATGATTAAAGAAAGAGAGGATCCAGAATACTTTAAGATATGGGATAAATTTTATTATTGGTTAGAAGAAAGGTATAGATGAGCAATGGACAATTATGTAAGAAAAAGATAATAATGTATCTGTGGAAAAATGGTAATAGCTTAAATTGGAGTGAAGAAAGAAGAAACAACAAAAGATGGAGCCAAGAAGAAAACACCGAGACATCACACAGAAGGAATTACGGATGTTTTAAATGTATGTTTGTCTATAAAATAAAAAAACTTCTTAGAAAAAAAAACATTCTCTATGATGCAGGTTGATTTCCATTATGTTGAAGCATTTGTGCTATCTGTGCCTCAGAGGCAGGAACTGGTCTTTAGCCTGAGAAGAACCTTATGATATTCCAAGCTGGAGTTCAGCCTCAACCTCTTTCCTCTCATTTGTCAACCACACTGAGAAACCACAGGGCAGAAATGGTGACAGATGAAATACGGTATTGATGATCTGGGTAATGCATGCGTGGAAGCAAAGGGGAGAGGAAATGATCTATTGGAGGCTGAGATTGGCCGACACAATGGATGCTTCCCTGTCGTGCGATAAAGCTGTCTATTCCATAAATGCTACACGGCCCTAACAAATGCTGTGTGCATAATAGCTTTAAAAGGACTCTTTGGTGACATGCTAGATTTGTGCACGATAACACAGAGTTTGGCAGGTTTTGATTTTTTAAATACATCACCCTGGTAAATTGGCTCTTTTTCAATCCCCACCCTCTCCATTAAATTTCAGGGTTATATTCCCAAAGAGACACTTGCCAGTTCCCACAGTTACGCTGTTGTGTATGCTGGCCAACTTTTCTCCAATATGACTGCTTCTTCCTAGCATGTCGCTAGAAGCTTACAAGGCTTTATATATAAATATATATATATATAGGTCTTTGGTTTTTCGGGTTTTCTCCCGTGTAAAATTGGAAGTGTCTTGGCGACGTTTCGATGAAGTCTCATTCGTCATCTTCAGGCTTCAGCTTCGTGCTTCTGGGAGCAAATATATATATTTGTTTTCTGAGGTTTTCGCGGGTGTTTGTATGTAGGTCTTTGGTTATTCGGGTTTTCTCCCATGTAAAATTGGAAGTGTCTTGGCGACATTTCGATGAAGTCTCATTCATCATCTTCAGGCTTCAGCTTCGTGCTTCTAGCAATGCTCCTAGAAGCACGAACCTGAAGCCTGAAGATGACGAATGAGACTTCGTCGAAATGTTGCCAAGACACTTCTAATTTTACGCGGGAGAAAACCTGAATAACCAAAGACACACACACACACACACACACACACACACACACACACACACACACACACACACATATAAATTAAAAGTTCTATCCCAGCTGTAGTTCATGGTAACCTAATTATCAACATGAAGAATCTAGGTATTGTGCATAATTAGACATCAGATCCAAGTTTTAGAATTTTTTTGGGGGGTATTATTTTCTTATATTGTCAGTACAGCGTACTGACAACTTCCATACTCTTGAATGTATACTGCCTGCAGGTATTTGTAAACGCCATCGACTAAGAAAGAATAAAGGATGGTTCTGCGAAACATGTTTTGGAGATACTCTCCGCCTGTACTGGACTGCTTAGTTGTTTCACAATCAAATCACAGCCATTGGTGTCGAGGGAAGTCATCCCTCCTAGAAGAATGAAATATTTTGAGAAATATTTTAAAAGGCAGAATATTATATTTCCCTAAAAGAGAAACATGTTTTTAAAGACAGAAAGCAGCTCCCTGCCCCCAGCAGGTATTTGGTGCCTATTAAGAAAGATTGGGCCATCCTATCTACACAACAAAAGACCTTCAGCCTCAGGGTGATGGGATTAGCCCTCACCCAAGATCCAAACCAGGACAAAGCCATTAAGACACAATAGGAATTGCCCAAAACCCTTTCAGAACACAACCCTCTTCATTATATCATCACCCTCCAAGCTTCAACCAAACCTGAAAGCTCAGACAAACATGACCCCACATGACCCCATAGTAGTCTAACAACTGCTAATAGAATACATGTTATTGCACAGGAACAGGAAATTCAAGTTCAAAGCCCAAGAGACATTATAAAAGCCCACCCCTCTCAACTCCATGTGGCCAGCTGCACCAGGACCATGTGTTTGGTGGTTCTGTTTGCCATTAAACCCTCTTTCCAATCAGCCTCCATGTTTCCAGTGTCTTTCTCCTGGCTTGGAACTGAACCAGATGGAGATTTCTTCCAACAGTGTCTTACATTTTTGCGTTCCTCTCCTTCTCTTCCATTTATAGTGCTTGGATCAGTATCAGGCTGAACTTCTCAGCCCTGTTTAGATTAGATTAGATTAGATTTATTAGATTTTTATACCGCCTTCTCCCGAAGGACTCAGGGCGGTTCACAGCTAAAAATAAAACAACAATTATATACACAATAAAACAATAATTAAAAAACTTATTAAATATAAGGCCAAAATTAAAACCATTTAAAACCATAAAAACCCCATAAAATTTACATCATAATATTAAGAACTACTAAAAATTTCTATGCCAGTCCTGCGCGAATAAATAGGTAAGTCTTCAACTTGCAGCAAAAGGTCCGAAGGTCAGGCAGTTGACGAAGTTCTGGGGGAAGTTCATTCCAGAGGTGGGAGCCCCCACAGAGAAGGCCCTTCCCCCTGTTTAAACAAAGGGGGATTATAAAATAGAAGGACTTATCCATCATTTTCCTATGATCCAATATTCTCTTTTGTGAGGCCAACCAAGTTACATCACTGCCCTCTCTTGTATGATAATAATAAAAAAAGATCTCTAAACCAGTGTTTCTCAACCTTGGTAACTTTTAAGATGGGTGGACTTCAATTCCCAGAATATCCCAGGCAGCATGTTTTAACAGGTTTTTTTTTTAAAAAAAACACGGTGTTTCTTATTTAGAAAAGTACTATAATTAGAGGCAGTTTGCACAAGAAAGATTCAAGATCGGGGATCAGTGAAATTAGTGTCCTCCATATTTTGTGAACTAGAGCTTCCACAAATCCTTGCTATTTCATTGGATTGAAAGGAGTTTTTGTTCAAAGAATCCGAAGGCAATCAGGAGGTTGTCGGTACCTCTTCCAGATCCAATTCCTGGCATCTCCAAGAATCGTTGGGAAAGACTCTAATCCAGGGGTCTCCAACCTGGGCAACTTTAAGACTTGTGGACTTCAACTCCCAGAGTCCCTCAGCCAGCAAAACTGGCTCAGGAACTCTGGGAGTTGAAGTCCACAAGTCTTAAAGGGACCAAGGTTGGAGACCCCTGTTCTAATCTGATATCTTTGAATGACTGCCAATTAGTAAACTTTTTCCAGTTGTATGTTGATATAAAAAATGTGAGATGATTCTCTTGGATGTCGTGTAAAAATTGTATTTCATTTTGCATTTTGTACATTACTTTGCTATATATAGTTATGTTGCTTATCTTTACTATTTGGACTACAATCTGTTAATTTGACTAGAAAGATCAGTTTGCCACCTATAGTGAAGAGTACTTTTTTTTTTTTTGCATTTATATCTAGAGCATTCATCACTCTTGCACATTGGATGCTGATTGTCTTATTCCTATTATAAGTATTTTTTTTCACATGCGCAGTGTGTCTTTCTTGTCATTTGGTACCAGTTGTGATTTGGGATGACTGTGCTTACGATCTTGCCTCAGCTTTCTTTTGCTGCGAAGAGTGTAAATGTGAGGATTGGTCACAAAGTTATTCTTTCATCCTCCTCCTAATTGTTGTGAACAGTTGTTGTACAAGGTAGTCGCTAAATGAGGCCTATCTGTACGTAAGAAAATATGTTTGTCCACTCTAACAATCTTTTGAATAGACCTTTTGGATAAACGTCTATCAATGGCATCGCTATGCAGTCTTTCATCTACCTCTATGACACATTTATTTTTAAAATTCTGTTGGGAGCTTCTTCAACCCACCTGTTCTGGAAACTCTACATCATCTCACTGCTATGCATGAAGCTAATTAGCCTTGGGGTGGGGGGATCTGCATGCTTTGTAGATGGCTCTTTGCAGACTTATTATGTCTTCTCATTTGCTTTCCCTTGCTCTGCACAATTATGTATGCAAATTCAATCCTGCATTGTGCTTCCAGGCACACAGCTCAGTAAAATTCCAAATGCTGCTAAGTCAGAGTCTGCACAGTTGGGAAAATGGCACCACCTCCAAGATGAATCAAGCTACTCTCTTGGGATACATGAGATACAATATGCTGTATGTTCCATTGGATCGTTGTTTCAGATATATTTCCTTACCTAAACAGAGAAACAGAATTACCATGGGGGTGGGGGAGGAGCAGTGGGTGGGTGAGTGACTTTCCTTGTGGGAAGCTAGCAGGGAGCATTAGAAGCCTTGCCTTGCCTTGCCTTGCCTTGCCTTGCCTTGCCTTGCCTTGCCTTGCCTTGCCTTGCCTTGCCTTCTCTTCTCTTCTCTTCTCTTCTCTTCTCTTCTCTTCTCTTCTCTTCTCTTTGCCTCTCCTCTCCTCTCCTCTCCTCTCCTCTCCCCTCCCCTCCCCGCAGGTAAGGGGCTGTTTCTAGGTGGAGGATGGAACAAAGAATTGTGAGACTGGCTGGGAAACTGTCACAGAACATCGAATACAAAGATACATGACCACAGCAGCAGCCTAGCAATGTAGTGGCAGCTAGTAACCGTGAAGCAGACACAACTTTCTCAAATTTCATTCCCTCAGGAGTCGTGGGTTGCAGATTTTGTGCACCTTCTGCAAATTAGCCTATTTAAGATACCTTGGTTCAAAAACTGTTGCCCCGTGATGCATCATTTTGCTCAGTTAAAGGTTAAAAGAGAGTTTTAGTGGTATACAGCTATTCTGGAGCTGCCAAGAAGTGTATAAATAGTCATGAAATTTCCATTAATATCCAAACATCTGAAATTGCTGAAAAATATAGACATTAATAGCCTTTCAAATGATGTGCTGATCTTGCATATTTTAGTCTGGTTGGATGAACTCTGGAGCTTCTGAGATTTTATTGAAGGTTATTATGTAACCGAACCCGCCTCCATTGCCGTGGTACTTGTGTATGAAGGGGAAGCTTCATACTTTCAGCCCTGCACTATCCTGATCTCCAGCATATTAAGAGCCGAGGTGGCGCAGTGGTTAGAGTGCAGCACTGCCAGCTACTTCAGCTGACTGTTAGCTGCAGTTCGGCAGTTCAGATCTCACCAGGCTCAGGGTTCCATCCTTCCATCCCTCCGAGGTGGGTAAAATGAAGACCCAGATTGTTGGGGGAAATAGGTTGACTCTGTAAACTGCTTAGAGAGCACTATGAAGCACTATGAAGCACTATGAAGCAATAGCACTATAAGTGCTATTGCTATTGCTATATTATGCCCCTCACGTACACCTTTAACTGGTGGTGGCAGGCCTGAATGCTGTAAACTTCTGGATGCAAAGCACTGCTATTGATTTGTTTAGTGCAGGATATAAATCCCACAAACAACCCAGGTATCTGGGGAGATACAAAGCACCTGCAGTCACACAAACGGGACACAGAGTCTTTTTGTTCTTTGGCCAATGGAGCGGCAAGAATATACTTTTATTTTTTTTATTTTTTTTATTTATTTGTCATAACAGCATACATAAGCATAAGCATGAAGCAACTATATAACATATAAGCATATATATGAGTATAAGCATGCAATAACTATATTAATTGGATATAATGAAAGAAAACAATAGGACAGGAATGGTAGGCACGTTTGTGCTCTTATGCACGCCCCTTACAGACCTCTTAGGAATGGGGTGAGGTCAATAGTAGACAGTTTTTGGTTAAAGCTTTGGGGATTTTGAGTAGACACAACAGAGTCAGGTAGTGTGTTCCAAGTATTAATAACTCTGTTACTGAAGTCAGATTTTCTACAATCAAGATTGGAGCGGTTAACATTAATTTAAAATCTATTGTTTGCTCTTGTATTGTTGTGATTGAAGCTGAAGTAGTCTTTAACAGGAAGGACATTGCAATAGATGATTCTATGAGTTAAACACAGATCCTGTCGAAGGCGGCGGAGTTTTAAGTTTTCTAAACCCAAGATTTCAAGTCTGGTGGCATAAGGTATTTTGTTGTATTCAGAGGAGTGGAGAACTCTTCTTGTAAAATATTTCTGGACATGTTCAATTGTATTGATGTCTGAAATGTGGTATGGGTTTCAGACCTGCGAGCTATATTCAAGAATTGGTCTAGCAAATGTTTTGTAAGCTCTGGTTAGTAGTGTAGTGTTTCTAGAGAAGAAGCTACGTAAGATTAGGTTTACAACTCTTAATGCCTTTTTTGCGATGTAGTTGTAGTGGGCTTTGGCACTTAGGTCATTGGATATGAAGACTTCAAGGTCTTTGACAGGGTGGAGGTCATCTGTAAGATAATGTCTGTCGAGTTTGTTTTTAGTGTTTAGTGTTCTTTTTTCCAATGTGTAAGACTGAGCATTTGCTGGTTGAGATTTGGAGTTGCCAGGTTTTAGACCATTCTGACACAAAGTCAAGGTCTTTTTTAAGGGTAGCTGTATTGTTGGTAGTGTTAAATAGTTTGACATCATCAGTGAAGAGAACACAATTACTTTTAATATGGTCGCAGAGATCATTAATGTATAATATGAAGGGTGTTGGTCCAAGAACACTGCCTTGGGGAACGCTGCTATTGACAGGAACAGGATTTGATAGGGCACTGCCTATTTTGACCACTTGTTGTCTGTTTGACAGGAATGCTGTTATCCAATTGTGGAGGGGTCCAGAGATGCCGTAGGATTTTAGTTTGAGGAGAAGTTTGTCGTGTACCATTGAGTCAAAAGCTTTACAGAAGTCTATGTAAATTGCATCTATTGTTTTGCCTTGATCAAGTTTAGTAGTCCATATGTTTTTTCAGTGAAGAAGTTGTAAGTTACATGGTAATTTTTTTCTGAAACCAAATTGTTTATTAGAGAGTAGATTGTTTGTTTCTAGGTGGAGGGTAATGTATTGGTTTACGATGGATTCCATAACTTTACAGGTAACGCAGCATAGAGAGATTGGTCTGTAATTTTCAACTAAGCTGGGGTCTCCTTTTTTGAAGACAGGGATGACCGTGGCTAGTGACCAAGGTTTGGGAAGGGAACCAGTCGTGAAGGCTTTTTCAAAGATTATGCTTAGGGGTTCTGCTATATAAGTGGAAAGCTTTTTTAAGAAGTATGCACATAGTCCACCAGGACCTATAGATAGGGGATGGTTTTAAATTGCGAAGAGCTTTTTCAACATTTTCTTCAGTGAATCTATATATGTTAGGTCGTTGTTGGTGTGGTTGGGAAATTTCGGGTTTGAGCCATTGCTGTTCACAAAGACTGAGCCGAAGAATGTGTTAAAGCAAACTGTTGCTTTAACTCAGGGGTGTCCAAAGTTTTTTGAGTGAGGGCCAAATACAGAAAAATAAGCAAAGGCCCGGGCCATGGGGGGGGGGGTAAAAAATTTTGTACCAGTTCTGTGGGCGTGGCTTATTTTGGGGTGTGGCTTGGTGGTCATGTGACTGGTGGGCGTGGCTAACTCCTCATGTGACTGAGTGGATGTGGCTATGGGCATAGAAACCTAAATACATAGAGACCTAAATACTGACAGCGGCTACCAGTAATCCTCGGCTTGCAACCACTCATTTAGCGACCAATACAACAGCACTGAAAAAAGTGACTTACCACCAGTCTTTGCATTTATGACCTTCGCAGCATCCCCAGTTACATCAAAAGTCAAGCTTTTGGCAACCAGCATGTATTTACTGGGGATTTTCCGCCGTCCGTCGCGAACTCTCTTCCCACTGAGGGAGACACAGCAGCCAATGGAGGGACTCCGGGGAGGCCCAGGCGAGGCCCGCACCGCTTCCTTGCAGCCACTCAGGTGTGCCACGCGGCTCCCACCCAGGCCAGAAAGGGACGGGGCTAACTAGGGGGCGAGAGTGGGAGGGCACTGGCCCCTCCTCCGAACGCCGAGTGGTGGCGCAGTGCGGAGCGGCAGGCGCGGCGGCCAATGGGAGCGGGCGAGCTCGGCCGCGTCACGGGCCGGCACACGGGCCCGCGGCTGAGGTAAAGCGGAGCGTGTGGTGGGGCGCCGCGGCGGCTGCTTCGGCGGCGCATGGAGGCGATGCCTTGCCGCGACCGGCGCGTGGTGGGCCTGGCGGGGGCAGAGGCCGGGATGCCGGCGAGCGGCGAGGGCGAGCCTCGGCAGCTGTGCTTCGCCGACCCCGGCCCGGGCAGCGGTGACAGCCTGAGCCCGGACAGCAGCAGCAGCAGCGCCGACGGCAGCCGATGCTGCTGCGCTGGCGGGAACGGCTGCTGTGCGGGCGACGGGGGCGCCGAGGAGGCCACGGCCACGTCGGCGACGGCGACGCATCACGACTGGCCGGGATCGGTGGCGGCCCAGCTCAAACTCCTGCCCATGAACGACCAGATCCGGGAGCTGCAGACCATCATCCGCGACAAGTAAGCGCCCCCTGAGCGCGTGCAGAGCACCGCGCCCAGAGAGGATCCCGCGCGGGGCTGCGAAGCAGAGCGCCTCGCCCGCCTGGCTTCCGGGGCTGCAGCCCCACGTGGGGACGATGGGTGTCGCCGCCCGCCCGCCTCTTCCTCTGTCTGGTGGGCCGGGCTGGAGCCATGGGCGTCCTGGGCGCCCCCTACAGCCCAGTGGCGGAATGGCCGGCCCGCAGCCCCGGGTGGGCGGGGATCGCCTCAGCGGAGCCACTCCGCATCTGCAACCGGGCGAGCGGCGGCTTCCTTGGGGGCCAGGACGGGGGCCGCACCCCACTGTCCACCGAGAATTTGCTGCGGGCCAATAAAAACTGACCCGCGGGCCGCAGTTGGCCCGCGGGCCATAGTTTGGACACTCCTGCTTTAACTGTTTCGTCATTATTTTCTTTGCCGTTAGATTCTTTTTGTGGTGGGATGGATCTTGAGACATTAAGTTTGTTATTCACAAAATTATAAAAAGCACAATTGGAATTTGTGCGCAGAAGGTCTTTTTCTTGCTTGGTGTGGTAATTTGCCAGTCCTGACTTTCTAAAAGTAGCAAAATGTTCTTCTAAAAGCGAAAGGCTCTATTCACAAGTCTCTGTTATTGCCCGAGCGCCTTTCTAGGTGCTAATTGTACTCATCCTTGCCTCTTTGCTGTCTTGTTTTAAGGAATTAAAAAAAAAAGCTAATTAAATGGCATGGATAAATGACTCTGGGCAGTTGCTGCTCGCTCTTCTTCCCAGGCTCCCTGCAAGCTCCATGACATCCTTTGCGAATTGCCTGGAGAAGCTATGCTGCAAACATGTAGCTCTGAAGGCAAGGTTTTGCAATGCAGATTGTTTACTCTGATACTTGTTCATGATGGATTGAGGTTGAGGATGGCAGGTGGCCAGCTTCTCCTCCTTTCATGTCACCTGCTTTTGAAGCAACTTCAGGTTCTGTGCAAAAAACCCAACAACCCTCAAGCAAAAAACAAACATTTAACTTGCAGTTGTTTGTGGCAGAAATCTTCTCGCCATCCATCCACGTGGAACAAAGGAAGTCAACTTATTCTGATCCTGTACGATTTATCCATGAGATAGCAGGTAGAGATGCTCTTCTCACAAAGAACCAATCTTATTCGAGACTGTTAACTTTGACTGGTTGTTTTATCTTCTGATGTTAACCATAATCCAAGAGTAGGCAACCTACAGGCAGAACATCTAGAGCATGAGATGGTTGTATTCTCCCTATGGCTAAAAGTCTGTAGAGCTTTTCAGTCATCCAGGTCATGGTTGTCCTAAAAGTGCTTTTTCAGGAGGCAAGTGGACTTTCTTGTTTTTTCTTTTGAAAGTGTCCAGAAAGTCTAGTTGCTTCTGAAAAAGCACCTTTTCTGGTACAATCATGACCTTGATGTCTGAGAAGCTCCACAGACTTTTAGCTACAGGAACCAGGAGCACTACTCAGGTAATCCTGAGGACACAGATAAACCTTCAAGTGCTTCAATAACTGTTGTGGCCTGCCAGTGGCCAGCAGAGCTGGCAGCAGATTCAGACAGTGAAGAGGTTGGGAAGGAACGTGGGCCAGTTCTGGAGTCTGGGGAAGGCTCGGACGAGGGCTCTGAGTTGGAGGCAGAGAGGGGGCCAAGGCCATCTGATAGTTCTCTGCTGCCTCCAGAGTCTTTGGTGTCTGACATCAGTGAAGCAGAAGAAAAGCATGAGCCTGTTCCCAGTGTGCCCATGTGCAGAGCTGCCAGCAGGCAGGAACAATTAAGAAAACAGGGTCGACTTGGGAGTAAGGCTTGGAGATGATTGGCCCCTCCCATAAGACATAAAAGAGAAGCAAATGGGATGTGAGCTTTTGCAGGAAACAATTAGTTCATCTGGCTGGTGAAAGCTTTGGAAAAGTTCTGCTTGACTTTGCTAAATTTGGCCTTGCCCTGCATGTGGCAATTAGTTCTCTGGCAGCATTCCAAGGGAGATAAGATGGGTGTTTGTAAATACTCCCCTCCAAGACTGTTTGATAAGCCTTTGGACTGGGAATGACAATACTTCACAGCTATCTGAATTAAAGAGGTTTGCCAGGGCTAAGTTTGTGCTGTATACTGTCTAAGGAAGCCTAGGTTAGAACAATAACCCTCTAAAAGGATGCAAATGACAAGCTGTCTGCAAGGAATATAAATCCTTCCATTGCTCACAAACCTGTCAGAGCTGCAGAAGCTTCTTGGATGAGAAGCGAAACATCTTCAAAAGAAAAAAAAACAAGAAAGTCCAGTTGCCTCCTGAAAAAGCACCTTTGGGACAACCATGACCTGGATGACTGAGAATCTCTACAGGCTTTTAGCTATACAATTTAGGATGAACACCCTTTGAATGGTATGGGAGTAGGAATGGCTTTCCAAAGAAAAATTGGAATACTACAGGAACCAGGAGCACTTACTCAGGTAACCCTGAGGACACAGATAAACCTCCAGGTGCTTCAAAAGGATGCAAATTACCAGCTGTCTGAAAGGAATATAAATCCTTCTGTTCCCCACTGTCCTGTCAGAGCTGAAGAAGCTTCTTGGCTGAGAAGTGAAACATCTTCAAAAGAAAAAACAAGAAAGTCCAACTGCCTCCTGAAAAAAGCACCTTTGGGACTCCCTATGGCTAGTAACCATGGCCAGATGTGGAATCACTGGAACCCTTTGCAGAGCTCAAAAAGATTTCTGCAACTTCATAGAAAGCCAGATCGTGCCAGTTTTTAAAATTTAATTTGCACCATTAAATAAATCTTCAGCTTGTATTATTAGATGAATGAAGTCGACAGCAAACCTAGTAGGCAACTTGGCAACAGTCTGGGGAGCCATTGCTGCTTCCAGCTCTCACACGGTCTGCCTCTTTCCTTACATTTTTTATTAGAGTTTATTGTGGTATAAAGGGCAAATGGAAATAAAGGAAGGAAAAGGGAAAGCAATGCAAGGTAAAAAGAAGAAGAAGGAAAAGAAAGGGACTTTGAACCTTTTTTTGATGCAGAATACAATATGCAATTGCACTTCAACTTTTATTTACATTTCTAATAGATACAAGCCTTTTCTGTAACAACAAAGTTAATCCAGTAAGCAAAACCTAAAATCGAATTTGCATTTATTTATTTTTTCTGTTAAAAGCAGAAGCAGTTCCAAGTAGGAACAAAATTGGATAAATTCTTCTTTTTAATTAAAATAGTTTTGCCATCATGGCCTGCCTCTTTCCTGATTATTAAGAAACTTCATAGCTGCACATGTCGGCACAAATAATTATTTCTCAATTTGTACGAAAAGCCACACAGTCTTTGAAATCTGATAGTAAGGAAGGCAGGAGGTTGAGGTTAAATCCTGCCCTTATACTATCATCATCCATGCAATCTTCTCTGCTACCGGTAGGCAAAATGTTGAAATGTTCTGACCTCAGAAAGTGTTTGGAACAGATGTTTTGAAGTTGGAATGTTTTATATACCATTAGACTGTATGTTGTCCCTATGACAATAAGGCAATGCTGAGAGTATGTTCTCATAATGATTATAGTTTCCACTTGGCTCAGTGGCTCAGACACTTGGATAATAGCAATAGCAATAGCACTTAGACTTATATACCACTTCACAGTGCTTTACAGCCCTCTCTAAATGGTTTACAGAGTCAGCCGATTGCCCCCAACAATCTGGGTCCTCATTTTACCCACCTCGGAAGGATGGAAAGCTGAGTCAACCTTGAGCCTGGTGAAATTCGAACGGCCAAGTTGCTGGTAATCGGCAGTCAGCAGAAGTAGCCTGCAGTACTGCATTCTAACCACTGCACCAGCACAGCTCTAATCTGTTGCAACTCAGTGGCCTTCAATTGACAGGCTGGGAAAAGAATTGCTAGATTTGTGGTGGTATCCATTATCCATGAATTTTTGGAGACAGGGTTGGGTAAATACGAAAGGCAATGCCTTGAATAGACACATTTTTCACTCCAGGAAGAAGTGGCTATTAGACTCCTGATGTGCAGCATAAATGAGAACGACAGGTTGCTGCAGCACAATGATTCTCATGTCAATGAACTAAATCTTTCCCTTAAACGTATCTATTTTCCTCCTTCATTAGCACCAAAGGTCACCGGGGAACCGGCTAATTTTCTTCCATTCGTCTTTCTTCTTTCTCAAAGAAAATAAATGTGTTTGCAGGCTAAAGGACCACCCATCCGCCCCCTCTTCTCAAGCAAGAGAGAGAAAATGAAGGGGTTGGAAACACTGATACCTTCACAAATGTTAGGAACATTTTTTCAATTAAGTATTAGAAGCATTTTTCTTTTAAAATATGGCAATTGTAAAAGATTTTTAGTTCCATATCTGCTCTTTAAGATCTACAGGAACCTACTATGCTCCATCAGTTCACACACCACCAATATGTGGATGGTGCTCAGATATAAGTTCACCACGGGGCCAGTGGGAAATATGATAAAAGTCTTGCCTCAGGTTTGGTGGCTTAGAGGACAAGGATGGAAAGAAACAAGGCAAAACAGAAGCCTTGCAACTGACTCGTACTTATGACTGTTGCTGTGTCCCAAGGTCATGGGGTCACCTTTTGCAGCCTTTTGACAAGCAAATCAATGGGGAAACCAGACTGACTTAACAACCGTGTTGCTAACGAATCAACTGCAGTGTTTCACTTAACAACTGTGGCAAGGAACATCAGAAAAATGGGGCAAAACTCACATAACAACAGAAATTCTACCCCCAATTGTGGTCATAAGTCAAGGACTACCTGTACTTTCCAATTTGCAAGATTCTGTCAATGTAGCTTTACAATAAAGTCAAATTAGTTCCTCTGGTTGGGATTCCTTTCTGGTTTATCCTGTGAGGTTGACATCAATCTTGCAAGTATGACACTACTTCCCCCCCCCCAATTTTCTTTACATCTGGAGAAAATAGGGAAGGTCTCTTCTCAGTTCCTTGCTCCACCCACTATCCAGTTGCGGGTTATGTTATCCAACTGGTCCTTTGACAGTGTCTGTTTGTCCAGTCTCTCAAGATCTTTCCCACTTACCATTATACAACTTGTGTTAAAAAAGGGTGGATTTGCATTAACAACGCTATCATGCTGTGAATTCCACCAACTGCTATACTTTGATTGATGTTGTGCTGTGATGGAGTGATTCAATTGAAACTTTGATAAACTGAATCTCCCGTCTGAAGATTCACACAGTCCTAAGGATCAGTTAATCGAAGAAGAGCACATTAGTGAGTTTCAGATCTCTTTACAATACTTTAATTGCACTCACACAATTAGTTTCTCTTTCTTCCCACAAAATAAATTGCTGTGGGGGGAGGGGAGAAGCATATGATAGCAAATCTCTAAATTGTAAGCTTATCTTTTGCACCTGAATCTGTTTCAAAATAAATAATATAAAGATTGCCCATCTTAATGTCTGCTGTCCTTGGTATATCAACTTGTAGCCTAAGTATCTGAACATAAGATTTTTATGAAAACATTTTCCCATTAATTTAGACACTTTTCCTCACACTTTATTTCTTCATCTTGGCTAGAGACTTGTAGCAATCCCAGATGTTTAAGATTAGCTTTTTTATTGACAGCCAAAACAAAGCAATAAGAAATGAAAAAGTCTAATCATGTCAATGATGCCGAAGAACATCAAGTGGGATTTCAGTTACAAACTTAAATTCATTTCAAAAACTACATTCTGTCCATCATTTGAATAGATTAAACTGGTTCCTAAGTCTACTTACAAAGTATTGCACTTTTTAGTTCTTAGAGAGTATGCATAGGACAACAGCTGCACAGTGTAGGCCTGCATAGTTTTATGCATTGTTCTTACTGTGTTTTGAAGAAAGTCAGAACCTACCCCTCCAGAAGAATGGAATGATTTGGGAAATATTAAAAAGGCAGAATATTATATTTCCCCAAAGGACAAATGGACAAACATGCTCTTAAAGACAGAAAGCAGACTCAGTCTTTCTTAATAGCCCCCAGCAGATATTTTGTGCCCATTAAGAAAGACTGGGACAGCCTATTCAGAAACCAGCCCCAGGTTCCCTGCCCCAAGCAGAAACTGAGGAGGCCAGTTTTTTTTAATGCAGATTTGGTAATCCATTCAGAAAGACTGGGTCAAGATAGAAACTCAGATAAGCAACAAACAAAAGGTTGACAAAATTAGCTCAGACAAATACCTAGCATTTGCATTTCCTCTTTTGCCTATAGAGCCAGCTATGACCCCTGCATGACCCCCATAGGAATCTGACAACAGCCAATAGACTATTAAAGGACATGTTTTTACACAGGAACAGGAAGCTCTAATACAAAGCCCAAAGAAGGTATAAACCCCACCCCACTGTCAACTCCATTTTGTCAGCTGCACCAGAACCACAAACCCTGGTGGTTCTATTCATCATTAAACCATCTTTCCAATCAGCCTCCATGTTTCCAGGGTCTCTTTCCCAGCTTGGAACTGAACCAGATGGATTTTTCTTACAACAGTTTGCTAGAGCTTAATTCAGAGTAAATGTGCTTTGGAGTGTAATAGCTAGAAGCAGAACGACCCAAAAATTCCTTTGGAATTGAACATTTGATCTTTGATTAAAATTGATGCAGGATTGAAATATGTATCTTTTATCTATGCTCTCTTGCTCAAAAAGGAATCAATCAAGAAGAATCAAGTTCTTTAAGATAGAATTTTCCAGTTTTTTTTTTAAAGAAATAGTTTTATTATTTTATTGATGTTTTAATTACAGTAGCTTAATGGAGCTTGGAATAATCAAATCAAAGTTACTAGGAATAAATAGTATAATCTTCCTTTAAATTTAGACATAAACCATTATTGAATGTCAGCTTTTCAATCCTGAAAGTTTCCTAAAGTTAGTTAAAATTACTGTAGGTAAAACTCCTTAAAAGCCAATGTGAAATTCATTCAGTATAGCTATCAAGGGCATTGAACAATTATACTTCGCTAGTATGAATTTAGGCCTTTCCAGATTGAAATTCCTGGTTTGAATTATCATCTGTACAACAGAAGAAGGTGATCAACTACTGGTATCTTTGTGTAAACAAATTAATCGATATTTAAGGCATCATATACATCATCAGGTATCTTCTCCATAGTCATTCCTTGTATAAATGGAAAGATATGTTTCTACCAGTCACTGGCTGTGGCTAAAAACCTTTATTTTTATGAGATATCTGGAATTGGGGCAGGAAATTATTCTCCCCATAGCTGTTATTGTACAATATGGCTGTATCTAGACCACAGTCTGAATTTTGCAGATGGATTTGTTCGTTAACATTTCACTTAATAATCAAACTTCATCTAGCACAATATTTTGCAGAATTTAGAAGCATTCCTTTTCAAAGTGTGCTCTTCTTCTCAGAAACGGACAACTAATCTATTTTTGTACCTTTGTTGCCCAAAGAGCTACTTGGTCTATAATATTGATTTATTGATAGATATTAATAATGTCCCAAATAATTTTATCTGGAATAGTAATGTTCCCTAAAGCACTTTAAAAATCCAACCTCCCCCCTTCCCAACCCAGTCTGTTTAATTGACATTCTTAATCATTTAGATTTTTGCACATTTTGAATCTCTTGCCGCAGATCAGACATCAAGGTGAGACTAACCACGTGAACCATAAAATCTTCAAAATCGATTTTGTCATTCTTGTTCTCATCAAGAGCAGACATCATTTCCTGATACTTTGGTTTGGTTTCTTGACCCTGTGAAGGAATGTGAATAGTTTTTTTTTAAAATAGCAAAATATGGACATGAGTTCCATCATTCTTATTAAGGAAAGGAATCCACCCACAAAATGTGTTTTTAAGGATGACTACAAAAATTAAGATTCTGGTTGGAGAGATTGGCCATATTTCCTCATAGTTCACTAAACAAGATAACAGTAAGCAATTACATATTCAGAGAAAATCTTTGCATGCCATAATGAAACCTCAAGGTCACTAATTTAACATTATTTCATCAGAACTGCCAGGTTCAGAAAAAGCAAGAATCTTAAATCAAATTGTTAGTTGATTTAACTGAAAATTCCTGAGTCATTGTTAGTTTCCAAATTGAAAATTCCTGATCTGAAGAAAAGAGGGCACGTAATTATATTTCTGATTTGTTTGTAGACAATGTGAGCAGTGGTGGGTTTCAACATTTTTTTACTACCGGTTCTGTGGGTGTGGCTTGGTGGGTGTGGCAGAGGAAGCATACTGTAAAATCTCCATTCCCACCCTACTCCAGGGGAAGGTTACTGCAAAAATCCCCATTTCCTCCCGATCAGATGGGAATTGGGAGGCAGAGAATAGATGGGGGTGGGGCCAGTCAAAAAATTTACTATCGGTTCTCCGAACTAGTCAAAATTTCTGCTACTGGTTCTCCAGAACTGGTCAAAACTTGCTGAAACCCACCTCTGAATGTGAGCCAAAAGCTGTTTGGCTAAATGTGAGTCCTTCTCCTGACTGGGACAGTTGCTCTCCAGCATCAATTTCTAGAAGGTTGTTGGCTTGTGGTTAAGACAGATAATCATCTCCTTAGCTGCACTCACTTCACTTTCTCTGTCCTGAATATTCCCACATTCTCATTGGACTTGCAGGTATGTATGAAATCACTTTTTCTGTGATGCTTAAAAGGATGTTTTTATATAGGATCTCTACTCATCTGAAGGTTCTATGAAATTTCAGAGAGTGATCCCTTCCAGACATCATTGTTAGATGTTGTAATGGAATAAGAGGTCTAGTCTTACCTGTATAAAATGCATAAACTGAATTAGGAGCAGCTTCTTAGCTTCACATTTGCTGAGTTTGCCCTCAGCATCTGCTGCATTATCGTAAATCAAGGTTGCTGTAGCCACAGCTTTTTCTAGATCAGAGCTTTTTCCTAGACCTGAGATGGGATGGGGAGAAACAAAAATATATGGAAGATGACAAATCAATAGAAGTCTACAGGACTGAATACAGCACTGACACGGTGACAGGAAGGAAGAAGCTAAGAGAGATTCCAGCTCTGAGGGACCATCCACATTGAATTGTCTGATATCTTACAATTTCATGATAAAATAATTGTTAGTTTAATGAACATTTCTAAACTCTGGGAGAAGACATGGAGGCCTAGAACAGAATAGAATAGAATTTTTTATTGGCCAAGTGTGATTGGACACACAAGGAATTTGTCTTGGTGCATATGCTTTCAGCGTACATAAAAGAAAAGATACGTTCATCAAGAATCATAAAGTACAACACTTAATGATAGTCATAGGTTACAAATAAGCAATCAGGAAACAGTATCAATATAAATCGTAAGGATACAAGCAACAAAGTTACGTGAACTACATGAAACTAGATTTTAGACACCGACACCTGCAAATTATAGTGGTAAATCTTACAGATATCCCTCCTTCTATTCTACGTATAGGTAGGGTATTCTCCAACTTGGAAGATGAGATTAGATGCTAAAATCAGGGCAATTTGGAGAGAAGTTAGTGAGTTAGTAGAATTAAGTCAGGACCCAGACCTGAGTTAATCCCACTGAGGATCCAAATTGTTGGGGGCAATATGCTGACTCTGTAAACTGCTTAGAGCATGCTGTAAAAGCACTGTGAAACGGTATATAAGTCTAAGTGCTATTGCTATTACAGAAGGGTGTATAGATTACAGGTAAGACCTGGCTATCGAAAAAAAAATGCAAGTGTCTGACTTCATCTGAAGCTCTAGAGGTTTTTTTTTTGTTTACATTTATATCCCGCCCTTCTCCGAAGACTCAGGGCGGCTTACAGTGTATAAGGCAATAGTCTCATTCTATTTGTATATTTTTTTACAAAGTCAACTTATTGCCCCCCCAACAATCTGGGTCCTCATTTTACCTACCTTATAAAGGATGGAAGGCTGAGTCAACCTTGGGCGGGGCTTGAACCTGCAGTAATTGCAGGCTACTGTGTTCTAATAACAGGCTTCTTAACAGCCTGAGCTATCCCGGCCCCATTTAGGTTGCTAAATAAAGACTCACACAGCACTGGGTACCAAGTTAAGGAGATACACTAGAGAAGCAGAGGCCAAGAAGGTAAATGTCCTATTCTCCAAGCAACCATCCAAGGTGTACCCCCAATTGCAGTGCAACAACAGAGTAACAGCTGAGCCACCAAGATCAGAAACTGAACAGTACTGGAAGAACATATGGGAGAAAGAGAAGACACATAATATCAGTGCAAAGTGACTGCAACACCAGAGGGCAGACCACAGCAATCTCCAAAATCAGAACCAATCACCATCACAGTAGCAGACATCCAAAAGCAGAACATGAAGAGCTGAACAACACTTGATCCTCATCTACTGGCTAAAAAAAATCATCTGCAGTGCACAAATGCCTTGTAGCATATCTGAACCAGCTGGTAGCAGCAGGTTCCCACCCAATCTGGCTAATATAAGGAAAGACAGTGTTGATCATGAAAGATTCCCACAAGAAACAGCACTGGCCAACTACTGGCCAATAACCTGCCTCCCCACAACATGAAAAGTCCTGTCATGCATCACAGCTGCCAAGCTGCAGGATTATATGGGCCACTACATGAGCACAACTCTGAAGGGCATTGGAAATAACACCAGAGGCTCAAAACACTCATAGTACATAGATGGAACAGTCACCCAAGATTCAGAGTCTAGACAAACCAATCTGAGCACAGTCTGAATTGACTACAGGAAAGCTTATGGTTTAATACTGCAAACATGGAATGGTGAATGCCTGGTGCTTTATCAAATCAACAGGACACTAAGGATCTTCCTCAAGAACTCAATGGGACTGTGGAAGGCAACACTGGAAGTCAACTCAAGGCAACTCACTCAAATGGCCATCAAGTGCAGCATATAGTGAGATACTGCACGGTCCCTAATGTTGTTTTTCATACACTTGAACCCCCACCCTCAGATAATTACAAGATAATTATATGAATGCAAGTTCAAGAATGGAACTACCACAGTGGTGGGATTCAGCCAGTTCGTACCACTTCGGGAGAACCAGTTGTTAACTTTCTAAGCAGTTTGGCAAACTGGTTGTTGGAAGAAATCATTAGGGCAGAGAACCAGTTGTTAAATTACTTGAGTCCCACCACCAAACTACCATAGTCACCACCTCTGCATGGATGGCATCAATCTGTATGTTAAGAGTGAATGAGACATTGACTTGCTGATCTACAGTGAGAACACTGGGGTATCATTCAGACTGTAGAAGTCTGACCAGATGATGGTCAACAGAGGGAAGGTAGTTATGACTGATGTGATGAAGCACCAGAGAGCCACACAGCAGACATAAAGACCAGTTACTAGTACCTTGGCATCCCAGAATCACTTGGGAATCACAATGAGGAGGCAAGGAAAACAGCACCATCCAAATATCACCAAAGGATAAGAACCAGCTCAATGGGAAGAAAAAGATCCAGGCCATCGACACATATGCCCTGCCAATCATCAGATACACTGACATTATAGTGAACTGACCAGAGCAGGATTTGGAAACTACCAATGTGAAGACCCAGAAGCTCCTCACAAAATACAGATGTTTCCATCCCAATATCCAGAAAATGTACATCACACAGAAAGAGAGCAGCCAGGGTCTGGTAAGTGTTGAAGCCATTCTTCTGGATGAAACCCAAAGTATCCAGGAGTACATCAGTATGGTGGCTGCTGAGCTGCTGAGGAAGCAACAGACATGGGGGAAAGTCTAAGAGAGGAAGTGCCATGGCAAGACGAGACTGTTAACAGTGACATATGGCTTGGCAATGAAGTTGTTATAGTAAGCTAATTGCACTCCTGCCATGGATTTCAGGAGAATTGCATTGCTCAGTACTGACGTTAGACAGGGAAAAGTTTGCAGGAAGAAATAAAATCCCCACAAGAATTGATGGAACATTTCATTCTGGAAGAGCAATGATGTATACTTTGCATAGAGGGTGACCACAATGCAATTCCTAGGTTTAATAGTGTCACCTAACTAGAGATGGACAGAGGAGAAAAATAGCGTACATTACCTTACCCTTTATAGAAGCCAACTGCTTGGAAATTGGAACACTGAAAACGAAGCAGAGAGAGCTTGACTCACGTATCTCACTATTAAATTTGGTTACAAATTGCTTTTTTAAAATTACTTTCTTTCATGAGGCATGAACATCATATTAATTACAGTAGGTTTTCAAAATTTCTTATAAATAAAAAAAAAAGTGCCTTGAGTCTTTGGTGGGGGAGAAATGATAATAAACAAATACAAAATACTAGTTCAGGTAATTTCATTCCACTCCATTGAAAAATGCAGGCTTTCCATTTACTTTACAATGCAAGCATGTGTTTTTGTAATTGGTGAGATTTATCTAGCATTCCAGCTTCAGTTAAGGTGTCAAATTTGCGACCTGAGGGCCAGATGCGTCATGTGCTGGCCACGCCCACCCCGAGTTTAGCAAAAGGGGGAAAAGTTGCGATATGTCATGTGACGACAATGTGCCGCTGTGGGTTTGACACCTCTGAGTTAAGGCCTGAATGATTTATTTGGAGAGGGTCTTTCTCTCATCCAAACCTATTTCTGACAACGATTTCACAAATTCTCTGTGCGTGTGGAGAAAATCTCTGTGTAGTGCTTTGCTGAGTATTGTGTGGAATTTTGCAATAAATAGCACTTCATGAAAATGGACCTGTTCTCCTTCTCCAGGATAGCTTTCCGCAGACTTTATGGGCATTACGGAGACCTGGTTGGGCACAGAAGGGAGTGTACCCTGGTTGAACTGTGCCCTCCAGGTTTCTGTGCATTCCATCAGCCGAGGGCCCAGGGTAGGGGTGGGGGGGTGGCGGTTGTGATTAGAGAAAGTCTGGAGCCGAGGGAGTCCACTGTTCCTCAGATAGCTGGCTGTGAATCCCTCCTTGTGAAGTGGGGCCATCGAAATCAGATGGGGTTGTTGATCACGTACCTGGCTCCTTGCTGCGTGGCTACAGCCCTACCTGAGCTACTGGAGGTGCTTGCTGGCGTGGCGGTTGAGATTCCCAGACTTTTGGTCTTGGGAGATTTCAACTTGCCATCGGCCGGCCTGTCATCAACAGTGGTTCAGGAGTTCCAGGCCTCCATGACGGCCTTGGACCTGATTCAAGTAACTGATGGCCCTACACACATCAGGGGAGGCGTGCTAGACTTGATTTTTATCTCTGGTCAGTGGGTAAATGATCTGGATTTAGGAGATATAGTGAAAGAACCGTTGTCATGGTCAGATCATTTTCTCCTTCGCCTAGACTTTCAAACCGCTGCTCACCACCGCAGGGAGACGGAGCCGATGCGTTGGTTCCGTCCCAGGCACCTGATGGACCCGGAGAGGTTCCTGACGGAGCTTGGGCCGTTTCCTGAGGATCTTACCCACGGCACGACTGAAGAACTGGTTGCGGCTTGGGAACGGGCCGCGGCTGGGGCTTTGGACCATGTCGTGCCTTTGCGGCCTCTGACCCGGCGTAGATCTCAATTGGCTCCCTGGTTCTCCGGGGAGCTGAGAGAGATGAAACGCCGAAGAAGACGCCTAGAGAGTGTTTGGAGGTCCAGCCGTTCCGAGGCTGATCGGACACTAGTGAGGTCCTTTACTAGGACCTACCTAGTGGCAATGAGGGAGGCGAAGCGTTCCTACGTTTCCACCCTCATTGCATCGGCAGATAACCGCCCGGCCACCCTGTTTCGGGTGACCCGTTCCCTCCTTCAACAGGAGGGACGGGATGACCCCCTGCAGGGACGAGCCGAGGAGTTTAACGGTTATCTATACGATAAAATCGTTCAGCTTCGTGATGGCTTGGACCATGATTGCGATGATTCAGCCGAGGTGGCAGAGACTCGTCTTGTTGAGGTTATTTGGGATGAGTTTGATTCTGTGGCTCTCGAGGACGTGGACAGGTTGCTGGGGAGGTTGCATGCAACTACGTGTTTACTGGACCCGTGTCCTTCCTGGTTAGTACTGGCTGCTCAGGAAGTGACACGAGGCTGGCTCCAGGGGATTATAAATGCTTCTTTGGTTGAAGGGGTTTTCCCCGCCGCCTTGAAGGAGGCGGTGGTGAGACCTCTCCTGAAGAAGCCTTCCCTGGACCCAGCTATTTTGGGAAATTATCGTCCAGTCCGAATAGGTTGTAAACAAATGCTTTTAAAAGGTAAAAAAAGGCTCTGAGGATCACAGCTGTGGCGTGCAATCATTGGAGCCTTTTTTTTATGGGGGTGGGGGTGGGGGAATCCGTTTTTGCTCCCAGCAGGCTTCCCTGAAACCTGCTAGGCAACAAAATGGTGTGTGTGTGGGTGGTTCGTTTTTGAGAGAGAGAGAGAGAAAGAAAGGAGGGAGGGAGGCAGGGAAGGAAGGAAGGAAGGAAGGAAGGAAGGAAGGAAGGAAGGAAGGAAGGAAGGAAGGAGGGAGGGAAGGAGAGCCGAGAGGAAAGAAGGAATAAAAACCTGGCACTAGACATAACTTCAGAGGATAATCCAGGGCTGGAAGGGACCTGGAAGTCATCTAGTCTAACCCTGTTCCAGCAGGACATTGTTAGTGAGTTTCTGTCTTTTGATCCCTCAGTCACATGGTTACATAGACACGCCCACTCAGTCACATGACCCACCAAGCCACACCCACCAAGCCATGCCCACAGAATCGGTAGCAAAAAAATTAGATTTCACCCCTGGCCAGACCTGTTTTCCAGGATGGGAGATAGTAGCTGGCACCAAGTATGACACAAATTCAATATAAGGAGGGGCAGATAACCAAGGAACATGGAAGTCTGCTAGGCAAGCAAATATACCTTCTTCTGGTTGAATGAAACAAATGTTTCATAAAGTATGAAAGTAGGTTTTTAAAACTTAGGTTTAAGCATAGTTTTGGATTTGGGTTTAAAGCTAAATTGAGATGTGTTGAAATCACATTAGAAGCTTCTAGTTCCTTCTGGTAAGCATGCCAGAGGACAAAGACCAAGTGAAGGTTCAGTCTTGCATTGATGCATCATACTTATCTTTTCACTGTCTGATTTATATTTGTTCCTTACTGTGAAAAAAAAATATGAAAAATTGTTCTTTGATTGCCGCATCATATATTGCCTACAATTGCAATAGGGTTTGAAGGCAGGACTGAACAGCTACAGTCCCATTTTTTGCAGCCTCTGCATCTATTTTATTTATTTATTTATTTATTTTATTTATTTTGTCACACAGTATATATAAGCATAAGCATGAAATAATTATACAATATATAAGCATATATGTATGAGTATGTAATGAGTATGTAATAACTATATTAATTGGATATAACGAAAGGAAACAATAGGACAGGAAGGATAGGCACGTTTGTGCTCTTATGTACGCCCCTTACACCCCTCTTAGGAATGGGGTGAGGTCAATAGTAGACAGTTTTTGGTTGAAGCTTTGGGGATTTTGGGAAGAGACCACAGAGTCAGGTAGTGTATTCCAAGCACTAACAACTCTGTTACTGAAGTCATATTTTCTACAATCAAGATTGGAGCAGTTAACATTAAGCTTAAATCTATTGTGTGCTCGTGTATTGTTGCAATTGAAGATGAAGTAGTCTTTGACAGGAAGGACATTGTAATAGATGATTCTATGAGTTAAACTCAGGTCATGTCGAAGGCGGCGGAGTTCTAAGTTTTCTAAACCCAGGATTTTAAGTCTGGTGGCATAAGGGATTTTGTTGTATTCAGAGGAGTGGAGAACTCTTCTTGTAAAATATTTCTGGACACGTTCAATTGTATTGATGTCAGAAATCTCCTAAATTTGTATTCCAAAATTCATCAGTCAATCATTAAGTTTTTCATTTCTTGATTTAAAGGGGGGGGGGGACAAACTAGGTGCCTTAAACCTCTGCTATATTTAACATCCCAATTTTGTATTTGTATAAAACTCTTCCCTCCCCTAAAAGCCCTAAAAAGAAGGTGGAAAATTTCAGCCCAACCCGCTCTACTTGATGGATTATCATTGGGGGAAGCTTATCCCTTGAAGACATAAAAATATTAGCTACATAGGTGAGAGGAGTGACACGTGTTTTGGACAAGACCCAGTTTGAGTGAATGCAGCCAACAAAATGCTTCCTCTTCCATGTTTCCTTTGGATTTTTTTCTTCAACTTCTCTTCTTTAACATTGAATAAAAATGATCTGGTCGATGGCCAAGTAGCTGTGTTGGTTCTAGTCTGCACTTGTATGCAGTTCAACAAGACCAAACATATTAGGTCAGCTCAAATTTCAGACGAGAGTATGGGTTACAAACATGAAAAAAACCAGGCATTTTTTTAAAAAAAAGCTGAAGGGTTCATCTTTAAAAATTAATGAAAAGTATAATCAGTTGGGGGAAAAAATTCTTAATAATCAGAGCAGGTTTGCAGTAGGGCCAACTATTTAAAGTGTTGGTGAGCTCTCCTTCACTGGGTGTGTTCAAACAGAAGCTGAAATCTGTCTGATGAGTATATTTAAATATGGAATTCCTTTACTGCCCATGGAGTTAAACCCCTAATGGGGAGGGAGCTTCCAACTTCTTTTCTTTTTGGTTTTTACCCCAGGTGTATTACTTTAGAAGTCACTCAAGACAGCGCACGTACCTAATATTCTTTCCCCCTCCTATTTTTTCCACAGCAACATCCCTGTGAGGTGGGTTGGTCTGAGAGACAGAGTGACTGGCCCAAAGTTATCCGGTTGGTGTTTATGCCTACTTTTATGATAATAAGTACTTTGGGGCTAAATTACTAGGAACTCATAAAAACCCATCCACACATTCTGAAAGCTTGGTCCTCTTCTCTCATTTAAAAACATATGCAATGAATATACAAATCAAATAGAGGAAGCACGTGAGGTTCCCAGAGAGGGGAAAAAAATTGCACTTGAGTCTCACTTACCGTTTGAGTGTTTTCTTGGAAACTTTGGTTGAAGAAACATCATTTGAATGATCTAGAGAATATGAGGTAGTCTCAGTGCTAGAGGTACAGCCACACATCCTTTCCAGCAGCTTGGCTACTACTGTTTATGATCTCTAGGCAACTGAAGGACTGGCAAACTGGCAAACAGAAACCTTTGTGCTGGGAAGGCAGGACAGTCATGGAAATGTTCCCTGCTCATTGGGTTGCTGTAAATAAATCAGTCAGAGAGGAAATGCCAGAAATCAAGAGGAGCTGTGTGACACCCAAAACTTAAGATGTTTTTACATCATGGACAAAGTGCCTTTTAAAGTGCACTTTTTTGCATAGTGCAGGGATATTTCTGAATATTAATTCAGGGTTTAAAATACAGGAGGAAATGGAATCCACATAACACACAATATATAATAAATATAATGCATTTGCATTGCATTTCCTATCTGGAAATTCATTATATCCTAAACACGCTTGCCTGGGAAGAAATCCATTAACTTGAAGGAAGGTTGTTTGTGCTTCAAGTCAGTTTTGGCTTCGGGCATGTAGATACACAACCATGTAGTTTTCTTAGCAACATTTTCAGAAGTGGTTTCCCTTTGCCAAGAGATTAGAAGGCCATTTGTCAGAAATGGTGTAGGGCCATAATGGAGAACCTATGGCATGCATGCCAAAAGTCTCTCTGGGTAGGTGCTGTGACTCCAGCCCCTGAACCTGGCCCCATGCCCAAAAGTGACTCAGTAAATGAGGGGGAAGGGCTGGTAAGGCTTACCTCGGGAGCACCAATTCCTGTGGCTCGGCTCCAGGAGCCAGAACCAGACCAGTCGGAGGACGTAATGAAACTGTCATCTCCTGATTCCTCTCTTCCCAAGGCTACGCCTTTAGACCCAGCTGATAATAATAATCAAGCTTGGCTTGACCCGCGCTTCACAAGATTAGAGAGGCGGCATCATCAAAAGGAAGGATGGGACAGGAGCCCCACCCCACAGGATATATAAGGAGCTTTGGGACTGCTCTCGCTCCATGGGAAGCAAAAGTTTAGCTGAACCGTTTCAAAAAGAGCTGAAAATCTTGCTACTGAGTCATTTGTTTGAACTTTGGCAGGCAGTTGCGATTTCTCTGCCAGGACTGATAAGAGCTGTGAATCCACTGGTTGAAGGCCAGCTCATGAGTCTGAAGTGGGGAAGGAGACATGTCGTGTCCCACTCCTTCGCTGACAGCTGGGTCGGGTAAGTCCGTATCAGGTGTGCCTCTGCAGCTCTGCCAAAGTCCTATCAGAGTTCTCAAGGCAGGCAGGAGACCAGGAAGTGACTTCAGCAATCCAAGTTAGACTTTGCCTGACTCAGAGAATGCCAGAAAGCAGATCCTTTATATAGGCCATGGGGTGTGGCTCCATGACTCAGCACTTATCCAGGCCTGCCCCTCCCTTCCTTTTGCTGACGTCGCCTATCAATTCTCCGGAAGCGAGGATCTCTCCAGGCTCCAGCTGTTGGTAATTCACATTCCTCAGGCTCACATGCTGTGAGGGAGGGGGAGGGGTCTAGTTGCTCCATTTGCCTGGGCATGGTGCCAGGACTGGGGGCTGAAGGCACGTCAGGCCCTTCATCTTGTTCGGCCTGTCTGGGCATGGTGCCAGGGCTGGGGCCTGGAGGCATGCCAGGACATTCCTCAGCATTCAGCAGGAGATAAGAGGGACCCAGCTGCGGGGAAAGCGAGCGAGACACAACAAGACAGAACAGTAGGCCAGCTGTCGCCTGTTGCTCTTCAGGGTTCTGGCATGTACATGTGCACTGGCCAGCTGGTTTTCGCATGCACAGGAGCACCAGAAACATATTCCCTGCACGTGCCGGGAGCTGAGCTTCTGGTTTCCAGCGTGCACATGCGTGCCAGCCATCAGGTCTTCATACATGCATGTACCAGAAACCGGAAGACCAGATGACCGGCACGCATGTGCATGCCAGAAACCGGAAGCTCAGTTTCCTGGCATGCGCATGCATGCCAGGGAACTGCTCTTCCCAGTTTTTGGCGCTCCCCCCCACGTGCGTACATATGCTCCCGTTTTGGCACTCAGTGCCGAAAAGGTTTACCAACACTGGTGTAGGGTCTCCTGCTTGGCGGGGGGTTGGATTAGAGGACCTACAAGGTCCCTTCCAACTCTGTTAATCTGTAATTTGCCTTCTTCCTGAGAGAACGAGTGGTTGTTCCAAGGTTACCCAGCTAGCTTTGTGTCTAAAGCAGGACTAGACTGTCTCTTGGTTTCCACTCCAAATTAGCCGTCTCAGATGAATATATATATAAAATAAGCCTTGCAGGATCATCTAATTCAATGTCCTGTACCACTTAATAGCTGACCAGTTGTTTCCAGGAAAGCCATACACACAGACAGTTGAGTGATAACTTTCTTTTCACTATTGTATGCCTAGCTAGTTTCCAAGCACACGATCCCTTTTTAATATATATATATATATCGTCTACATTGATGGCTTTCACTGCCATTCATTGGATGGCTGCCAATCGCAGAGTTAGACCACACATTGTGCAAAGAAGTAATTTCTACTATAGATTGGAATCTCTTTGCATTTAGCTTTACTGGTGACCTTGAATTTGAACATTAAACACAAATTAAAAATGGCCTCTGGTTTCATTTTTCCACATCATAAGTATGTTGTGGTTGTATATGCAGTATGTATTTATAATAGATTTATATGGTTGCTCATCTCAAATAGATGACTCTGACCAGCTAATTAGGCAGGCAGGGAGGGAGGCAGGCATATAAAACAGGGGTCTCCAACCTTGGTCCCTTTAAGACTTGTGCACTTCAACTCCCAGAGTTCCTCAGCCAGCTTTGCTGGCTGAGGGACTCTGGGAGTTGAAGTCCACAAGTCTTAAAGGGACCAAGGTTGGAGACCCCTGATATAAAACATACACGCAAATACCAAAATAGAAAGATAGCACCTGGACAAGAATCACAAACTATTTGCCTATATACTGTTTTTATCTCCCCTTTCTTCCTGCTGCTGAATTTTCTTAATAACTTTGGTGAGGGACATTGTTTTTGTGGTTTTTTTTAAAAAATGTATGTGTTGCCACTAGCTTTATGTTTGTTGATAATCTCAGAGTGTTGATGAAACAAAACTTATCTTTGTAAAACCCACGTTGTTCCTTTTACAATGTCAATAATTCTTCTATATGGTTCATTATTTTTCTTTATAATAGTTTTGTAAAGCAATTTTATTGAAAAGAGTTAGTGGATTAGATAGTTTTCCTTATTTTGTTCAATTGCCAATCTTAAATTATGTCAACCGTTGCATATTTTTAGCAGAAGATGGAGAATTTTGCCTGGTTCTGTTTGGGGTTGATATTAGTGAGACCTGTGTATCTATCAGTTTTTATTTTTCAGTTTGGTTTGCAACTTCATTTTTCTGTTAAAAAAATATATGTTAACGGCAACAATTTAGCTTTAACTGAATAGTTCACTGAAGCATCAGAGTCGGTGATCTCAGTATCTTGGACAAAACTTGACCAGTGAACTGCAAAAGAAACCTCTTTGAATTGCCATCTTTCATGCAACAGAAGAGGTTATTAAAGATATGGACAATTATTTACATTTAATTAAGTTTAATGTTTGCCCAGCTCTCTTCTTTATCCTGCATCTGCTTAGATTGTGGAGTGCTATACTGGGCATGACATTTGAAATCATACAATAATTTTGTCTGGTAAAGTCAGTAAACACTCAGCTCCATCCAGTTGCCCTGACTTTACCCCGAATTAAGGGATGACAGGGTCCTAAGAAGGAAATCTTTTATCAGAGTTGTATTAAAGCAGAGGTCTCCAACCTGGGCCACTTTCAGCCTGGCGGACTTCAGCTCCCAGAATTCCCCAGCCAGCTGGCTGGGGGATTCTGGGAGCTGAAGTCCGCCAGGCTGAAAGTGGCCCAGGTTGGAGACCCCTCTATTAAAGTTTGTAGACATTTAGCATAGCTCACCTGTTTCATTTACATTGGTTAAATTAACCATTTAGTTGTGTCTGACTCTTGGCAACTTTATAGGCTAGTGCTTTCCATGCGATCCTGTCAAGCACAGAATCCTTTCAATTGTTATAAATATTAATTATATTTACCATCTTTCTCTCTCTTTCTCTCTCTCTCTTCCTCCAAATGGCTGGGATTCAGGTGGCATAAACATTTGTTATTTATAAAATTATAATATTTATAAAAATATTATCACATACCGTACTATATTATATGATAATATAATTATACTTGTATATATTTCTGTATATTATGCATTTATAATATAATTAGTTTATATATTACTGCATATAATACATATAGCAATAGCACTTAGACCTATATACCGCTTCATAATGCTTTTACAGCCCTCTCTAAGCGGTTTACAAAGGCAGCCTATTGCCTCCAACAATCTGGGTCCTTATTTTATCCACCTGGGAAGGATAAAAGGCTGAGTTAACCTTGAGCCTGGTGAGATTTGAACTGCCAAATTGCAGGCAGCTGGCAGACAGCTGAAGTAGCCTGAAGTACTGCATTCTAACCACTGCACCACCACGGTGTGTGTGTGTGTGTGTGTGTGTGTGTGTGTACACACACACACATACATAAGGGGACATGGTGGCTCAGTGGCTAAGATGCTGAGCTTGTTCAGCGGTTTGAATCCCTAGTGCACATAAAAAGTGCCAGTAGAAAAATAGAGACCACCTTTGGTGGGAAGGTAACAGTGTTCCGTGCACCTTTGCCGTTGAGTTATGCTGGCCATATGACCATAGAGACGTCTTCGGACAGCACTGGCTCTTTGGCTTTGAAATGGAGATGAGCACCGCCCCCTAGAGTTGGGAACGTCTAGCACGTATGTGTGAGGGAAACCTTTACCTTTACTTTACCTTTACCTTTACACAAACATACATACATATATACATATACAGAGGGGAGAGAGAGAGAGAGGGGGGGGGGAGGGAGGGAGAAAACACTATACTATATAATATATGTTATATTTATAAAATTAGAGCCACCTATGGCCACCTATGGCCTAAAAATGCCTAATTTTAAACTATATTATGAAGCAGTAGCCCTTTCAGTAATAAGTGACTGGTTTAATTTAACGGAGGAAAGAATTTTGAACATAGAAGGTTATGACTTGTTATATGGATGGCATGCGTATTTATTTTATGAAAAAAAAGTGGATAGGGCTTTTAAGAATCATGTGTTGAGAAGTGCTCTTTTGCGGGCCTGGAAAAAATATGCTTATAAACTAGACTATAAGATTCCTATATGGACGAGCCCCAGACATGCAATAGAGAATATAAATATAGAACAGAAACAGGAAATGATTACTTATAAAGAACTTTTGTATGCTGAAGGAGGTAGATTGCAATTAAAATCATTACAGGTATTAAATGAAGAAGGGAGGAATTATACTTGGTTTCAATATGGGCAACTAAGTGCTAGATGGAAAGAAGATCAAAAAATTGGTATAATGCAAAGGGAGGAAAATTTAATAAAGCAAATTAGAAATCAGACCCAGGAGCATATAAAGAGATTGTATAATGTGTTGCTTGAAATAGATTCGGAAAAGGATTTGGTAAAGGACTGTATGATAAAATGGGCACAGAATATTCAGGAACCAATAATGTTGGAAACATGGGAGAAAATCTGGGTTAGAAATGTTAAGTTTACACAAGCACAGAATTTAAGGAAAATTTTTATAAGATGTTTTATAGATGGCACTTAGATCCCAAAAAATTATCATGTATGTATCCTGATATCCAAGCGAAATGTTGGAGGTGTGACTGTGATGACGCTACATATTTTCATATTTGGTGGACTTGCAAGAAAATTAAGGCCTTTTGGATAAGAATTTGGTGGATTATTCAAAATGTCCTGAAGAAGAAGATAAAGTTCCTGCCGCAATTTTTCCTTTTGGGAATTATAACGGATTGTACAGGGATTGAGACTAAATTGATTCTGAATTTAATAACAGCAGCAAGGCTGTTGATTGGACAATATTGGAAGAAAAAAGAGTTACCTACAATAGAAGAATGGATATTGAAAGTTACTAATTTGGCTGAGATGGCTAAAATCTCAGCCTTTTTAAAAGACAATACGCAGGAAAGATATTTAATTGAATGGAAAAAATGGATTGATTATTTACAAAACAGATATCAGATTAAGAAATATCAGATTGCCTTTGAATAATTAGGAAGTATTATTTTATTGGGGGTTGGGAAATGAAAAGATTTGGATAAGGTTAATTGGATAGAAGGGAAAATTTTACTCTATGTTTGGTTTATGTATAACAATACCTTGTGATTGACCCGGGAAGCCGGGGGAGGGAGGGAAGGGGTTTTGGGGGAAAGGGGGGGAATGTTTTTGTTTGTTAAAACTTTTTCAATAAAAAATAATAATAAAAAAATAAAATTAGAGCCACCTTTGGCAAAATGGGCAGCATACAGTTCTGATAAATGATAAATGATAAATAAACAAACAAACAAACAAACAAACAAACAAACAAACAAACAAACAAACAATCTCCATCAATCTATCATCTTTATCTAACATTGCTGAAAGTTGGGTCACCATCAGGACTGAGTCTACAAGTTGCTGCAGACGTCAGAGCAGATATAAATGTTGACAAACTTCATCCCTCCTCCCAATTTTCTTGGACTATTTATTTTTTGCAGATTCTAGGAAAATATGGCCCTTTCCTCCCCCCCCCCTTCATTTTAGTGCTGATCTTTCTACACATCGCCTCCCTTGCTGTAATTGTTCTTAGATTTCTGGTGCCTTCTTTAGGGAAAGCCTATGGGGGGGAAAAAGACAGCGTATAATTGCAGTGTCATTGTCAACACGCTTGTAGTCCGTGTTCATTAGCCCTTCAATTAATACCTAGAAATTATATGGAAATATAATGGAGCTGCTCTCAGCTTGAAAACAAGAGAAGGTTTTGTCATTAAGGGTGAGAGGTGGATTTTCCCCTCATTTGAATCCTGTAACAAAGCACTCAGAGCTTTATAACTGAGTTGGCGTCAGATGACATGCTACTGAGAAGGTCTGAGTCATTCTCAAAAACCCAAGTTATCCTCTCAGCTGAGAAATGACCTCTCAGCGTTGCATGGCCATTCAGAATAACAGAAAAACAGAGCTGGAAGGGATCTTGGAGGTCTTCCAGTCCAACCCCCTGCTCAGGCAGAAAACCCTATATCATTTCAGACAAATGGTTGTCCAACCTTTTCTTAAAAACCCACGACTTCTGGAGGAAAGTTGTTCCACTGATTAATTGTTCCAATTGTCATGGATTTTCTCCTTAGTTCTAGGTTGTTTCTCTCCTTTATTAGTTTCCATCCATCGCTTCTTGTCTTGCCTTCTGGTGCTTTGGAGAATAGCTTGACTCCCTCTTCTTTGTGGCAGCCCCTGAGATATTGGAACACTGCTATCATGTCTCCCCTAGTCCTTCTTTTTATTAAACTAGACATACCCAGTTCCAGCAACCGTTCTTCATGTTTTAGCCTTCAGTCCCCTAATCATCTTTGTTGCTCTCCTCTGAACTCTTTCTAGAGTCTCAACATCTTTTTTATATTGTGGCGACCAAAACTGGATGCCAGTATTCCAAGTGTGGTCTTACCAAGACACTACAAGTAGTCCACAACTTACAACAGTTCATTTGGTGACTGTTAAAAGTTACAATGGAACTGAAAAAGGTGGCTTATGGTCATTTTATACATGACCATTGCAGCATCCTATGGTCATTTGATCAAAATTCAGATCTTGGGAACTGTTCATATTTATGATGGCTGGAATGTCTCGGGATAATCACCTTGTGTGACCTTCTGACAAGCCAAAGTCAATGGGGAAGCCAAATTCAGCTGACGATACGCAGCTGTACTTTTCCATCCCGGGCCACCCCAACGAAGCTGTCGAAGTGCTATCCCGGTGCCTGGAAGCCGTACGGGTCTGGATGGGGAGAAACAGACTCAAGCTCAATCCCTCCAAGATGGAGTGGCTGTTGATGCCGGCACCCCGGTACCCCGGGCTGACTGTTGGGGGCGAGTCATTGGCCCCAACAGAAATGGTGTACAACTTGGGCGTTCTTCTGGATGGATGGCTGTCGTTTGAAGACCATTTGGCGGCCGTCTCCAGGAGAGCTTTTTACCAGGTCCGCCTGGTTCGCCAGTTGCGCCCCTTCCTTGACCGGGATGCCTTATGCACGGTCACTCACGCTCTTGTCACTTCTCGTCTGGATTATTGCAATGCTCTCTACATGGGGCTACCCCTGAAGTGCACTCAGAGGCTTCAGTTAGTTCAGAATGCAGCTGCGCGGGTGATTGAGGGAGCCACACGTTGCTCCCGTGTAACACCGCTCCTGCGCAGTCTGCACTGGCTACCTGTGGTCTTTCGGGTGCGCTTCAAGGTGTTGGTTACCACCTTTAAAGTGCTCCATGGCTTAGGGCCCGCCTGCTGTTACCTTATGCCTCCCACCGACCCGTACGCTCACACAGAGAGGGTCTTCTCAGGATGCCGTCCGCCAAGCAATGTCGGCTGGCGGCCCCCAGGGGAAGGACCTTCTCTGTTGGAGCACCTACCCTCTGGAACGAACTTCCCCCTGGTTTGTGTCAATTACTTGACCTTCGGACCTTTCGCCGTGAATTGAAAATGCACTTGTTTATCCAAGCAGGACTGGCTTAATTTTTTAAACTTTTTGAATTTTAATAATTTTAATTGGGGTATTTTTATGAATTTTATGGGTCAAATTTGACGGTTTTAAATTTTTGGCCATTTATAGAATATGTTATTTTAATTTCGTTTTAATTTGTATATTGTACTGTTTTTAATTTGGCTGTACCGAGTCCTTCGGGAGAAGGGCGGTATAAAAATCTAAATAATAAATAAATAATAAATAAAATTCACGTAACAACTGGGTTATAATCCTATACTAGGACCTACCTAGTGGCACTGAGGGAAGCGAGGCGTTGCTACGCCTCCTCCCTCATTGCGTCGGCAGATAACCGCCCAGCTGCCCTGTTTCGGGTGACCCGCTCCCTCCTTCACCAGGGGGAGCGGGATGACCCGTTGCAGGGACGTGCTGAGGAGTTTAACGGTTATCTATACGATAAAATCGTTCAGCTGAAGGACGGTCTGGACCAAGATTGCAGCGATTCGGACGGGACGTCTGAGGGCGGTCTTGGTGATGTTGTGTGGGATGAGTTTGACCCGGTGACTCCCGAGGACATGGACAGGTTGCTGGGTAGATTGAATGCCACCACATGTTTACTGGACCCGTGCCCCTCCTGGCTGGTGCTGGCCACTCAGGAGGTGACACGAGGCTGGCTCCAGGGGATTACGAGTGCTTCTTTGTTGGAGGAGTCTTTCCGGCCGCCTTGAAAGAGGCGGTGGTGAGGCCCTCCTCAAGAAGCCTTCCTTGGACCCGCTGTTTTAGGTAATTATCGTCCAGTCTCCAACCCGCCGCGGCGAAGGTTGTAGAGAGTATGGTGGCATATCAGTTTCCTTCACCTGGAGGAAACTGTCTATCTGGACCTGCTCCAGTCCGGCTTCCGGCCCGGTTACAGCACTGAGACGGCTTTGGTCGCGTTGGTGGATGATCTCTGGAGGGCCAGGGATAGGGGTTATTCCTCTGCCCTGGTCCTATTAGACCTCTCAGCGGCTTTCGATACCATCGACCATGGTATCCTGCTGCGCCGGTTGGGGGGATTGGGAGTGGGAGGCACCGTTTATCGGTGGTTCTCCTCCTATCTCTCCGGCCGGTCGCAGACGGTGTTGACGGGGGGGCAGAGGTCGACCCCGCGGCGCCTCACTTGTGGGGTGCCGCAGGGGTCGATTCTCTCGCCCCTTTTGTTCAACATCTATATGAAGCCGCTGGGTGAGATCATCAGTGGCTTCGGTGTGAGGTACCAGCTGTACGCTGATGACACCCAGCTGTACTTTTCCACACCGGGCCACCCCAATGAAGCCATTGAAGTGCTGTCCCGGTGTCTGGAGGCCGTACGGGTCTGGATGGGGAGGAACAGGCTCAAGCTCAATCCCTCCAAGACGGAGTGGCTGTGGATGCAGCATCCCGGTACAGTCAGCTGAGTCCGCGGCTGACTGGCGGGAGGGAGTCATTGCCCCCGATGGAGAGGGTGCGCAATTTGGGCGTTCTCCTGAATGAACGGCTGTCTTTTGAAGACCATTTGACGGCCGTCTCCAGGAGAGCTTTCCACCAGGTTCGCCTGGTGCACCAATTGCGCCTTTCTGACCGGGATGCCTTGTGCACAGTCACTCACGCCCTTGTGACGCCTCGCCTGGATTACTGCAATGCTCTCTACATGGGGCTCCCTTGAGGGGCATCCGGAGGCTACAGTTAGTCAGAATGCAGCTGCTGGTGATTGAGGGAGCCCTCGTGGCTCCCGAGTGACACCTATCCTGCGCCGGCTGCACTGGCTACCTGTGGCCTTCCGGGTGCGCTTCAAGGTGTTGGTGAATGTCTTTAAAGCGCTCCATGGCATAGGGCCGGGATACTTACGGGAGCGCCTGCTGCTATCGAATACCTCTCACCGACCGTGCGCTCTCACAGAGAGGGGCTCCTCAGGGTGCCGTCGCGCGACAGTGTCGTCTGGCGACGCCCAGGAAGGGCCTTCTCTGTGGGGCTCCGCCCTCTGGAACGAACTCCCCCCAGGACTTCGTCAACTTCCGGACCTCCGAACCTTTCGCCGCGAGCTTAAAACCTACTTATTCATCTGCGCTGGACTGGGTTAGTGTTTTAATGGGTTTTAATGGGTTTTTAGCTCCAAATTTTAATCCTGGCCAATTTTAATAAGTTTTTTAATTGTATTTTAATTTGTATTTATTGTATTGTATTTTTTACCTGGCTGTGAACCGCCCTGAGTCCTTCGGGAGAAGGGCGGTATACAAATTTAAATAATAAATAAATAAATAAATACTAAATTAACAGCTGCAGTGATTCACTTAATGTCGCAGGAAAAGTCATAAAATATGGCAAAATTCACTTAACAAATGTCTCGTTTAGCAAAAAAAATAAAATTAGGCTCTATTATGGCTGTAAGTTGAGGACTTTCTATATAAAATAGTAATACTTCATGTGAACTTGATTCTGTCCCACTGTTAATATAGTCTAGGGCTGCATTGATTTTTTGGGCAGGTGCAGCACACTGCTGGCTCTTGAATTCACTCTTGAAACTTATGATACTAAGAGCTGTTGTTTGTGGTGTAATATAGTCAGGGCATATGCCAACCAAACTGGTTAAATATTTACAAAAGGTGTAGCAAAGCTATGCGAATCCAACCAAAGTAGACCAAATTAGAAAACCAAAACTAGCAGATCAAATTGTACATACCCACCCACCCACCCCGTCTCCATAAGAACTAGGAAAGGTTGCCTGAGATGTTTTCTCAGGTTACAGTTCTGCCCTGGACTCAGGTTTCTTTTATCTGACCATTGTCTTGGTAGTAGCTCTTCATCCTGTCCCTCAAGTTCATACTTCCGTCTTATTACATTGATTTATTTGCTAATGGTGTATCTTGCCACTTATGTATTCAGGAACTGTTAGACAATTCAGTGTGCACGTTAGTTATGGGGAGGCCATGTGCTTGTGTTTGAAAATGTAGGTTTATGGAAAGGTATAGACTGCCTGGCCATTGCTTTTAATGGACAAAAAATGAATTCAATGGTATCTTTGTATGCCAAAAAAGCCAACACAATTCTAGGCTGCATAAACAGAGGGATAGAATCAAGATCACGTGAAGTGTTGATACCACTTTATAATGCCTTGGTAAGGCCACACTTGGAATATTGCATTCAGTTTTGGTTGCCATGGTGTAAAAAAGATGTTGAGACTCTAGAATGAGTGCAGAGAAGAGCAACAGAGATGATTAGGGGACTGGAGACTAAAAAATATGAAGAACGGTTGCAGGAACTGGGTATGTCTAGTTTAATGAAAAGAAGGACTAGGGGAGACATGATAGCAGTGTTCCAATATCTCAGGGACTGCCATATCAAGCTATTCTCCAAAGCACCTGAGGGTAGAACAAGAAGCAATGGGTGGAAACTAATCAAGGAGAGAAGCAGCTTAGAACTGAGGAGAAATTTCCTGACAGAACAATTAATCAGTGGAACAACTTGCCTCCAGAAGTTGTGGATGCTCCAACACTGGAAGTTTTAAAGAAGAGATTGGACAACCATTTATAATAATATAATATAATAAATATAATATAATAATATAATATAATATAATATAATATAATATAATATAATATAATATAATATAATATAATATAATATAATATAATATAATATAATATAATATAATATAATATAATATAATAACAACAGAGTTGGAAGGGACCTTGGAGGCCTTCTAGTCAAACCCCCTGCCCAGGCAGGAAACCCTACACCATCTCAGTCAGATGGTTATCCAACATTTTCTTAAAAATTTCCAGTGTTGGAGCATTCACAACTTCTGCAGGCAAGTCGTTCCACTTATTAGTTGTTCTAACTGTCAGGAAATTTCTCCTTAGTTCTAAGTTGCTTCTTTCTTTGATCAGTTTCCACCCATTGCTTCTTGTTCTACCCTCAGGTGCTTTGGAGAACAGCCTGACTCCCTCTTCTTTGTGGCAACCCCTGAGATATTGGAACACTGCTATCATGTCTCCCCTAGTCCTTCTTTTTATTAAACTAGACATACCCAGTTCCTGCAACCGTTCTTCATATGTTTTAGCCTCCAGTCCCCTAATCATCTTTGTTGCTCTTCTCTGCACTCTTTCTAGAGTCTCAACATCTTTTTTACATCGTGGCAACCAAAACTGGATGCAATATTCCAAGTGTGGCCTTACCAAGGCATTATAAAATGGCACTAACACTTCACGTGATCTTGATTCTATCGCTCTGTTTATGCAGCCCAGAATTGTGTTGGCTTTTTTAGCAGCTGCTGCACACTGCTGGCTCATATCTAAATGGTTATCCACTAGGACTCCAAGATCCCTCTCACAGGTACTACTATTGAGCAAGGTACCACATATATGGTACCTGTGCATTTTGGTTTTTTTGCCTAAATGTAGACCCTTACTTTTTTCACTGTTGAATTTCATTTTGTTAGATAGCGCCCAATGTTCAAGTCTGTCAAGATCTTTTGTCTGAAAAAAAACCCAAAAAAACATTTGTCTGAAGTGGTGTACGGTTTCCTGCCTAAGCAGGGGGTTGGACTAGAAGACCTCCAAGGCCCAACTCTATTATTCTAAATTTATAAAGAGTTATCTACTGTATGTCTTTTGGGCCCACTTTGTAAAGAGAAATCATGTTGTAAGTAGTCTTAAACAGGAGAAGAAAAATACTTAAAACATGATTTCAAAATAGTGGGAATAGTAATTTGAGATAACTCTCTGAATACTAATTACTGTCTTGCTTCAGGTTTCAGTCATATAGACAGACATGGTTTCTTAGGAGATTATCAGTTTTACTTCAGGAGTTAGTAATGAAGCAAAGGAATGTAAACAAGAGAGGCTTCCCTGCAGAGTTAGCTTTGAACTAAAAGTAAGCAGAAAAATCATCCAAAGGCAATCCAGGATTCCTAGATCAAGGTTGCCAGCCAGTCCAGAGGTTCAAGGTTTCTTTCACAAACAGGAACATCATCCCAAAACCATATTGTTTCCAGTAAAGAGAGCACAGTCAGAGCTTCTTTCAAATAAAGCTATCATCATTCAGGAAATTTAGTCCCTTGTTTGGCGAGAAGTCTAATAGACCTTGCTTTCATGAGCTATGGTGGCGCAGCGGTTAGAGTGAGGTACTGCAGGCTACTTCTGCCGACTGCTGGCTGTCTGCAATTTGGCAGTTCAAATCTCACTAGGCTCAAGGTTGACTCAGCCTTCCATCCTTCTGAGGTGGGTAAAATGAGGACCCAAATTGTTGGGGGCAAAAGGCTGACTCTGTAAAGCTGCTTAGAGAGGGCTGTAAAGCAGTATATAAGTCTAAGTGCTAGTGCTGTTGCTGTTCTACTATCTTGTCTGCTTGTTGGAATTATTGGAATTCCTTGGGGATTTAGTTAAAAGGCCTTACATGGGCCTTTTACATTCTGCAAGCCAGATTCAGTCCTTTGGCTGTCCCTGCTTGACTTATGTGGAAATTAGAAATCAAATGTAAATAAGTACACTGCAGAAGGCAGGAGAAGCTGAGTCCAGTACAATTCTGTGCAGCTGACATGTGCTCCTTCAGTCAAGTTGCCAGCCATGGGGGGATGAAGAGAGAAAGTGCTTTTCTGCACTTGCACAGCTCTACCCCTCACCTGGAGCAGCCTAAGTGACAGCAGTGATTGTGTGAGGGGACCGAGCTCAGCCACCCACCACCACCCAGTCGAAGCACAAAATTACAGGCGAGTTGGCACAGCTGGGAGTGATTTGTTCAATGCTCCCTAATAGTCCCAGATCCTCATGTGGCCCCTTGGGAAAATTAATTGTCCACCCTTGCCTTACATCAGCCTCATCAACAGCCCCCACTATTCAGGTGGTGACTGCATTTGAAAAGCCTGTGATTGCTGGACTTGTCTCTCTTCAGGTTGACATTCCACAGGTTCAGTTGGAGCAGCTCTTCAGGGTCCGATTCAGAATTTGAGTCTTCAGCCTGGGCTTACAGTATTTCTACTGAACCATTAATGTCTTTCAGCAATGAGTCTTAGCCGGTATGTTTGGAACTTTTTGACAATGTATTAAAACGCAGCTTGATTCTTTGTGTAATTAAACTCTTTGGTTTCTTTAGCTAGTGTAGAAAGGAAGAAATTATTAGCAACATATTTGTACAGTGAAATGGTTGGGAACTTTGGGTGGAAGTCTGAAGGTCTCTCCCCAAAACTATGTTGGTCCTTCCACCCTGACCCCACTTTTTGATTGGGCAGAAGTGACTTTTTATTAATAGTACCACATATAAAGTATGGCATCCAGGTCTTCAGCCTAGTATTGGTATGTGAGAAAGGTAGGTGTCTAACAACTTGCTTTGTCTTTGTAGAGACAGAAAGGGGAAAAAATATTTAAATTGCTGTTGTGGTTCGCCGGCGGGCTGCGGAGCTAGGAGCCGAGTCAGACAGTGAGGAGGCTGGGGAGGAACTTGGGCCAGTCTTGGAGTCTGGGGAAGGCTCGGACGAGGGCTCTGCGTCAGAGGCAGAGAGGGGGCCAGGGCCATCTGGGAGTGATGTGCTGCCTCCGAAGCCTCCAGTCGGACCTCAGTGAGGCAGAGGAACAGGGGATGCCTGTTTCCAGTGTGTGCTTGCACAGAGCTGCCAGAAAGCAAGAACAGTTAAGACAAAAGGGACGACTCAGGAGTAGGGCTTGGAGACGACTGGCCCCTCCCATAAGACTTAAAAGAAGAGCAAAGGCATGTGGGCCTTTGCAGGAAGCAACATTGTTAATTCTGTTTAGTTTAAAGTCTGAAGCTCTGTTTGATTCTGGACACTGTGTGGCTTTGCCAAATAGGTCTTTGGCAACGTGCCAAGGGAGATAAAGGTGGGTGATTATCAGCCTTATCCCAAAGGACTCTTGAAAACTATTTGGGACTCATCTGTGAATGAACAGAATTCACAGCTGTTGAAATAAAAGAGGTTTTAGGGACTACTCGTGTGTTTTACTGACTCAGGAAGCCTAGCTCAGAACAATTGCTACCTCCTGGTCATGACATCAGTCCTTCCTCTATGACAGAATTCCCCAATGTTTCTGGCTTTGTGGTTCAGTGTGGGAGGGGGTGAGGATGGTTTGCACGAGCAGCTGGCAAGCACGCGTGTGCACACAGCTCCATTTCCAAAAGTGGCAGGCATACGTGCACCTGCTGTTCACGCAAATGGAATGCACGCGCATGTGCTCACCTACCCCTCGTGCATGTGAGGATGTGTTTGTGCATGCACGCTCACTGGCCGTTTCTACGGCCCAGTTGCAAACCCCTTACCCACAGGTTGGGAATCCCAACTGGCAAAGATAGACCAATCCTACAAGAGATAAGTAAAATCAAACTTTGGGAAGTTGGAAAAGATAAAACGTATTTTTGAAAAAGAGGATTACAGAGCTGCTAAATTTATAGGACAATAGCAGTTTGGGATTAAAGTCCTTTGGTAGCATACAAACGTACATTTTAAAAATTACGTTTATACAGTTGTGGCTGCTAAATTGATTTTCTTGACCTACCTCTGCAGAAACCCCTGTTGTTTGAGAGTGGAAGTTCAGTCAAGAGAAATTGGATAAAAGAACCAATTTTTACCAACAACACATAAAAAAAAATATTGTATGAGATTATTTTCTTGCACAATGTTCAGCAACACTTTTAATGTTTTCTAATAAATAACACCACATTCTTCTGTGACATTTTTAAGGTTAAAATAGTTGGGGTATAAATGGCTTCAAAAGAAATTACTTGCTTTGAAAAGGAGAATGATTTCCTCCTGTAACAAATTAGTGAGGTATTTTATTTTGATTTTCTTTAGCAAGTGACTGGCAAGCAGCTTTATTTTAAAAAAAAAATTTTTTTTGCTAGAGGCATTTTGTAGGAAAATAAATGAACATATAAAGTATTCAGAATATCCAATAAAGAAGTAGTGAAAAATCAGTCTATTAGGTGGAAAGGGGAAGATGAATATATAAAAGTATATCACAAACGAGGGAAAATATTTACTTAAAATGCCAAATACCAAATGGAGCTGTCGAAAGATGGGACAATCACCTGCCAACTTTAGAAATTGTGCAGCAAGCACAGGGTGATAAGAAAAGGAATAGCAAGTTCTTTGTTGAAAAGGAGTGGTTATGAATTATGGGAGCTATGTCAGGATCATCTGGAAAATAATAATTTACTGTAGGCCAAACTAAGTTAGCATAAATATTGTTTAACGTATTAACAGAATATTGTATGGAAATTATGAATAGGCACATTTAATTGCTTTTCAGCAATACTTGCTTGTTTTATTTATTTTCAATATTTCTACTGAAAAGTCATGTTTCAATCAGTTTTCAAAAACTGATCTTGCAGGAACTGGCTAGATCAAAGGTTGCGGAGGAGGTGGAGGAGATATATTCCAGAAGGTCAGGGCATCAATAGAGAAACCTTGTTCAACATGGTCTTCCACTTGATGGAATTATCTAAGACATGACGTAAATAGAAACTATTGGAATTCCTTGGGAATTTAGTTCAAAGCAACGGGTGACAAATCTCCCAACAAAACTGACCACAAAGAAGAACATGGGCTGTGTGCTTGGTTTTTGTAAAGCATATGGCACGTGTTAGCCAGGGATCATCAAAGTGGCTGGCTGCCTCTGTGAAAGGATTTTTTTCGGGCAGTGTTATCTTATCTGTGGGATGCCTGAATGCCAATAGGCAATCACGGGAGGCTCCTTCCTGTCCCTACTAGGTTTATTCATTCATGGGAATTGAGCTGCTGAGCTCAGCGGTGCGCAGGCTCAGCGTCTTACCACATGAGCCACCGCAGCCCCCTATGGGATCCTTCTGAGATGCTTTTTCATATTCCCACTTCTTCTGTAGGCCAAGATGTCTCTTATCTGACCATTGCCTTGGTTGCAGTTCTTTCTTCTCCCAGAATACACCTGTTACATATGTAAATAGCGAGTGAAGCCACGGATGTAGGCTTCACTCAGGTCCAGCTTTAGCTGGACATTTGCATGCCCACCGCTGATTGGTGGATTCAAACGGGGCCCACTGTTGATTGGTGGATTCAAACGGAGGGAAAAGTAAAGCGTTGTCAGTGGCTGAATCGGTGGGACAACTCTCTTTAAAAGGGAGTGCTGTCAGTTAAGCCTTTGCAGAAGTCACTTACTTAAATAAAGAGCTGAAGTTACTGTCTGTCGTCCTGCCTCTTCATTGCCTCCCACGATCTAACAACACCCACAGATCATTAGAGGAGGGCAGTACTTTCTGTTTTCCCTTCTATATCTAAAATTCTTTGTCTTAAGGCTAATTTACCTTGATCCAACCCTAATGAACTCAAACCTTCTCTTTGGCCCTTCTCCAGCCCATCATGTGTCTGTTCTTGCCAAATTCTATTATTATACTGTAATCTCCTCCCTTAGCACTTGCCAAATAGAGCTTTTACTGCTTCCTCATAGCTCAAAGCAGTGCTTTTCAATCTTGGCAACTTTAAGCATGCTGGCTGGGGAGTTCTGGGAATTGAAGTCCACGCAGCTAAAAGTTGCCAAGGTTGAGAAATACCGGCTTGGAGCCTTGCCATATCTAAACATGATCCTGCATTGCACCTTTAGTTAATTGGAGTGTTGGAATTTAAAGGATAATAGACATATCGGCAATTACAATTATATCAATTCCAAAATTCCAAAATTGACACCATGGAGTAAAGCCAGACTGTAAAACTGATTTTACAGTCTTCCATACAACTTGTTGATTAATGGGATGATAAAATGAGTTTTATTTTTTTATAAGTTTTTATCTTAATAATTTCTTTTTTTCCCACCCACTGGCTGTATTTACAGTTACAGCATCTGCTGACATTCTGATTCGGAACAGATGCTTTAGAAACATCTAAAGCATCTAATTAGTGTAAGTGATCACTAAAATCTATGAGACTAAAAAGCCGGCCCTTAGTTTTTATAAATACTCACAATAAATAAATCAGCTTGACAAGAAACAGGAACTTTTAAAGAAAGTATAGAGCATAGAACTGGAGGTCCCGTTTTCCTTAAACAATAATAAATTGTCTTAACATCTGTATCAAAAATTCCAAAAGATCTTTGACTACAGCTTTAAAAATATATATACTATTTTGGATTTATTGGACTATTTCTATTCCTTCATTCAGTTTCAGACTCCAGCATAGAGACATGGGAGGGCAATGAGTATTTCATTTCTCTTGGGGAAATTCATTCTCGGACTTGATTGTTTGATCTATAACCAGAGGTGGGTTTCACATACTGTAGCAACAGGTTCGCCCAGCATCGGAAATGTGAGTGTGCACCATCCGTGCATGCGTGTGATGTCACAAAACACGGCAATTCGCTCACATGCGCATTCCGCACATGTGCGCAACATCAAACAACATGGCAATTTGCTCGCGCACGCAGTCCGCACATGTTTTGGACAAAAGCTCCATAACGTTCGACCAGCAGAGATTATGGCTATTGTTACCAAAAGCATCTGGAAAATAACCAGTTATAAGAGAGCCAGTTTGATCTAGTGTTTCAGGCACCATGCTACAAACTGGGAGACCGTGAGTTCTGGTCCCACTTAGGCATGAAAGCCGTTTGGGTGACTTTGGATCGGTCATTCTCTCTCAGCCCCAAGACACCTCACAGGGTTGTTGTTGTGGTGAAAACAGGAGGACGAGGAGGAGGAGGAGGAGGATGTGTTGGATATGTGTTGGTTATTTGTAAAAATCACAATGCAAATAAATAAATAAATATGAACTCCTGCTAGACGAAAAAACTTTTTGAAACAATGGTAATGATACCCAACCAATGAATGTCAGATAGTTTATATGAAACAATGTCCTTTCTCAGCTAGTTTTTCAGCACACTCATTATCAACAGTAAAAAGATATATTCCATGGTTTATAAATTGGTTTCTCTTCTTGTTTTCCTGAAATACTATGCTTCAGTCTGTCTAAATCTCCCATCTTGTCTAAGTGGATCCAACAGAAGTTACTGATTTACCCCTAATTTTTAGCAAGGCCCAATTTTTATTTTTTTTTAAATGTGCTTGGCAGGTTTGAGGCCCTGTTTTAATCTGCTGACTGAAACAGAATACATTTACTGTCATTCTCTGAGAAGGGGGTTGAAGGTTGCTTTAGTTTAAACTTTTGTAACAGCATCATAATCCTTCAAACAAGTTTTGTATGCAATACACTTTATTTATTGAGATCAAATAATTATACCACAATACTAATTTATTCACGGAGCAGCCGTACATTGGTTACAACAATCATATAACTGACTACGCTGCTTTATGCTAAATGATGCTTTGAACATTTACAGCTTATACAATTATATTATAGACAGAAACACTTTTGTTTAGAAATGCAGATGTTCCGGTTTTATGGTATATTCTCCTATAGGCTGCAAATAGAATAAGAAAAAAAAATGAGCCTTGTTTATGTACAGACTCTAGCGTGTATGCAAAATTGGCAGTTCTTAATTGTTTCTTACTTCAGGTTATGAGCTGCTCAGTTTGATAAATGTATGGCAAGGTAGAGATCCAGTTCTTACCGCACCCTTATTCCTTGCAATAGATGCCGCAATCACTGAACAGGGATACAAATCTAGACTGTGGAATCCTTAGTGTTCTCTGAGCTTGATCGTTTCCTTGCAGATGCCACCTAAGTAGCATCACCAGTGCTAGAAGGAAGTGGAGTTTGCTTTCACTTTATATACAAGTGACATCTAGACTGGTTGGCTAACGAATGTTTTGTTCAATTTATAAGATAGCTTCCTTCAAAAAACAGTCAAGGACCTATCTCACAACAATAAAGGCAAAGCTCAGTCTGCTTTATGACAAATATATTTTTAGCAGTGGAAACTCCATGCTACGTATCTGAGATCTGTCTATAACTGGAATAAAGAAAAGATAAAGCTTAGCGAGATTTAGCAAAAGTTTGATTCTGTTCTCTTGCCATTGAGTCTGATCCCTTTCATTCAATTGTTGAAAAGAATGTTTTCCCTTGTAATTATTATATATAGTTTGAGATCAACTGGATCCCTAAGTTAATCATGCTCCTTGCTAAGACATGGCTGTGTCTTTTTTATTGTTAAAATCCTACTTCTGACACTGTTTTTTATTTAGAGGTAGCACCAAATTCGACAGGCAGCAGAATGTCTGATCTTAATAGAAGTTGAGAAAGAAAAATTTTCCTCAACAGTGATGACAAGATAGGACAAACATTTCTGTAATGTTTCGCAATAGCTGTATTGTGTAGTTGTATCAATATCTGCACCTCTGTTATCCTAATAAAATAAATAAATACCTTTGTAAAGATGTAAACACAGTTACTTGGTCCTTATATTATATCCATATTGAATCACACAACTTCAACATAAATATGGCTCTAGGAACAAATACTGAACTTAATAGGCAGAAAACAGTTGAACAGTTGTATATTTCAAAATTTCCTTTCAAGGAAAAATATTTTTTTAGATACACAATTCAGATTTTGGGTAATTGATCCAACTTTACAGAATAAATAAATTAGTCATATATACATTATTTAAAATGTTATATTAGCAAAACAATTAAATACGAATGGAGAAAAATTCCATGTTCACAGTCATAATATTCAATTGTGAAAAGTATGTGGTTTCATGCACTTAGACACCCGACTAACATTCTAATGAAGAAGAATATCAAATAAATATTTTAACCCATAAAAAATATTGAATTGTATAAACTAGCAGTCAGATAGCAATGGAGAAAATATAGGAGATATAATGCATGCTTTGTGCTACATAGAGTAATCTTCAGAAATCATAGGAAACTTATCTTGCCTCATCAAAATGCAGAAGAAAAGCTAATGTTAATTTAATTATATTATGCATATTTTAACCTACAGACCGAAGGCTACAAAACATTCTAACCATACATGTACAAAACTACTGTAAGGGTATTTATACCATACGTATAACAATTAGTTACTTCATTTCACCACTGTGATGAACACATCATCATCACCATTGTCGTCATCGTCATCATCATCATCATCATCGTCATCTACTGAGGGGAACTTCATCATTCACAAACAAACAAGAGCCACAACCCATCTCTAGCAGTTCATATTCACAGACCTTGGATTAGTTGAAACTCATCATCATATTAATCTACAAACACTCAGAAATGTGCTATCATCACCATGTTTGAGCTTTCTACAAAGGATCAGCGTTAAGGGCTCTCTGAACTCTGCGGTTGCTACATCTGATTAGTAAATGAAGTCGGGCCACTCGGTTGTTGCTGGCCAAATTCATCAACTTGGCCATAATTAGTCTGTTGCCCAAAATTGCCTTCCTGTTGGTTATACCCACCACTCGACCCATAGCTATCTTGATTGTAGCCACCTTGGTTATAGCTGCTGGACTGTTTCTCGAGGGTGTCTTGAGGATACCTTGAGCCCGAAGAATGCCAACCAGTCTCCTTAAAAACAAACCAGATATTTCCTGCCCAGAGAACAAAGTTCAAGAATCCAAAGACCTAAACAAAAAGCAAGCAAGGCATTAAATTTCATTTAGGTTTTTCTTTCTCTTTTTCTCTTTTGATTATTCACAAGATTGAGATTCTTCTTTAAAAAAAATTTCTAAAGACAACTTATTAATTCAAGGTATTTTTGCCCAGAGAACCTTCCAAAGATGTGGTTAAAACAAATATTAATCTGTCACTCCTGTAGTCAGGTAGTAAGAAAATATAAATGAACAATAACTGAAAACAGTTTACAGCTTTCATTTAGTAGGTGAGCTAGAAGAAACTAATTGAAACAAGTGTTGTATTCTTTGATGTTGGATCTGTGGCTTCACGATGATGTTACCAGAGGCAATCAATCATCTATTTTTCCCTAAAATAATTTTTTGCAGTGCCATAATATTAGCTTTATGGGCTCAGATGATTAAAAGGCGTTTTTCTCCAAATTCTCCATAATATTGGAAGAAATTTATTTCATATTCATGCCACTAGGATAAATACGCTTTGATTGTTAAATACAACCAGAATGCTCAATTATTATCTTTTAAAATGCTCCTAATTGCTTACATTATGTGTATTTAAAGAATCAGTGGCTCCTGCCATTATCTTACACTCATGCTGTTATTATCTTATTATCCTTTGAAGAAGCAATGAATTAGGTTAATGGAATCCAATGGTGGATTCCAACTGACGGGTGAGAAAAGACAAATGCTGAGTGATTCGGTAGGGCACCAATCATTTTATTTCAGGACCACCCACCCCCTGTTTTTTAACAAAATAAAAGGAATACTCACAACTGAAGTATTAAGACTTGACATAACAGGGCTGTACACAGGCAAGCACTTGTTGGATTGTTGTTTGCAAGCTGACATCAGTAAGAGGACTTCATCTGGGTCAGTGGCAACCTTCACATCAGACAGACCTTTAGCCCAAGCAGAAGAACCCACAAGCCACATGAAGGAGAACACCACTGTCACAACGAAATCCTACAAAACCCAAATCGAACATTGCAGGTTCATGTATGACAGGCAGGGAAAAGCATGGAAGGACATTGGTGCAATATGAATGAATGCCAAAGGCCAGAAGGATAGTTCCGCTTGATAGAATAATCTCAGAATGCATAAATCCCATGTCTAAAAATGTACACACACATTGGTATTTTCCTACCTATGAAAATTACACATGATGTGGAAGCACAATACATGCTGGATGAAATGAACCAGAATTTGAACCTAGTTCAATTCTCAGCTCAACAATCTGCAAGGAGGAAAAAGGGTGTTATTTGTCAGATGGTTATAACGAATCTCAGAGTCTCATAGGAGACCTGTCAAGAGAAGTGATGGGTAGAAACGACCTCTACCACTCAAAAGAGTTTGACTTCTAGCCTGTACATGACATGGATGGGGGAAAGAGATACAAGAATTTGAATCCCAATATGACTATAAATAGACCTTGCATATGATACCCAGCAAACTTCTTCTTTACTTCCTCTTTTACCACTTTGGGTGTCGAGGGAGGTACAAGTTTTAGTTCTTGCAATTCTGGCGGCCTCAAGCATTATTATTTGATGCTGTTGTAGTAGTGGATGTCTTTGATATTGATGTCTCCTCATCTTCTTCTGGGTCTGCTTCATGCTCCTGGGCCTTCTCCTCTTTTTGTATATGCCTTGGTATAGAGCAGGGGTGAAATCTAAAAATTTTCCTTACCGGTTCTGTGGGCATGGCTTAATTGGTGGGTGTGGCTTGGTGGTCAGATGACTGGGTGGGGGTGGCCAATAACAATAAATAATAAAAATAATAAACAAAGTATACAAAACTATAAGAGGTACCAAAAACCAACTTTCACACTTTACACACACACAGCACAGCACAGCACAACACAACTGACTCACACACAATGTAAAAGCAGCTGCATTTCACCCAGAATGGCCCCTGCAACAAGCAGGAACCTCACACTTTCACACTTTACACACACATAACACAACTGACTCACACACAAAATGCCACATACAGCTTTGTGAGATTTTGTGTGTTTGTGTAGCTAGAGTGAAACACTACAGAAACACACCAAATCTCAGAAAGCTGCACAAATATTTTATTTTATTATTTTTATTTATTTTTTTTGATCAGGGGGTCTCCAACTTTAGTAGCTTTAGGTTTATGGACTTCAAATCCCAGAGTTCCTCATTCAGCAAAGCAGGAAGTCAAAGCAGGCTGTAATCAGTAGCTGAAGTAAACATTGCGTTGCCAGCCCGAAAGGAGCAGTATGCAGTAATTATAGGTAAGTGAGAAGGGGGAATTGGCTGGGCATGGGTGGGAGCTCTTGTAAGTGGGGGCTGTTAAAAAATGATTTTAAAAGCCTGCTAGGATCAGGAAACTCCTCTGAGATCGCCAGAGGAAAAAAAGTTTTAAAGTCAGCTCCGCTGACGATCTCAGCTGAAGTTCCCTCATAGCTGCCCAGAACCTCTTAAAATAATTGTTTTAACATGTAGAAAACATGTTTTTTAAGATTCTGGTGATGAGGAACTCAGCTGGGATGGCCAGAGGAGCCTTTTAAAGCCCCCCCCCTTTTCCTTTTTTCCCCCTTCAGCTGAAGAGGTTTTTTTTAAAAAAAACTTTTAAAGTGTTCTGATGATCTCTGCTCAGCCCCGCGATCATCAGAGGTTTTTTTTTAAAGGCATGTTTCGGCTGAAGAAAAACTTTTAAAAGTAAAAAAAAAAAACTCTGCTGATGGTGCGGCTCAGCAGAGGCATGGGGGGCGGGGCCAGGGATTTTTGCTACCGGTCCTCCGAACCAGCAGCTGCCATCACTACCTAATCGGGAGAGCCGGTGCGAACCGGGAGCATTTCACCCCTGGTATAGAGCCCAAGGCAATTGACAACTGCCTCTCAAAGTCCAGCCCCATGTCCACGTCATAAGAGATAGTTACAGGACAAGGTAAGGGACTCCTAAGATGGCCTTGTGCCACAGGACCACTATGGCAGCCATGAAGTCACCCTGAAATGACCTGGCTAAAGGGCCTTTGGTGAAGTTGTGATAGGCCCAGAAAGCTGCAATGGATAATATATTGCGACAGAAATTACAAGGAGACACAAAGCAGACACTGGATTCTTTTTTTATAATGGCTTATTTAGCTTGTCTACAATAAATTTACTGATCAGATGCTTTGTGCCCTTGAATTCCTTGCATCCAGTCCAGCTTGCCAGGAGAAGCCTGATTCCTCCTTAAGTTTGGACAGTGATTCCCTTAGGATAGTACCTAGTTTTTTTGGAGTATAAGACGCTCCAGACTATAAGACACACTACCGTTTTTGGTGAGAAAAACAAGAAAAAAAAACCTGCCTCTGCCTCCCAGCAATTTTGCCTCATTGCAGCAAGCAGCCAACAGCCTGCTTTACTTTCATTTTCGTTTTCAGCATAGCTTAATTAGCACAAGAAAAAAAATAATCTGCTCCCAGCAATTTACCTCCTTGCAGCAATAGGCAATGGGAATCCCTGCAGCCTGAAACAGCTGAGAGTCGGGAGGCCGATCCAAGGGACAATCAACTTGTGCTAATTTGGCTGTGCTGAAGCTGAAATGGGCTGTTTCTTCTTGCTGCTTGCTGCAAGGAGGTAAATTGCTGGGAGGCAGAGGCCAAAGGGGGGGGGCAGTGGGTGGGCATAACATGCACCTAAATTTTCACCCCCTTTTAGGGGGGGGGAAAGGTGTGTCTTATACTTTATCTTATATTCAATTTACTCAACATTCCCATATTTTGACAAAGACAAAAGCAGCCTCCCCACCACCATCAAAAAAAATCAAAAAATCTAGCAGGTTATTTTTTTTCCCTAAGAAAAATCCCCAAGGGCTGCAGGAAGTGTAATGCTAATGTTTCTGGAAGATGTGGAATTAAAACTGTAGAGGCTTTTTTGCATTTTGGAGTGGAGCATTAAGGCCAATTAAGTGCATTTGCATTCAGGCTTTCTTTCATCCAAGAAAGCATTCAGATGAAAATCACCTTGTGGCAATCAGTAGCTTCATCTTTCTGTCTGTGGAGGGCAAGTGTCATTTTGTGGTTTTGTCTGGACACCAAAAAATGTGGCCCCGATTTGAGAGGTGAAGGACAGCCTCAGCTGAAGCCTGAAGACCAGGTTTTTTTGGGTGGGGGAGTTAAGTACATGTTCCCATTTATGTCATGAGTTACTCTTCAGTTTTTTTAGAGCTGGGTGAACTGCCTAAATAACACCTCATTTTATAGCGTGATTATCAGTGCAGGATTCCCTCAGAGACTACAAAAACATAAAGGTGATTTTTTTAAAAAAACAACAACAAGGCAGGATAACTCATCCAATTATTTTTGCGGATTGCAGGCAATGAAAATGTCACTATTACAGCTTTTCTAGTTTACTGCTACTGTTTATGTCCTATTCGTGGATTAGAAATGATGACAAAAGGATAACAATGCGGGGATGTTAAAATTCTCGATCACAACAGAATTATTGTTCCTGACTAGAGTGGAATCACAGCAGTGGCAGAGAGCAGAAGAACATTGGTTTGAGGTTAGTTGCCATGCATGATGTAGAAATGCCTTTCACATATTAAATAGAAGAATATAATTTTATGAGTAATTAATGGTACCTGCTGGAAGGTTCAAATAAACTTGCAACAATGAATGGCTTGTAAAGTTCAAGAGCCTGGAGGTGTTAGCTACAGAGCTTCTTGGAATGACGTTTTTATATATAGTTATAGATACTCATTGCCCGTTTTAGATAATAATTGGAGATGCAATGTATATCTGCATACCCATTAATACAATACCAGACAAACAGACACAACTTCAGATTAATTTTAAGATATTTAAGCTATCTTATTCATAGGTGTGGTTATAATGCTGTCGGTCATACTTATATGAAATTATGCTTTGTTGCCTAAACCAAAATGTCAGCACACATTTTCTATTCTATAACCCTTATAAATGCGTTTGAGATAAAGCAATTCTGTAACTATAAATACAATCATGTCCATTTTGACAATATCCCTTCAGCTGTTTTCTTTCAGATTTCTGTAATGAGGACTGTAATTAAGCCTTGTTTTTAGACAATATTTAGTTAGCAAACTTTAAAGCTTTCATATTTCTTTATATCATTCTGGCTGATCCCTATGAAAAGGTTACCCAGTTATGCATTTTGTTTTTCAATGGAACAACCTAAAAAATTTTTACTTCCTTTTTCTAAATGAGTATTTTTATACTTATTTTTATACAGTAAATCTTTGGGAAAAAAATCAATATTCCAATTGTGTAGAAAAAGTTATGTCTCTTCAGGATCTACAAAGTCACAGATGGGGATTGAAAGAAAATAAGATGTTGTATCACCTCCTGAAAATCTCCCATAGTATTTGTAATATCTGTAGAAGGGGATAAATAGAAGTATTTACTCTTCTTAAATGATCGTAACTAAGATCTATAAAATCAGTGTATCTACATGAACTGCTGTCAACATAGACACTAATGACAATTTTCAGATTTTTTTTGCCGGCAGTGTCTACCCGGTTTATCTTGTCAACATCATTGGGCAAACTTTGTTTGCCTTCAAACTATTTCTGTATGATTCTCAATAACAGTCTCCAAATAACACCAATTAACACCAAATAACCCTCTAAATAACACTATTCAAAGAGTGTAAAATCTAAGTAGGAAATAGAAAAACCTGTATATCAGATGACAGTAGAATTCAAACTAACCCAATGGGAGAGATAACTTAGACAGACACATCAATTAGCAGGACAAAGGTGTTAGCATTGGTTGAACGCATACTTACAATCAAAGGACCCCTGTTGTTTTCACGATATTTGTTCTGGAAGAAAATGTAAACTACTGTGGCTGCCAAGGAATAGAGGAAGGCAAAGACGGCAATAGTGACAAAGAATTCCGCAGAAGAGGAAAAGTCGCCTATTAGTGAAAGTTTTTCTCGTCTGCCTTCACAGGTGGGAGCATCAAAATTCACCTGGTACAACCTAACATTGAGAACAAGAAGAAAGTGAATTGGAATCAGAAAATAGTTTAATCATCTGGAAATCAATCAATCAGAATAAAGCTAGAAGGGATCTTGGAGGTCTTCTATTCCAACCCCCTGCTCAAGCAGGAGATCCTATACCATTTCAGACAAGTGGCTGTCCACTGGTCTCTTCTTAAAAACCTCCAGTGAATTGGTATCTGCTACTTGCAGGTACAGGAGGGTCAGCTGTTTAGCCAGCTACAGCACAACTTTTGAAGGCTACTTCAAAGACCACATTTCTTTCCAAAGTTGAATGTAACCAACCAACTGGTAAAGTCAGAATGTAGCCAACCAACTGGTGAGGTTAGTTATTAAAGACAATGAATACACTTTTCTAAAAAAAAATTCAAAACACAAACATTGCCAAATATCATAACATAGCATAATAACAGAGTTGGAAGGGACCTTGGAGGTCTTCTAGTCCAACCCCCTGCTCAGGCAGGAAGCTCTATACCATTTCAGACAAATGGTTAACCAATCTCTTAAAAACTTTCAGTGTTGGAGCATTTACAACTTCTGGAGACAAGTTGTTCCACTGATTAATTGTTCTAACGGTCAGGAAATTTCTCCTTAGTTCTAGGTTGCTTCTCTCCTTGATTAGTTTGCACCCATTGCTTCTTGTCCTGCCCTCAGGTGCTTTGGAGAATAGTTTGACTCCCTCTTCTCTGTGGCAACCCCTGAGATATTGGAACACTGCTATCATGTCTCCCCTAGGCCTTCTTTTCATTAAACTAGACATACCGAGTTCCTGAACAATCTGGTAAAGACGTATCTCTGAAAAAATGACCCAATGGGACATAGGTTGTGTAGTACTGTTCTCAAAACCACTGTAGCTGAATTAAACAAAACTCTTTATGGCTTGTATAAGGTATTGTAGGAACTTAAAATTCACCTCTCTCCTAGAAAAATGAAATATTTTAGGAAATATTAAAAGGGGAGAATATTTCCCCTAAAAGGGAGGCAGAAACTCAGCCGCCACCGCCTTTGTTAATGAGCCATTAAGGCCTGAGCCAGTCCATTCTACATAATAAAGATCTACCTCCTTCAGGCAGAGCCATTTAGTTGCCCTTCATTGCATTACGCAACAAGATTCAACCAAACTTAGCACACAGACAATCTACAAAGCTAGCCATGAACTCTGACAGCAACCAATCAGGATACTCTTCCTGTGCCCTAGGAAGTTCAATGCCAGAGAGTATAAAATCCAGGGACTCTCAGGATCTCTTCCCTTTTCTTTTCGCCCAAGATCTCCAAGGCATGTGATCCTGCTCATCAATAAACCTTCTTTCCAAGCAACTTCCATGAATCCAATGTGTTTTTCCCCACTTGGAACTGAACCCAGATGGACGTTTATTCCAACAGTAAGAAACCAGGCAGAAGATTTCCCTAATTTACCATTATTCCTCCATAAAAGCAAGAAACAAAAGAATTCAGTAGGATATGACTTACCAAATCAGCCACTAACACAATTCACCAAAGGTATTTATTCCCTGTATCCACTCATATTTCATCTTAAATTCATTTAGTTCTCAGGACCCTCTGTATCTCTAAATATTGTGTGGGTATATGCACACACGCACACTCGTTTATGTGTGTTTATTTGAACTCTTATGTACCTTTTTTATCATATCAAAAATACTTCTGTCATTTATTCCCTAATGTTATTATGAACAGATTATTTGCACAGATGGCTTTTTGATTGATTTAAGAAATTATTTTATTTGCTACATCATTTATTGCTTTCTACTACTGTGCTTTGCTGCCAATCATCTTGAGAGTACTATGGCAATTGAAGAAATGAAGTGCAGAGATGATGGATGGATGGATGATGTTTCATCAACCCATTGTTTACTCTTTGTGATCACACAGACAATACAGAGTTGCAATTAAAAAGGAGCACTGCCAGAATTACTTTGATGGCTGCTATTACTATTCTCCCTTGTCTTCCTCCTTCCCTAAGCAAATCGTCCGTCCGTGAAGATTCCTTGCTTTTTAAAACCACTGAAGTCTTAGAAATGAAAGAGCAGATGAAGGATAAAAGAGAGAGTCATCCAGCACTTTGGTGATACAAATTACCAAAAAGGAGCTGAAGCAATAGTAGCCCTGAATCATCTAGGGAACATTTTTAGCATCAAGAGTAAGTACCGTGTCATTCTAAAAGTCACAGGAAATTGCTGCTCTGAATATATAATTTTCTGCTGACATAAAGGCTTGTTAAATAGGACTGCTTCCTGCATATGCAACCCTGTGTAGCTTTTTTGCTATCACCTCGCTATTTAGATCCACGTGAAATTTCAAGCAGCTGTCACTCCAACCACTTTATGAATTTGAGTTGGTTATTAGGCTGCTATTCTGAGTTGGTCCAATTCACTGTTTTGTTCTCCACAACAGCTACTGAGTTGAGGGTGGCAATTGTGTAAATCGACACATAGCTTTATTCAGAAAGTTGAAAAACCATTAAGAGAAGTGACTGAATTTACTTTGCTATAATGTATGTGCCACTCAACCTAACAAAAGCAAGCAATGCACCATTAAAAAGAAACCAATGTCCCTAACAAAACAGAGCAACAGCTACAACATCTAATTCACAGCAGGATGAGCCCTCTCACTACCAATCTGTTCCAACACTCTCTGAAAAGCCAAGCTTTGATGGCTTGATAAAATATAAAAAATTTAAAAAGGTAGAATTTAATCTCGGGAGGAATTGTGTTCCAAAGAAAAGGGAATTATCTCGGTAGTCAGTGAAGAAGAAATGCTTTAGGAGACAGGACCAAGATAAAGTCCCTTCCCTAATTTTATTTTGTGGGCAGAAGCTGAAATGAGAAAGTTGTCCCACATATATCCAGGTGTTAAGCCATGTCAGATTTTAAAGGTGGCAACCAGCACCTTGAGCTATTCCAGGAAGGAAACTGGTAACCAGTGCAGCTCTCACAGTATAGGTATGTGTCAATCCTAATGTAGTTGGCAAATCCAAAGAAACAAAAATGATACAGATTTCAGGAAGGTATCTTTCATATTAGTCTGGGGCAAAAATAATAACCTTAAAAATTGTAAGACTGAATTCCCAGCTTCCTCCTCTTCCTCCAGTACTACTACTTCTTCCTCCTCCTCCTCCTCCTTCTCACCTTCTTCTTCTTCTTCCTCTTTCTCCTCCTCTCCTCCCCCTCCCCCTGGTCTTCTTCTTCCTCTTCCTCTTCCTCTTCCTCTTCCTCTTCCTCTTCTTCTTCTTCTTCTTCTTCTTCTCCTTCTTCTTCTCCTCCTCCTCCTCTGCAAGTGCAGGGTCCGCTTTTTGGATCATTGAATGCCACTTTGCAAGGTCAGCTGCGTTTCCAGGGTGCAGGCCCAAGGGTTGAATATCTTTGTTGATGTCTGGCCATCTCTGTTTTGGATGCCCATGAGGTTGCTGGCCAATGACTTCTTAGTTGGTAGGCAGTCAGAGCAACGGTGGAAGATGCTGCTCTCAGGACATGTCCATACCAGTGGAGCTGGCCTTCTCTCATCTTGGCTTAGGGCCTGGGTACTTACGGGACCGCCTGCTGTTACCGCATGCCTCCCACCGACCCCTATGCTCTCACAGAGAGGGACTTCTCAGGGTGCCGTCCGCCAAGCAATGTCGGCTGGCGGCCCCCAGAGGAAGGTCCTTCTCTGTGGGGGCTCCCACACTCTGGAACGAGCTTCCCCCAGGTTTACGCCAAATACCTGACCTTCGGACCTTTCGCCGCGAACTGAAGACACATCTTTTCATTCGCGCGGGGCTGGCTTAAATTTTATCGATTTTAAATTTTTTATTAATAATTTTAAATGGGGTTTTAGTTTATTATATATTTTAAACTTTTTAGGCTAATTATAAAATAAGTTTTTTAATTTGCATTTTAAATTGTACATTGTATTGCCTATTTTATTTTTTCCTGTACACCGCCCTGAGTCCTTTGGGAGAAGGGCGGTATAAAAATCAAAATAATAAATAATAAATAAATAAATAAATCTTCTCTATAATTGGTGCTACACCAAAATGTTGTTGAATGGTGTCATTTGTGATGTGGTCAGGAAAGGAGATGAAAGTCCCAGCCTCAATTATAATGGGTTAATTAAGATGGAGTCTCTTTGAAACATATTCTTCCCATATCTTTTATATGCTCTCTACATGGGGCTCCCCTTGAAGAGCACCAGGAGGCTCCAGCTGGTGCAGAATGCGGCTGCGCGGGGGATAGAGGGGGCGTCACATAGCTCCCATGTAACACCTCTCCTGCGTAGGCTGCATTGGTTACCGGTGGTCTTCCGGGTGCGATTCAAGGTCCTGGTTATCACCTTTAAAGCGCTCCATGGCATTGGACCAGGATACTTACTGGACCGCCTGCTGCCGCCAACAGCCTCCCACCGTCCAGTGCGCTCTCACAGGGAGGGCCTCCTTAGGGTGCCGTCGGCCAGACAATGTCGGTTGGCGGCCCCCAGGGGAAGAGCGTTCTCTGTGGGGGCTCCGGCCCTGTGGAACGAATTACTCGTGCGGCTACGTCTTCTCCCTGATCTTCGGACCTTTAAACGCGAGCTCAAAACTTTCTTTTTTCATCAAGCAGGGCTGGCCTAACGTTTTTTATTGAGGGTTTTTAGAATTTTTAGAATTTAACATCCCTGTTTTAATTATTTAGTGCATTGAATCAGTTTTTTAACCAATTTTGTATTTTAACTTTTTCAATATCTATGTTTTATTTGTGATGTACACCGCCTGAGTCCTTTGGGAGAAGGGCGGTATAAAAATCAAAATAATAAATAATAAATAAATAAATAAATCTTCTCTATAATTGGTGCTACACCAAAATGTTGTTGAATGGTGTCATTTGTGATGTGGTCAGGAAAGGAGATGAAAGTCCCAGCCTCAATTATAATGGGTTAATTAAGATGGAGTCTCTTTGAAACATATTCTTCCCATATCTTTTATATGCTCTCTACATGGGGCTCCCCTTGAAGAGCACCAGGAGGCTCCAGCTGGTGCAGAATGCGGCTGCGCGGGGGATAGAGGGGGCGTCACATAGCTCCCATGTAACACCTCTCCTGCGTAGGCTGCATTGGTTACCGGTGGTCTTCCGGGTGCGATTCAAGGTCCTGGTTATCACCTTTAAAGCGCTCCATGGCATTGGACCAGGATACTTACTGGACCGCCTGCTGCCGCCAACAGCCTCCCACCGTCCAGTGCGCTCTCACAGGGAGGGCCTCCTTAGGGTGCCGTCGGCCAGACAATGTCGGTTGGCGGCCCCCAGGGGAAGAGCGTTCTCTGTGGGGGCTCCGGCCCTGTGGAACGAATTACTCGTGCGGCTACGTCTTCTCCCTGATCTTCGGACCTTTAAACGCGAGCTCAAAACTTTCTTTTTTCATCAAGCAGGGCTGGCCTAACGTTTTTTATTGAGGGTTTTTAGAATTTTTAGAATTTAACATCCCTGTTTTAATTATTTAGTGCATTGAATCAGTTTTTTAACCAATTTTGTATTTTAACTTTTTCAATATCTATGTTTTATTTGTGATGTACACCGCCCTGAGTCCTCGGAGAAGGGCAGTATAAAAATTTGAATAATAATAAATAAATAAATAAATAAATCTGGACTTCATTGCCTCTTCTTGGGTAACTAAATATGTCATCCCTTGCCTTTCTACTATTTCTCACAGAGTTACATGGGAATACATAGAAGATCCCATCATTAGAAGAACTAGCATTGATGAATGAGCTGTGGTGTAGTATGAGCCGTGGTGGCACAGTGGTTAGAATGCAGTACTGCATTCTGGTTACATCTGCTGAAAGCTGGCTGCCTGCGATTTGGCAGTTTGAATCTCACAAGGCTCAAGGTTGACTCAGCCTTCCATCCTTCTGAGGTCAGTAAAACGAGGACCCAGATTGTTGGGGGAAATATGCTGACTCTGTAAACCACTTAGAGAGGGCTGAAAAAGCACTATGAAGCAATATATAAGTCTAAGTGATATTGCTATTGTGGGTGACATCTGCAGGAAAACATCTCCAACAAAACCAGGGCAGTTGTACTTCCACTTTCCATGACTTACTACAGGTCATCCACAAATCTACAAGGTCATAGTCAAATCAACTGACTCTGGAGGATGGCATTTGCTCCTTGTTTATATATAGTAACTTGCCTTGCAAGTGTTAGTGGTGGGTTTTTTCCCCTTGGTAGTTCCTTGATTAGAGTTTTCTGTTTTCTGCTTGATTGTTTATCTGATGTCAATCCAGTAGTGAAATGTAAAATTTGTTATTACTGGTTCTGTGGGTGTGGCTTGCTGGTGGTGGGGTAATGTGACTGGGTGGGCGTGGCCAACTTTTTTTTTTTACTTTTAAAAGCATTTTTTCTACATTTTTCTATATTTTTCTTTGGCTGATGAGGTTGTAAAAAATGCTTTTAAAAGCCTCTGATGATCAGGCAACTCAGCTGGGATCGCCAGAGGAGCCTTTTAAAAACATTTTTTTATAACCTCTTTGGCCAAAGAGGTTGTAGAAAAAATGCTTTTAAAAGCCTCTGATGATCAGGCAACTCAGCTGGGATCGCCAGAGGAGCCTTTTAAAAACATTTTTTTATAACCTCTTTGGCCAAAGAGGTTGTAGAAAAAATGCTTTTAAAGGGTTCTGATGATTCCAGCTGAGCCGCACAATCATCAGAGGCTTTTTTTTTTTACTTTTTAAAGCATTTTTTCAGCCGAAGAAAAGATGCTTTTAAAAGTAAAAAAAAACAAAAAACAAAACCTGATGATCATCACGCGGCTCAGCTGGGCATGGGGGTGGGCAGGGTTTTTTGCTACTGGTTCTCTGAACCACCTGCCGCCATTGCTACCAGATCGGCGATCCGGTCTGAACTGGGCGCATTTCACCCCTGTGTCAATCCCTGCTTATCTGAGTGTTGGTAGTGGGAGAGAATGTGTTCTGATCTTTTTGCTTCCTTAACTATTTATTGTCTCTTTTGAATGCTGTGTAAATGTGGTTTATCTTTATATGTCTATTGATGGCTGGTTTGTCTGAATGCCAAACTTCCAAGAATTTCCTAGCATCTGTGGATATAGCTGAACCTAAGATTCTTACAATTTCCTAGTTAAAACTATGGTTTGAGTCTGTCCATGTCCTGGGAGATTAAGGAGTTTTCATCATATCTTCTGACTGCTAGTTGGTGTTTATGGATTGCTGGTCTTCTTCCTTACTAATTAGCTCAAACCTAGCACTGAACCATGCTTAATCCCACTGTTCATAATTTATAGCAAATTGCCTCTCCTATGCGGTAACAGAAAGATTTACAAGGAAATAATGTATGAAGATACAGTAAATGGAAGCAGCTGTTGATGCTGTATTACTTTCCTCTTCAACCTGAAGCTCTTCTTTCCAGAGGTAATTGGACAAATTCCATAATCCCCAGCCAGCATGGCAAATGCCACATTAGCTGAAATTATAAGGGGGAAAGCCCAACTCATCTGGAAGGCATATATTTGAGGAAAGCTATTTGGTCACATCTGTTTGATCTGAAAATGTTGCCAGACCATCTGGCAATCAACAAATTCCAACTCATCCTCTCCTTTTCCCACAGCTCTGCCAAGGAGCTGCACCTAAGGTTGCTATTTATAGTTCTATTGCATGTTTCCTTCTGCTTTTTAGTAGAATTTAAAAATAATGTGTTTAGTGTGCTATGTCTCTTAGGAGTCCATTTTAAAAATAATTATTGGATAAATACATCTCCTTGAACAAAGTGCATTTTACTTCAAATAATCATAGAATTACATTACACTTCACTGCATCTTCTGGTGTTATCCAATGGCAACCTTCCTGTTTTAAATTGCAGGGTGACATGTGGCTTAATGCCCACTCTGTGCCATTCTATTCTTCCCACAGAATGACAAGAAGGAGCCAGTAATTTGGCAGCATTCATAGCAGCAGTGAACTATTCTTCAAAATTCCCTACTCATTATCCTTCTGGATGTACTATATTATAGAATCAGATCTGTCCTGGTTTTTTTTTCCCCCAGAATATTTTTCCTACTGGCAATCAAGTTGTGTTAGCAGAGCCTTCTTGCTTGCGCGCTATCAAAATTACCCATGTTTTCATGAATTAAAAACCTTTCATATTATAGCAAAAAAACACAAATGGACTAAAGTTAGTCTGAATGTATCCATCAAGGTTGTGTTTTGTATAAGCTCAGGTATTTCCCTGTTTCTACTTCTACTTGTAGATATTGTACTAATGGTTGACCCTTGGTTCTTCTTGAGTAAAAATAGCAAGTCCCTGATGGATGGACCAGCAATAGATGGATATTTGGTGTGTGTGTGTGTGTGTGTGTAGATGATATTTCATATCAATCGATTTCTCTGGTACATTTGGACTTTATTCTGTCTGCAGAAGGAGAAAGTCCATTTTCCCTATAAAGTTATCCTACTTGAGTTCAGTTTAAAAAGATGTGAGTTCTTAGCAGTAAGCTTTTTCACAGACTGCAGGGAGAGATGGGCTGTACATAATTAGGTGGTCAAAGACTAGTTATCAGAAGCAAACACCTGTTTAGTCATTATAGCAATAGCACTTATGTATCACTTCATAGTGCTTTACAGTCCTCTCTAAGTGGTTTACAGAGTCAGCACATTGTCCCCAACAATCTGGGTCCTCATTTTACAGACCTCAGAAGGATGGAAGGTTGAGTCGACCTTCAGCTGGTTAGGATCGAACTTCTGGCAGTGGGCAGAGTCAGCCTGCAATACTGCATTCTATCTAGTGTGCCACTACCGCTCCTATTATGACAACAAATATTGTAATAATGCAAAACTAATACTTAATATGAATTCTTCACAAAATGGCACAGATATGCTCTGTGATATCTTGATATGACCAATCACTGTAGAAGAGGGAAAAGAATTTCCCAGGAACGTTTTCGAGATCCCAAATTCTCTTGTTCCCTCAAGTTGCAACAAGGGAGAAAATATATTAATTTCAAATCATTCCATCATATGGAAAAATGATGTATCCAATTCTCATGCAGACACTAACTCACTTCGGCTGACTTTAAATGAAACTAAACAGAATCCTAGGAAGTACCAGGACTGTAAGCGAAATTTAGAGATAAAAATACATTCTGAAAGGAGGCAATGGAAACTCATTTCTATGTAGTTGCTAGGGAAAAAAATACTATCTGTGAACAGAAACAGAATAACAGAGTTGGAAGGGACTTCAGAGGTCTTCTAGTCCAACCCTCTGCTTAGGCAGAAAACCCTAAACCACTTCAGACAATGGTTATCTAATCTCTTCTTAAAAACTTCCAGTGTTAGAGCAACTTCTGCAGGCAAGTTGTTCCACTGATTAATTGTTCTAACTGTCAGGAAATTTCTCCTTAGTTCTAAGTTGCTTCTTTCCTTGATCAGTTTCCACCCATTGCTGCTTGTTCTACCCTCAGGTGCTTTGGAGAATAGTTTGACTCCCTCTTCTTTGTGGCAACCCCTGAGATGGAACACTGCTATCATGTCTCCCCTAGTCCTTCTTTTCAGATAGATAGATAGATTTCTTGAGTCAAACTCAACACTAAGACTTTACCTAAACCTTTATTTCTGTTATATGTAAGGGTTACCAATGTTTGTTGATGGAAGTTCATCCAATTACATCTGGAGAGCCTAATATTCCTCACCCTTGCAGATATGAAATAATTCTTTAGGTCTATTTATCTCCTCCTACATTTCAAAACAATGCAATTGAATGCTTTCTTCTGGATAATATCTTTATTGATTTATTAATGTCACATTAACCTTATTCAAGTATTCCCTTCAAAGCCTAAAGACTTGGAAATGGGTGGAGAAGTCTGCATATTTGCCCTGCTCCTATTCACTCTGAGTAAAACATCAAGGGTATCAGTTCATGAATTTGTTTTCAGCCCCTGGAATCGTCCATTCAGATGAATGCTTGGAAATCAGAGAGGGGAGGGAATAGTCTCACATTTACCTAGTTTCAAAGTATCATGGGTTCAGATCAATCCCTAAAGAGAGAGATTTCAAACCAGGTTTCAAAAATGTTCTGCTATGGGTGGTTGGATGCACTGTTTTATCAATGTCAAAACAAAGTTTCCTCGGAGATCAGTCTATTTGCCAAATTATTGATGTCGCTGTCCCTTCATTTTTCAAACAATAAAAAATGGATTTGGGCCAAGCAATGCTGATATTGTTAGGTCCCATGAGTCAGTCAATTAATTCCTAAATCAAGGAAATGCTAGAAAATAATCTTATACATTTGGCTGCTTTCCTATCTATCCATAAACAGTACAATTAATAGTGTTCTATAATACTTGATTTTATATATATATATGTATGTATGTATGTATGTATGTATGTATGTATGTATGTGCACACACACACACACTATAATGAAGAATTAACTAGTTGTTTCAGTTCCCTAACAGGCCAGTCGTACCAGAAGAAAAGAAAGAATGAAAAGTGTATCACTCTTCCCCCATTCCAATTTAGGAACTGTGTTTAAGAGAAACAGAGAAGATAATCCTTTAATTATGTGAAAAGCTTTTCAAAGTATCTCTTCCTTGTTACAAAATCCCTGGATGAATATGAGGGATTTAAGTGGGACATCTATATACTTCGTAATAAAAATATTCCATAGATGTCAGTAACAAAAAAATGTTTTGCTTGAGTGAAGTCCTTGGATCCCATTAATTTGTTGTTCTACTTAAGAATTGTAGATAGGATCTTTTTTTTTTTTTATTTACATTTATATCCCGCCCTTCTCCGAAGACTCAGGGCGGCTTACAGTGTGTAAGGCAATAGTCTCATTCTATTTGTATATTTACAAAGTCAACTTATTGCCCCCCCAACAATCTGGGTCCTCATTTTACCTACCTTATAAAGGATGGAAGGCTGAGTCAACCTTGGGCCTGGTGGGATTTGAGCCTGCAGTAATTGCAGGCTGCTGTGTTTTAATAACAGGCTATCTTACAGCCTGAGCCACCACAGCCCTCTTGTTATCATATGTGGCGGACATGTTCAGAAGCTAGAGACTATTGGAGTAGAATTAAGACATGGTTAGAAGAAATGACCCAACAACACATTTACTTAAAACCTGAATTGTTCCTATTGGGTATCCTACCAGAGAAAATTAGTAAAGAAAATATATATTTGATTATATGTAAAATAACTGCAGCAAGGATAGTATTTCACGAAGATGGAAAGCACAGAAAATCCCTTTGGAAGGGGAAGTAATTAGAAAAATTTTAAATTGTGCAGAGATGAACAGATTAACTTTGATGATTAAAGGGAAAGTGGATACAGAATATTTTAAGATATGGGGGAAATTTTAAGATTGGTTAGAAAAGAGACATAGATAAGGATTTTGATAATCAAACAGGAGAAGAAATGGGAACACCAAGGAAGAAATGAAGATAGGAGGAGTAATAAAAAGAAGAAGTCATGGAAGAAACACCGAGATGACACACGGAAGGATTGATGTATTATGTGTTTGTTTAAAAAAAATACAAAAAAAAAAAAAAGAATTGTAGATAGGAATCCATTTTCTATTTCTTATTTCTTATACCTTCTCCTATAGTCTTCAATTTTCTGTTTAGCTCATTATAACTGTGCATCTGTGCTCAATAATGCATTAGTAGACTTGAAGTTCTAAAGCATTGCTGGCTAATTATATTAAAAAGTCCCACCAGGATGGCCAGCAAGGAATAGGTCAATGCTTTCATGATTGTCTTCCACAATGCCATGTCACTTCATGGGCCCAACAATGCCATTTTTTAAAAATTCATTTGAGTGCTTTTGTGCATACGTTTGCCTTAAGCTGTTCTGCCTTATCTGAGGTTGAAAATGAATTGAGGGGAAGAGATGAATGCTGCATCCTGTTGTGCAGAATCTGTAAGAAGGATCCTTCTGAATCTACATTACTCTTCCTTTGGCATTTTCAACTGCTCAGTTGCCCTTTCCTATTCAATATGACCTAATATGAGAAAGTAAAACCAACGCTATGAGCATCTTTGTTAGGTAGCAAAACGATAGGCATTGGTGAAACTTGTCGTAATTTAAGACTGAGCCATAAAAATCTTAATATTTTATGAGGGCTGACCTCTTCTGCCAAATGTCAACGAAGCAACCAACCAACCAAACACAACAATCCTAAGTTTATGACCACAATTTATAATGTGAATCTGTATCCGGATGAGAACATTTCGTTTGTTGTGCCAGAAGAGAGGGAGGTCTATTCTTTGTTAATATAGGTTACTCTTTTTGATAGGCAGAGTAGTTTAATAGGTTTGGGCTGGTAGTTGCAGAACTCTCATTTCACCCCTAAGTATCTGCTCTGCCTTCAACAGAGTTCACTGCAGCATCCATGTCACTGGGCTGCAAGTTTTATCCATTTTGTATGGGCATTGTGATGTAGTAAGTTAGTACTCATCCCACCCCTAGAAGAATGAAATATTCTATGAAATATTAAAAAGGGAGAATATTATACCACCCTGGATGACAAAAGGAGAAACTTGCTCTTGGAAAGCAGCCCCCCCACCTTTGTTAATAGCCCCAAAAAGACTGGTGCCAACCTATCTACAAGACAAAAGGCTGGGCCAGCTTATCTACAAAACAAAAGACCTTCATCCTCAGGACATGATAGGATTAGCCCTCACTCAAGATCCAAACCAGGATAATAGGAATTGCCCAAAGCCCCTTCATTACATCACCCAGCAAGATTCAACCAAGCATGGAACTTAAGACAACCTACAAAGTTACCCTTGCATGGTCCCATGGGAGTCTGACATCCAATCATAATACATTTCTTTCACAGGAACAGGAAGCAAGTTCAAAGCCCAAGAGATGGTATAAATCTCTCTCTCTGTCCCTCACCCATGTGCTCAATTGCCCAGGATCTCAAACCATGTAGTCCTGTCCACCATTAAACCATCTTTCCAAACAGCCTCCATGTTTCCAGTGTCTTCCTCCCCACTTGGAACTGAACCCAGATGAACATTTCTTCCAACAGTGACATCACACATACCTAGAAAAGGATTGTAGCTTTCAGTGCAAAAATAATGCTGATTTCATCAAATGGTCATTTCATTTATTTATTTTTTTTAAAAATTGTCTGCAGGAGAGCTATTTCCATGTTTGAAGTACATAACTAGCTATTGCAAGAAAAGTTTCTCTCTTTGTTTTTTGGGGTGATGGAATATGGATTTATGGAAATAATGGAAATATCGGACTGGTTCCTCTCACACATATGTGCTAGTCGTTCCCGACTCTAGGGGGCGGTGCTTAACTCCATTTCAAAGCTGAAGAGCCAGCGCTGTCCAAAGACGTCTCCGTAGTCATGTTGTCAGCATGACTCAACGCCTAAGGCGCACGGAACGCCAAAGGTGGTCCCTATTTTTTCTACTTGCATTTTTTACTTGCTTTTGAACTGCTAGGTTGGCAGAAGCTGGGACGAGTCACAGGAGCTCACCCGGTTACACACAAAATCCAGAAAGACTTACAGACACAATCCTGAAATACTTTATAATGTTCTGAAACCAGTTTAAGAAACATGTTAGCTTGACTAAATCATGGCTTCCTGGTTTGGACATGAAGAAAACTCAGGACGATCTTCAGTTGCATTATGGAAAAGAAAGGAACACACAGAATTAAGGTTTTACAAAGCTTCATCTTCAAAAGAAAAAAAATGCTTTGCAGCGTGTGGGGATTTTCTACTTTTCTTGGCTTACTAAACTTTGCTGTGTACATCTGAATCAGAAAATATATGGCTAACTTTCAAGCTTTTTTTTTTTTAAATCTCCCCCAAAAAACATTTTTTAAAAATAATACAACAGCTTTCATCCCTCTAAATAATTTTTTTGGTAAAACACGTTCATGAAAATAACTTGCTTGGAAGGGCATCAAATTATACATTCACATAATTTTTTGAGCCTTTTTCATGAATTTCAAAAAAGTGAGATATAAAAAGTCTGCAGAGAATAGCAAAGCCAGCAGGAAAAGAAAATCTGTAATAAAAGACCTACTACGAATTTGCAGAGCATAAGACTACCATAAATATCCCTACCAAAAATTCATGAGTTTGCTAACTGCTCACATACAATTAGTGAATATCATTACTATCCAATAAAAACACAAGTGGAATTTAAAAGCAAAACAGCAAATGATAAGTTATGGAAAGAGGGTTTTTTACAGAGAGTTGGTAGTATTCCTTAAAACAAGCAATTCTATGCTATTAATTCTGTGGCAAGGTATTGAATCTCTTTTCTTCAGATATTTCATTAAAGTTTGAAACATGGAAGAGAGCTTATGATTATCCTTAGAATATCCATCCTGCCCCATTTTATGTTGAAACTGCCAATAGAGGTATTATGTGTTACAACCAGTGGGTTTAAAATATTTATTGCTTTGGCACAATTCTACTTCACTTGGGATTATCCTATGAATTAGGCCTACAATATATATTAGTAGTCACATTAGAGTGAAAAAATATATGTTCTAGGATTCTGGTTTTTTTCAGTCTTTATAAAGCTGAACCTCTGAATCTTTTTTTTTTTTAATTACTGCTTTCAAAAGGATTGAGCAGGGAAGTGGATTTAATTGCTTTTGCATGTAATGCTAAATGAGTGATAGATAATTTTCTTGGCACAGACTGAATTATGAGAACATACTGTGCAGTTATTACAAATGGCTGCCATGATGGACGTGACCAATCACAAAACATCAATTTAAATATAACCATACCTATTTCTGAAATGTCAGGAAATAGTTACTATCATAGGGTCACCATACTGTAGGGCAAAAATCTAGCTAACCACCAGATGGCACCAAAATTACCTTTTTTTATCTCTTTGCTGCCATCTATTGGTTGTCCATGCTTTTTCAGCGTAAATACAGGAGTCCTACAATGTCCATGGCAGCCTTTTCTGCTGTCTCCTACAATTTAAATTTTGACATGCTGGTGTTAAAGAATAACAATGTCTTACCTGAAGGGATAGGCAAAGGCTATGTCAATGCTGCGGTCGCTCTGTGTCCTGTTTGCGCAGTCCACGCTGAGCCGCAGTCCTCCAGAATAGCCACCACATGTTGCAAATGCAAAGACTGCAAAAAGCTGTGAAAAGATAATGATTCACCAAAGTGAATTTAGCACTTGTACACAGTTATGATAACAGAAGCAACTGTGACTCTCAGAGGAGGAAGTGGACAGGTTCTTAACGGGAGTAAGAGAAAACTGTTTTCAGTAATACATTGATTATTATTTCTAATTTCTTTGAAATGACAAGCAAGCATGTAAAATTCTAATAAGAACTGGATCAGACTGGTCAAAGGCAAAAATTGTCCCCAAAGTTGCACTTTAATAAACTCATTATAAAGCAAGACCCACCTACACCCACACACCTCCTGAATATTCAATTGGTCACTAACAAGTTCATATTATGGAATGCTGTGAACACAATCCATATATAGTTGCTGGGCATGCTCTCTAGATATTTGTTGACAAATTATGCTAGCTAATTGAAGAACAGATTCCAAACCCATTATGTTTGAATTGTATATAAAGTAACTTCTCCTTTTGCTAAGGTTTTTTCCAAGTTGTACCTGTGGAAGCCTATCCTTTACTTACGCATAGATAAGATATTAATCTACCTTCCAGCTGGAATCCTATCTTGTCAAAGGGGACACCAGGCTAAATAACATTATTGTTGTTTACAGCTAGCATTCTTACTGTAGTTTAGGCTTACTTGCCTTGTTAACTTTTGGCTTTTGCTAGTTTTATATCAGGGGACTATGGTTTGCTCTGGCAGATCAGTTTGAGATTTCCAAATCACATCTGGAGGTGTCAAATTGGATTAATGTCAATTGCTGTCTTAAGTTACCAGGAATTATGAACAGGAGCCTGCAGGTATTAATAATGCTAAAGCAGATTTATTGGCAGAAAGATCTTACTTCTGCATTTCTTTAGTTATATAATCTTTCCTGAAGATTTATGCTAATTAACAAAAGCCCCCCCCTCCCAAAAAGTACAGGAGGTTAAGCTGATTTTGTCAAATTATTTTCTTTGCTGGTTTCACCCTTCATTCACTGTACCTGCCGGTCTTCATGGGCTAAATCTCATTGAATTCTCTTCTTCATAACTCCTGTAATATTGCATGCATTTTTTTAAAAAACAAACAAACCATCCTATACCATATTTGGGAAATCAGACACCACTGATGTGTGTTTTTAATCAGGAGATAGAAGACATGTTTTAACAAGCTACCTCAGAGTGAGTCATTTACTATTGCACGCAAGCTAAGAAAAGTAATTTTGTTATATACTATTAGTATCATTACATTGAAAAAAGGAATGCAGAATGTTATTTCAAATCAAGTTAAATTGCCTGTTCACACAAACCACTTTTTAAAACAAATTCTGTTGATGACTGAATTTTACCAGACTTTTTTTCCCTGCACATCACATAAGCCTTATCTATGATCATCTTTTTAAAACCATTTTTAAAAAAATTTATAGCACATTCTATATGCAACTCTTTGGAAGTTCTGTTTTGTGTCTAAAAATGAAATGCAACCATTAACCAGCAGAAACAGAATCATAATTAGATTTATTTGTTGGCATATTGTTATGTTGTTTTGTTTTACAAGGAATCCTAATGTTATTTTTCTTTCTGAAAATATTTCCTTGAATCACAATTTTTTCTTTTATGAAATGGAGGTCACTGAGCTTTCCTCAATTTGGCTCTTCTAGATATGTCAGATATCAATTTTTTGATTTCCTAGTTATCTTAACTAGAGTTAAAGCTCAATGGTTATCAAATATGGGAATTAAATTCAGTATGTTTGGAGGATCCTAATTTCAGAAAGGGTGGCTTGAAGAGGTAAAGCAATAAATATAAATATAAGCAATAAATATAAAGAAGCAAACAAGGGCAGGCCACAGTGGCTGAACGTTTTTTTGGTATAAAGGTAGTCTTTGACTTATGACCACAATTGAGCCCAAAATTTCTGTTGCTAAGCAAGACAGTAGTTAAGCAACTTTTGCTCCATTTTATGACCTTTCTTGCCACAGTTGTTAAGTGAATCACACCTGTTGTTAAGTTACTAACATGGTTGTTAAGTGAATTGGCTTCCCCATTGACTTCGCTTGTCGGTAGGTCACAAAAGGGGATCACATACAGTAACTCAGGAACATTCTGGGATAAATGTGAGTCAGTTGCCAAGTATCTGAATTTTGATCACATGACCATGATGCCACAATAGTCCTAATAATAATAATAATATTTTTATTTATAGACCGCCCTTCTCCCAAAAGACTCAGGGCGGTGTACAGCCACAAGTAAAATACAAAAAGAAAACAACAGTACAAAACTAAAAACAACCCTTAAAAAACCTATTTAATTTGGCTACTTATAGCTAAAAATATTCCCACTAAAATTTACTAAAAAAATTTAAAAACCCATAAATCAATTTACTAATATAAAATTTAAGCGAGCCCAGCAGTGTGAAAAATGGTCAAAAGTCACTTTTTCAGCACCGTTGTAACATTGAATGGTCACTAAGTGAACTGCTGTAAGTTGAGAACTACCTGTGTTTGAATGTAAAATGTAGAATTCCTTTCATTTTTTTGGTCACTCTGCAAATATTACTTTTATATTGATAGTACCCAGGGGTGAAATCCAGCAGGTTCTGGAGAACCAATAGTGGAAATTTTGAGCAGTTCGGAGAACCAGCAAATGCCACCTGTTGCTGGCCCCAGAGTTAGGTGGGTATGGAGATTTTGCAGTATCCTTCTCCTGGAGTGGGGTGGGAATGGAAACTTCCCCTGCCACGCCCACCAAGCCACGCCCACCAAGCCGGTAGTAAAAAAAATTGGTTTCACCACTGATAATATTATTCTATAAAGCATGACATGGGGTGATACATTCCTTAATTGTATGTTACTCCTTCCTTCCTTCCTTCCTTCCTTCCTTCCTTCCTTCCTTCCTTCCTTCCTTCCTTCCTTCCTTCCATCCATCCATCCATCCATCCATCCATCCATCCATCCTATCTACAAAGAGCAGCTGATCTCCATTACTGCTAGTTCTACATTTTACTCTGACTATATAAAAAAAAGTGAAGCAGGAATGGTTATGCTTTGCAAGAAAATAACTTTGTTTCTCTATAAATAGTATTTATTTATTTATTTGTATCCCTCTGCTATTACTTTTAGAATTAACTTAAGGTGGTGAACATATCCATCACACCTTCCTCCTCCTCCTATTTTCCACACAAGAACAACCCTGTGAGGTGTGTTGAGCTGAGAGAAAGGTCATCCAGCTGGCTTTCATAGCTAAGGTAGGACTTGAACTCATAGACTCTTGCTTTCAAGCCTGGTGTCTTAAACCAGTACACCAAACTGGCTCTCCCAAATTGCTACTGTTTTCCTCCCACGGTCTAAAGGGGAGACTCATAGTTATTTGAGAAAAAAGGAATGGCTTTGCTTTCATTGTTAGGAACAATATACCAAAGACAGTACTTTGATACTTTTCAGTCAATTAGACTTTGCGTTACTACCCTTTAATATAACAGTCACCCAGGTTTTTTGACAGAACATGCAAACAAGATGTGCTTCCTGTGGTTGGAGACTGGAGTGTTAGAAATATGTAAAAGGAAAACAAAGTTGGATTGTATAGCCTAGAAAAAGAAGCAGAAGAATGATCTGTCTGCCAGTCCAATAATTTAATTGCTAAAAGGCTTCAAACAACCAACATGATACCTTGATTTGTGGTCATTACCAGATGTTAAACTGACTATATTATTGATGCAACAAGATGGAAAAGCTCATTTATAACAGCAAAGATGGGGCCAGGGTCCAACTGTGGATCAGATTATGAACTTTTCACCTGCAAATTCCAAATCAAGATAAAATGGAAAAAGAAAGCCATTTCTTTCCATGTCATGGTCTTGAGCAAATGCCATGTTTAAAGACAACATCAGGAATCACTTTTAAATCCTGAAGCATATGGATAGTGTACCAGAGGAACCATGGGATGAAATCAAAATGTTAAAGATGAAAGTGGAAGGAGACCACCAAAGGTGGAAAAAAAAAAGAACTAACTAAACTGGGTGTTAAAAGGAATAGTAGAAATTGCCAAGAAAAAAAAGAGAAGCCAAACCCAAGAGAAATAAATACCTCAGGGAGGAATGTAACAAAGAATAACCTCTTACAAGAGCCAAGAAGTAGTATTTCATTGCAAAGACATTGAAGATGGAAGCAGACATTAAAAACAAGGAAAACCTTTCAAAAAAATATCCAAACTCAGAAGGAGCTTCCAATTTCAGATTGGTACGCTAATGGAGGCCAATGGACAGATAGAAAGTAACTGATTCAAACCAAGATGCAAGGAACATATTGAATTCTGGGCAATAGAGATGTTATAATCCCATTTGGAGACAGGCAACCAAGTGTCTTCTTTGGGATGTAGAACGACAGGACTCCAGGAATCACTACACTTTCAACCAAAATCATGCAAAGGCACCAAAGATAGTAATGTCAAGGATTATATATGGTAACTCCAGAAATATTTCATAGGAATGATAAAAGAAAGTCATTAAATAATACTATGAATTTTGCATCTGATTCTGCCTTTACTAGGGCTACAATACATTCTTTTCTATCAATGCGACTGTAGATCAGTGGCCCCCCAACCTTTCGGGCACCAATAATGGATTCTGTGGAGAAAGGTTTTTCTATGGACCAGAAGTGATGTGATTTTGCGAGCTGCCTGCATCCCATGGATGGGACTTCGCTTATTTAGCGCAGCCCGTTTTCTGCCATGCCAGTCCACAGACCGAGGATTGGGGACCCCTGCTACAGATTACCTGATTAGATATGCTAACACATGTATTGTCGTGTCCCACTCCTCCGCTGACGGCCGGGTCAGGGAAATCCGAATCAGGCTTGCCTCTGCAGCTCTGCCCAAAGTCCTAGCAAAGTCCTCAGAGCAGGCAGGAGACCAGAAAGTGACTTCAGCAAGATAAGTTCGACTTTGCCTGACTCAGAGACTGCCAGAAAGCAGATCCTTTATATAGGCCATGGGGTGTGGCTCCATGACTCAGCACTCATTAAGGCCTGCCCCTCCCTTCCTTCTGTTGCCTCCGCCTATCCAATCTTCTGATGCGAGGGTCACTCCAATCAGCTGTTGGAAGTAAACTTTCCTCAGGCTCACATGCTGTGGAGGAGGGGGAGGGGTCTAGCTGCTCCGTTTGCCTGGGCATGGAGCCAGGGCTGGGGCCGGGGGATGCTCCCTCCTCTGCAGCCTGCTTGGGCATGGAGCCAGGGCTGGGACCGGGAGGTACCCCCTCCTCTGCAGCTTGTCTGGGCATGGAGCCAGGACTGGGGCCGGGAGGCATACATTCCTCCGTGTTCGGGAGCAGATAAGCAGACCCCGGCTGCGGTGAGAGCGGACAAGACACAACATGTATGGTAGATGGGCTCTAATCCACCCTAATTAGATATACTAATGCCATGTAAGGTAGATGGGCTCAATTGCAGCAGTTGTCTGCCTTATCAGAAGACTTAAGGATGAGTTAGAGCAGAAAATCCTGGAGAAAGTTTGTGTGGTTGCTAGGAGTCAGCACCAACTTGACGGGCCTCCATTAAAATTATTATTGCAATAAGAATAATAAAAAAACCTAGTAAAAACACATCAGCTTTACTTATTGTTCTCGATACAAAAAACTTGGTAGATTTGAATGGCAGACATTCAGATTAATTTCATTCATAAAGAGACTTGTGGCACTGTGAAAACTAACCATTTTATTATGACAACTTTCTTTCGCTGCAGTGAGATCAAGGATGCTGCACATTAAGTCATGCACTTTGTTGGATTGATTATGTGCTGTCAAGTTGGTGTTGGCTCTTAGTGACCACATTGATATTCTCCTTGACAATCTGCCCCTAACCTGGTCTTTCAGTCTTCAAAAGGTGCACCCATCACCATTTTAACTGAGTCATCTATCTCGCTGCTGCTTGTTCCCTTCTCCTTTCTTTCACCTAAAAACTCAAGAGAAAGGAGTAGAAAACAAATTGGCATCATAGCATATCTTTACATAGAATAGAATAGAATAGAATAGAATAGAATAGAATAGAATAGAATAGAATAGAATTTTTTATTGGCCAAGTGTGATTGGACACACAAGGAATTTGTCTTGGTGCATATGCTCTCAGTGTACATAAAAGAAAAGATACGTTCATCAAGGTACAACATTTACAACACAATTGATGATCAATATATCAATGTAAATCATAAAGATTGCCAGCAACAAGTTATAGTCATACAGTCATAAGTGGAAAGAGATTGGTGATGGGAACTATGAAACGATTAATAGTAGTGCAGATTCAGTAAATAGTCTGACAGTGTTGAGGGAATTATTTGTTTAGCAGAGTGATGGCCTTCGGGAAAAAACTGTTCTTGTGTCTAGTTGTTCTGGTGTGCAGTGCTCTATAGCGTCGTTTTGAGGGTAGGAGTTGAAATAGTTTATGTCCAGGATGTGAGGGATCTGCAAATATTTTCACGGCCCTCTTCTTGATTCGTGCAGTATACAGGTCCTCAATGGAAGGCAAGTTGGTAGCAATTATATTTTCTGCAGTTCTAATTATCCTTACAACAACGTCCTTCTGCTGCAATTCACATTTTGTTTTATCTTTTATATATCTGTGCCGTTCTTGACACGCTTGCAAGATGCATCACATTGTGTCCCTCAAGATTACAGTCTACTGAATTCTACTTTTCAGGTCTATTCAGTTCTGTATTCAAGGAGGCACTGCCAATTATACTCCTACAATGCTAAAAGACTCAAGATTACATGTACCAAAACTGCCATATCAAACCTTGCATTCTATCCGAACTCCACCTTTAGAATCTCTATTTTTACAGGAACTTGGGAAGTTTTCATCTTTCTTTTTTCAAGTTATTTCTATCTTGCATAGGAAAAGGTCTTTCCTATAATTCTCTTTCAGTCACAGAGTTTGGAGTTCTGTTTCTTCAGTTTAACATTTTTATTGGGACATAAAATAAAATAAGATAATAATAATAATAATAATAATAATAATAATAATAATAATAATAATAATAATAATAATAATAATAATAATAATAATAATATCAGAGTTGGAAGGGACCTTGGAGGCCTTCTAGTCCAACCCCCTGCCCAGGCAGGAAACCCTACACTATTTCAGACAAATGGCTATCCAATATTTTCTTAAAAATTTCCAGTGTTGGAGCATTCACAACTTCTGCAGGCAAGTTGTTCCACTGATTAATTGCTCTAACTGTCAGGAAATTTCTCCTTAGTTCTAAGTTGCTTCTCTCCTTGATTAGTTTCCACCCATTGCTTCTTGTTCTACCCTCAGATGCTTTGGAGAATAGTTTGACTCCCTCTTCTTTGTGGCAACCCCTGAGATATTGGAACAATGCTATCATGTCTCCCCTAGTCCTTCTTTTCATTAAACTAGGCATACCGAGTTCCTGCAACCGTTCTTCATATGTTTTAGCCTCCAGTCCCCTAATCATCTTCATTGCTCTTCTCTGCACTCTTTCTAGAGTCTCAACATCCTTTTTAATCGTGGCGACCAAAACTGAATGCAATATTCCAAGTGTGGCCTTACCAAGATACAAAATATGAAAGTATATAGGAAAACGGTGGGGAGGAAGAGGGGAAGAGAAGTGAGGGAGGATAAGAAAAAAAAAAGGAACATTTAAAATAAGGCATTAACATAAAATCACAACTTTTTGTTTTTTCATAATGATATGAACAAGCCGTTTCTATAAAGTTCTATCAATCTAATCAGTAAAACCCAAAATCAAAGTTTCTTGAACTGCTATTCAAGTCCATGGCAAAGGATGGGTTGGTCCTTACTTCTATCATAAATATAACAAAGTACATAAATGAGCAGAGGCTGAAAGTGATTGTGAGCATTGTACATTTAATTAAAAATACATAAAACAGTCAAAATGAAAAATAACTATTAACTCCTTTTATCAGGAATCTAACATTTTGTTCTACAAGGTATGGTTGTCACAACTAGGTAGGCATATAATTCCACTGTATTGAGAACATTACTGTAATCAGATTTAAATTCTTGTTGTTTTGTTAATGATTTTTTTAAAAATGCTTCATGGCCTGATACTGTAGGACTAATTGGTAGGCTATAAAGCCTGTACAAATAGCAGTGAATCTCACTGTGAATTTTGTTGTTATACATTCAACTGGAGCTATAATTTGTGATACTGTGTTATGAATAAAAGACCTCTGACAAGTAGAGGAGACTCAGCTATTTCCTCTCACAAAAAGAAATTCTTGCTCAGGAATGAATTCAGTTGAACTAGAGAGCAGAGGTATCAATTGATGCTGCTGCTGCTGCTGCAAAAAAGTCTGGAAGGTGGATGTGGTACTTCTTGGAGACAAAAGAAGAGAAAGAACTGGAGAAAATCTTAAAATTCAAAGACCTGCAAATAGAAATAAAATGACTGGGGCAAAGAAAGAAAGAAGAAAGAAAGTAAGTTTAAATGTTTAGGCTAAACCATTGCATTTTTGGGAGATGGGAAATGCAAGCAAACATACAAATTTTGTTTGCTGAATAAAACTCCCATAGATTTAAATGAAAACAAATGCACAAAACTATGTAGTCCATGTTCACCATGAATTAATTTGGAGTGGTCACCAATGCAGCTGGAACATCTGAAAGGACACCTTTTCCTGCACATTCCTAAATGAATCTAAACATCATGCTTGAAACTCCTACTCAAACTGCCCTGTCATTCAGAGGCATGGTGAGCAGCTTCTCAAGAGTAGGTCTTTTCAATGATGCTTCCTCAGAAAAGGACACATTTGATCCCAAATTTGCTCTTTCCAGGGTTTGACATGAGCGTTTTTTTTTTTAAAAAACGCTCACGTTTTTGTAGCTCATAGGTCAACTATGGAGTCCTTGGCGCTCCATTGTTTTCTTGCAAAGGTTTCATTAACCAATTAGGTAACTTCTTCAGTGCTTACAAGTCTAAGCAATTTTTATTCTTTTAGGTTGTGTAGGTTTGGATAGGGAGGAATCTCCTGCAACCCAATCCTAGCAAGATGCAGTGGTTCTGGAATCCCCCTGGTTCTGGTGAGGTATAATCTGTGACTCTTGCAAGGGTTGCGCTCCCTTGGATAGAACCAGGGGTGGGATTCTACTGGTTTGGACTGGTTTGAGCAAATCAGTAGCTCTGACGATCAGCTGGGAGCGAACCAGTTCGCTCCGACGATAAGGTGGGCCCGCCTGCCCCTGCTCTTTACTGAACTATATCTTCTCAGCTGATTTACATGGCAGAGCGGATTGCCGCACCTCACTTGTGTTACTCCCCAGCAGTAACGTGGAAGGTAAGTTTTCATAAAATTGCACACGTGCATGCACGAAGAACACGGTCACCGAACCAGTTGTTAATCCCACCACTGGATAGAACTGGTACACAATTTGAGGACTTTCCTGCACTTGTAGCTCTGGCTTGAACAGAGCTAAGGAGAACTTCTGCCTGTGCCACCAGATCAGAAGGAATGGGCATGATTCAGGTTCCTTCTGTTCAGTGTTAACATCTACTAAGAGGCAGCACGCCTTCTCACATAGCAGCTTCCCCCTGAGACTTGGAAGGCATTCAAAAAAAGTCGAAGTCTTGGTTTCTCCTCGAGCCCAGTAAAGTTCTTTGGAAATGTGTTAGCCTTTTGAGGTCATCAAGACAAGTAGTTTTCCCAGATATACTTTATTATAAGGTTACCTTAACAGAATCTTGCAACTCTGAAAGTACATCTCTCACCTTTCTAATCTAAGAAACTAGGAATGAGATGTTTGCCACACTCCCATTCCTTCTGCAGAAGGTCAGCTGCCTCTTATCTGACCAGTGTCTGTCTAGTCTGTGACTCTTCCTCCTGTCTCCCAAGATCATCCCCACAAGATCATCAAAATAGGATGTGGGGGGATGTGCTATGTTTATGGCCAGAGATTGCATGTAACATTTTCTCCATCTGTCTTCAAAAGACTAAGTCAATGGACTATTTTGTAGCTTGATAAAAATTATTGGCTCTGTTATTAGACTTCCAATGTTTACCTTATTTATCAAATTTAGAAACTATCCCTCATAGCCTCCTCTGGGCAGTGTAGAAATAAACCTCAGGTAACATTCAGTCTGATTTATGTTATGTAGCATTTTGACGGCATTACATTTTTTAATTTTTGTACAAACAATAGAAACAACAAAATAAATTGGCTTCTATTAAGTCACTAATACGATGCTAGAACTGATTTGGCATTCTTGTATAGTAGGCCAAAATTGAAGTACATAAGTGATTTAAGAGAACATGCCATGGCTCAAACTTTATAGATTGATTTTCTTGTTAAAATCAGGCAGATTCATGCAGAAAATATGAATAACTTCTAATATTTTGGCTTGCTGAGCCAGTATGTGAGAATGTGAAATGGGAGATTATCCTATATCTGTCTGCAATATTATTATGGAATGATGTCATAAAAACGTGCCTATCAGTGTAAATAACATCAAGCTAAAAGGACCAACATTCAGTCAATAAATGATTGTTTCTTTATGTCTATATTATGGTTTTGAGTAAGCAGGTTAATGATTAATAAAAGAAGGATTGATCTTAATAAGAATGTTTAAACATTCAGAAAGTTTTGTTTTGTTTAGAAAAACAATTATATTCAAGTAATTATATAATCTTTGATGTAATCTAATATTTGATCTAATCTTTTTTGCTTTGCTTTAGTAGACCAAAAATGCACCCTGTCTAGGAATATATATATATAAATATACCAAGCACACACATATTCTAGACAGAGTGGACCAACATAAGCAATGTTGTTGAACTTGTATCTCTCGTTAAATTTGCTGGTAGTGAACTTGAAAAGGTGCAAGATCATCAGTTAGCAGAGTTCTTCAACAATCACCAAAAAAAGTAATTACAGGTAGATTAGATACTGCTGAATGAAGACTATTTTAGCGTTAAGTTACATTTCTATTTAAAATATTTCAGTTACAGTATCTTAAGCATTGCAGTCCCAAAGGTGCTTTTCAAAAGGCAACTGGACTTTCCAAGAAAGTCCTTTGGGACTTTGGGACAACCATGACCTGGATGATTGAGAATCTCCATATACAATAAGCATTGCATATATCCAGAAAAAATTTGCATCGCCTCTCTCAGAGAAAATACCTAATACTGCAAGCTGGGCTCCTTAATTGCTAATTATGTGCACTAAACTTAATCATTGATCAACTAAGCAATACATCTACAATATATAATTGGATCAGGGGTGAAATCCAGCAGGTTCTGGAGAACCGGTAGTGGACATTCTGAGTCGTTTGGAGAACCCACAAATATCACCTCTGGCTGGCCCCCGAGTGGGATGGGAATGGAGATATTGCAATATCCTTTCCCTCGGAGTGGGGAGGGAATGGGGACTTTGCAGTATCCTTTTCCTGGAGTGGGGTGGGAACGGAGATTTTGCAGTATCCTTCCCCTGCCATGCCCACCAAGCGACACCCACCAAGCCACACCATGCCCACCAAGCCATGCCCACAGAACCGGTAGTAAAAAAATTTGAATTTCACCACTGAATTGCATTGAAGATTTTTGCTAATGCATCGTTCTGACTACAGAAAAAGAAATAAAAGAGAAGGCTGAAGAGAAAAATATAAATGGATTACTGTTCCTTTGGTATAATTGAAGTTGTATCTTTATTTTAAACCAGAGGTCTCAAAACTCAAATGATTATAAGGGCTGCATGAGGACCACTTCATTTGCCTGATGGCTGCAACTGTGAAGCTTTTTTGGACCTTCTAGAAACATAAGTCTATAGCAGGGGTCCCCAACCCCCGGCCTGTGGCATGCCAGAAACTGGGCTGTGTAAACAGGGATGACCCATCTGTGGGATGCAAGCAGAACATGAAGCCACACCCCCTCTGGTCTGCGGAAAAATCTCTCTCCACAGAACTGGTCCCTAGTGTCCAGAAGGTAGAGGGGCCATTGATCTATACCACGGATGTCAAACTCGTGGTGTCATGTTGCTGTCACATGATGTTTCGTGATGTTTTCCCCATTTGTGGAGCTGGGGTGGGTGTGGTCTGCGCATGACCCATCCGGCCCGTGGGCTGCCAGTTTGACACCCCTGATCTATAGTGAGTAAAAAAATAAATAAATGAAAACTAATAATATCATGCTATCCCATAACAGAATAAGTGAACCCCCCACCCTATGCCTGAAAAGAAACGTTTCTAATCAGTGTGTGCTACCTGTTGTAATATATGCCGGTGGAACATGGACACTAACCTCACAATTGATGCCAAAAGGGACGACTGATGCCAAGAGCCAGGGAAAGATACATTCTTGGCATTACAAGACCAGATAGAAAATCTGCACCACACACACACACAAATACATATGTATATGTATATGTATATGTAGGTCTTTGGTTATTCGGGTTTTCTCCCGCGTAAAATTGGAAGTGTCTTGGCGACGTTTCGACGAAGTCTCATTCATCATCTTCAGGCTTCAGCTTCGTGCTTCTGGGAGCAATGTGTGATTGCAGCTGTTTCTTCCTTTTTAACTGCTAGTGGGGGTTTGAACTGATTGGGTGGGAGCTTGGCTGTGCTCTGATTGGATGGGGTTTTTTTGTGCTCTGATTGGCTGGGGGTGTGTCCTGTTTGGGTGGGGGCTTGGTTGTGCTCAGATTAGTCTGAGTTGCAGGGGGATTTGAGCTGGTGAGCTGTATTGCTGTTGTTTGGCTTTGTGTTCGTGGTCGTGCTACATCTTCATAGTGGGTGTCAATCTGCTGCATGTATGGATTGGAGGGGTTTGAAATGGCTAATGTTGTATATAATATGTATATACTTATATATATGTAGGTTTTGGCGTATTTGGGTCTTTTCCTGTGTAAGGTTGAGAGTGTCTTGGTGATGTTTTGACGAGATCTCACTCATCATCTTCAGGTTGGTGCTTTCGGCTTTGTGTTTGTGTGAGCAAAGCTTGGTCGGAGCTGCTGTCTCTCTATAAATACTGGCGGGTGTGTGTGGAGTGTTGGCTTTGGTGCTGTAAGCGGGTTGGTTGGTTGTTTGGTTGCATCTTGATTGGTAGGTGGAGTGGGTGTTTGCAGATTAGTCGGCTGTTTTGTAGCATCCTGTGTGGGTGTGGTCCTACTTGTGTGTCCATTAGTCTTTTGTGTTGTAACGACCTGGGTAATGGGCTGTGTGGAAACGTCCTGAGTTCTGGGAATGTGATCTCCTGAGTCTTGTGCTGTAACTTCCTGGGTGGTTGGTTGTGTTGTAATGTACTGAGCTTTGGTGTTGTGGCCTCTCGGGTTCTGTGATGTAATGTCATGAGCAGATGGCTCTGATGCAGTCTCCCGGGCTTTGGCTTGGCTCCGAGTTCGAGGACTTGTCATGTGTTCATGGCATGTGTCAGTTTGCTTTGTGTGAGGATCAGAGGGGGGCACAGCAGCCGGTGGTGCCAGCGTGGCAGTCATAGAATGGATCCCACTTGATTCAAAAGCATCCACGAAAGAAACCTAAGACAAAGATGGATCGATGACATCAGCAGGTATTGCAGGCCCAATTGGCAAAAGAAAGCTCAGGACCGTATTGGTTGGAAACATGTGGAAGAGGCCTTCATCCTGCAGTGGATAGACACTGGCTAAGATGATGATGATGATGATTCCATAACACATGAATACCATGAAACAGTCCATGGTAATGACTGCACAATTATGGTTGGAGATACATACATACATATATATATATATATATATGATCAATGGCCCTTAAAAGGGAACAATAAAAAGGATTAATCCATTGATAGTGCAGAAGAGATTCCAGAAGTCTTATTGTAATGAAGAAGCCTGGAAATATCAGGCAGAAGCTCTTCTCCCTATTTTACCACAACTGGATCTGGGCTGTTGCAATATATCTTCCCATGCTTGAGATGCTCCAAGAAAGGGAAGCAATAAGGCCACAATCAGTGATGGGCTGCTGCCGGTTCGGACTGGTTTGGGTGAACCGGTAGTTCCGATGATCAGCTGGCCCCGACCACCCGCCCCTGCCCTATCCTATCCTTTATTTTCTGCTTTCTAGCTCATCTCAATTGTGTGGCACAGCTGATTTCTGTCGTGTCCCCCTCCCCCTCCGACGACCAGGTCAAGGAAGTCCGTATCAAATGTGGCAACGAAGCCTCTGCAGCTTGCCAAATTCCTTCGAGGTTTATCAGAGCAGGCAGGAGTCCAAGTTGTGACTTCAGCGATAGAGTCCGATATCAGCAAACTAGATGAGACTTTGCTTGACTCAAAGGTTGGAATGCCAAAAGCAGGTCCTTTATATAGGCTGTGGGGTGTGGCTCCATGACTCAGCATTTATCCAGGCCTGCCCCTCACTTCCTTCTGCTGGCGTCGCCTCTCAGATCTCCGGAAGCGAGGATCTTCCCACTTTGAATTGTCTTCTGCTGTTTGGGAAAGGGAGGGGTCAGAAGGAGTAGGCTGGCTTCCTTTGATGGCTGAGCCAAAGGAACACACGCCGTATGAGTGAGGTTTATCGGGCTTGTTTGTTCATTCCTGGAATCCTCTCCGGGCATGGGGCCAGGACTGGGGGCTGGAGGCATGACAGGCCGTTCATCTTCATTATCAGACTCAGAGTCTGATAACAGGCCTGGTTGGAGACGGGAGGGGCCCGGCTGAGGAGAGGAGGGAGGACAAGTCACAACAATTTCCTCCCCACTTGCTGTTCTGCTTACCGCTGATGACTTGGAAGGTAAACAGCTGAGCTTCAAAATACTCCATTTTCAGTGCTGCGCAGAAGCACCTTAGGCGCGTGCGCATGCGCATGCAAAGCACATGCTCACTGAACCAGTTGTTAAACTGCTTGCAGCTCACCCCTGGCCTTGTCATTGCTATAGAGCAACCATTTTAGCCTATCACCCTGTGAGTTTGATGAAACTGGGAAGCAGATTCCCTCCCAGCTGTTCTAGATGCACTTAGCTTCACCTCCCTTTGCTGAATAGGGAAGATCACTGTGGCTAATAGCAGTGGGAAAGAACCACCTTTGTCAAGATCAGTGGGAGGGGGGATTTCTGTGGGCGTATGCAACTTGCCTCTTGGGAAAAAACCCAACATTATTGCTGAAATTAATATGCTAATGAATAGCAGAAAGAGTCTCAACTGTAAATTTATTTGGATTAGGGTCTATTTGCCAGCAGCATGCACACAGATGCTGCTGCTAAAGAAACAACTATTCTAAGAGATTATCAACTTCAATGATACGAATTGAGTGGTTTATGCTTTGGTTGCAGGAAATAAATTTAGTAAAAAGGGAACTGCTACAGCACAAGCTTTTCCCTCACAGCTCCAAAGATATTAAAAATGCTGTTCCTTACAGAAGTCCATTATATGCCCCGTTTCCTGTTAGTGATGCTGTCTACTGTGGCTGTGCCTCCTAAAATATTTTCTAGGAACTGCAATAGGAGTGATAGGGAAATGAAAGGTATTTTAGATCCTTCTCGTATCATCTGTAGCTTCTGGTATTTTACAGGAAGATGCTGCTGCAATTATTATTACAGCATCTAATATTAAGAGTTCTTAAAATTTCCCAGTCTAGTGTCCTTTACTGTATATGTATTGGAATTCATTTCTCATCTACAATCATCATGAGGAAGAAGAATTATGGAAACTGGTTCAACACATCTGGAGGGCATCAGATTGGACAAGATTGATCTAGATCAGTGTTTTTCAAACTTGGCAACTTTAAGATGTGTGGCTGAGGAATTCTGAGAACTGTAATTCACATATCTTAAAGCTGCCAAGCTTGAAAAACATTGGTTTAAATTAAGGGGTGGTCATATGCAGTCTTAATATGTGATTTATTACTTATCATTTATGTAAATTTATTCTGCCCAACTCCAGCGGACACTTCGCACAAAACTATAAAAGACACAAAAATGGTCAAACATATTAAATTAACAGGCAGTCCAAACTATAATGGTCTAATAACAACCTCCACAAAACAAAACAAAACAAAGCAAAACAGGGATTATTAAGCAAATACCAAAAATCAACCCCAGATTAACAATCTATAGGACTTTACACTGAAGATAGGAGAAAGGCTTTAGTAATATGGGGACAATTGCATTAAAAAGATCCCAGGTTCAATCCCAGGGATGATGAGTGATGATGATGATGATTATTTTGTCCTGTTTTTATATACTGTTGGAAGAAATGTCCATCTGGGTTCAGTTCCAAGTGGGAAGAAAGACACTGGAAACATGGAGACTGCTTGGTAGTTTAATGGTGGACAGGACCGCATGGGTTTTTTGGATCCTGGGCAAAAAAGAGCACATGGGTGAGAGAGCCCTGCCCAAGTTTTCCTGTTCCTGTACAAGAAATGTATCCCATTGGCTGTCAGACTCCCAGGGGGCAGTTGCCTTAGCTAACTTTGTAGGCTGTCTGTGTCCCAAGCCTGGTTGAATCTTGCTGGGTGATGATCTAATGAAGGGGCTTTGGGCAATTCCTATTATGGCTTAATGGCTTTGTCCTGATTTGGATCTTGAGTGAGGGCTAATCTATCATGTCCTGAGGCCCATGTCTTTTGTGTTGTAGATAAACTGGCCCAGCCTTTGTCTTGTAGATAGGTTGGCACCAAAATATCTGCTGGTGGGGGGCAGGGAGTCGAGGCTCTGAGTTTGTCTTAAGAAACATGTTTCTCCTTTAGGGTAAATATAATACTCTGCCTTTTTAATATTTCCTAGAATATTTCATTTTTCTAGGAGAGGGGTGGGTGCTTACTCCTACAATACATATAAACTCAAGTTGATAAACATTTCTCAGTATGTAAGCTTGGTGACTTTCCTGTCTGAACTCCTGGAGATGTAAATAGCACTAAAATAGCTTGAAACAATGACACATTTCTACTCAGGTCCGGGTACAAATGAGTCCTTGTATTAATAGTTTTAAGAAAAATAGTTCTGACTTTTCTTTTTTCCTAACATGGTTATTTTCTGAACAAAATCGCTCAGTAGGGACATTCAGTTGCAGCATGCTTTATGTCGTGCTACAGTTCAAGAACATTGTTATGTATAATTATCTGTTTATTTTGGGAGCTTAAGATTCCTTGAATTTATACCAGCGAGGTAATCTAAAGCCACTTAGTCTGTGTAAAGGTTAAGCTTTAGAAAGCCATTTTGTAGGTTACATAAGGCAAGCAAACAAAAAGACCTGCAACCTGTGTTTTTTTCCTTCTCTCTTAAAAGTATTCTTGCAAATCTCCTTTAACAGCAAAGGCTCTAATTTACTACTTCATGTTTTAAGATGAAAACCACTTAAAATTAAATTTAAACTGATGGATGATGGCATGAGCATTGTAAGTATTTTTAAGAGAGCAACCATCATGTTCTAATAATTTTACTAGCATAATCGTTTAATTCCAGAGAGACAATTTTCCATCTTTTCTTTTGAAGAAGAATGTTACCTACTTCAACAACCATTGATTAGTTTAAAAAAAAAACTATCCTCGCTCTCCAACACACCATTTAGTTTAACCACATAATGGAATACTGATCTTCTTCCTCATTATATTTTAATAGAAATAGAATAGAACCCAATTATATTCTAAAGGACTGCAATATTTGCTGATATTATTTTTTGTGGGTAGTGGATAAAATTTCTTTCTGCTGTATGAAGCTTGGAAAGCCATCTTTTCCCGCAAATTTACAATTGGAGCCAACTAAGATTGTAATTAAACTGGTGGCCAGATCCTACAACTTCTGTAATGCCTTATAATCCCCTCTTCCTATTCATCTACAACATGGGTGTCAAACTCATGGCGTCATGCTGCTGTCACATGATGTTTTTTCCCTTTGCAGAGCTGGGGTGGGTGTGGCCTGTGCAAGATGCAAATGGCTCGTGGGCCGCCAGTTTGACACCCCTGATCTATAGGTAGCCTTCAATGTATGATCACAAGTGAGCCCAAAATTTCCATTTCTAAGCAAAACAGCTGTTAAGTGAATTGTTCCCCATTTTATGATCTTCCTTGTCACAGTTGTTAAGCGAACCACTGCAGTTGTTAAGTGAGTAACACGGTTGTTAAGTGAATTTTGCTTCCCCAGTGACTTTGTCAGAAGGTTGCGAAAGGTGTGTTGCGTCAAGGCACCTAAGAGCTCAGAGGCGAAAGAGGGAATGGAGCTGTCAGAGAGAGAGAGACAGAGGATGAACCTGGGCTGTCCATCAGCCCTCAGATGGAGAATCAACAGTCCCCAGGTCTAGAGGTCGCTGATGAGGAAGAGGAGGAACAGCTAGGTCCAGTGCCTGACATGGAGATGTGCAGGAGGCAGAGGAGAGGAGAGCAGAGGAAAAATATGGGCCGGTCCTTGGGACAGAAGAGCCACTGCTGCTAGCAAAGCCCCACCCTAGTTCTGGGGATAAAAGGCAGGGGGCAGAGATGAATAAGTGTGGCAGACTATTCATCTCTCTGCTGGACAGACTTGTTAGCCTGCTGTGTGTGTGAGAAAGAGACTTTTTGCTGGGGCTGCTGGCGCTCCTAATAAAGGAAACATTTAGTTAACTACAGAGGGTTTGTCATGTTTGGGAGCCAAGTCAGAACAAGCTGATTACGTGACCCTGGGACATTGCAACCATCATAAATGAATTGGGGTGAAGATATTGTTAAGATACTGTTGCCTGCACCCCACCACCTAAGGACTATATGCAATGTACTGACAATCAAAATGGCTGGTTTTGTTTTGAGATCATTCAACAGGTTGTGCATCACTGTGGTGATGTAAGCACTACAATTTTCAATGCTTAGAAATATCCTAGGGTAAAATAATTTCATTTGTGTCACTGCCAATATGATGCTTTCATAATCAATATGACCTAAGAAACTTGCTGAATATTTATAATGCAATATTGGAAAATAAATGCTTTCACATGAATATTATATCAACCTTGGATTCTTATTAAAATACTCTATGAATCTAAATTGTTAGAGCTTGGAATAACGTTACAATGAGTTCAGTTTTGTGGAGATATTCTTATATCAAATATGCTACTAATTAAGATTTACTAGACAATAGAGAATCAAAAACAAAAGATCTGATACTACTTAGCTGCTATAAATGATTGATCTTCTCCACACTATATTAATTTCCACAACCTCCAGAGACAGAAGCAATGTATGTAGTCTTCAAGATTAATTTTATTCAAGACTATTCAGTTCTAGTAATGTATATAATGACAAACAACAACTTTTTCCAAAAGAGAATATGGAAAAATAACTTGTAGGTAAAACACTAGAAGACAACCAATTAAATATGAGCTAACAACATGCAGCGGCAGACAAAAAAGCCAATGCAATCCTAAATTCATTAAAAGAGGGATTCAATCATGATCAAAAGAGATACTAATACCACTTTATAAAGCCTTAGTAAGATCACACGTAGGATACTGCATCCAGTTTTGGCCACTACACTATAAAAAAGATGTTGAGATTCTAGAAAGAGTGCAGAGAAGAGCAATAAACATGATTAGGGGACTGAAGGCTAAAACATAAGAAGAACGGTTATAGGAACTGGGCATGGCTAGTCTCGTAAAGAGAAAGACCAGGGGAGACATAATAGCAATGTTCCAATATTTGAGGGGTTGCCACAGAGAGGTGGGGGTCAACCTGTTTTCCAAAGTACTTGAAGACTAGACAAGGAATAATGGATGGAAATTGATCAAGGAGAGATTCAACCTAGAAATAAGGAGGAATTTTCTGACAGTCAGAACAATCAACCAATGGAACAGCTTGCTTTTGGAAGTTGTGGGGGCTTCATCACTGGAGGATTTCAAGAAGACACTGGACTGCAATCTGTCAGAAATGGTGTAGGGTGGGAGGTTGGACTAGATGACCTTCAAGGTCCCTTCCAACTCTTAATTTGTTACTAAGTTCCTTGAGTCAACACAATCAGATTTGGGTTGCTGGACCTTGCAACTTCCATGATTAACTAACTTCTGGGAAAGGGATATGCTTGCTATCCATTCTTTTAACACATCGGTCAGCTTCCTTTCCTTCATACTTCAGCAGAGCACCTTTTAAAAAACTTTTCACTCAGGTCTATAAACTTGAAATCTCCTGGTGATTTCTGCCAAATAATAAAAAGCCCTGATCCTGCTTAGCTTCCAAGGATGGGTTCTGCAGGACATGATTTTAAAAAAAAGAAGTCAAGATAGCAATTGCAATGGTACCAATGAAAGCTCCGCCTGTGAGTGTTTCATGTGTGTGATAGACAAAAAGCGCACTTGAACTTTAATTGCATAATTACAGCCTCCATCTTGGTCTTCTTTTTTTTTTAACTACACCTGCGGACATCCCAATGCAAACATAAGCCTAATGTTCTCATATGCTACCCATTAGAAAATACAGAGAACAAAAATTATTGGAAAATATATAGGATTTTAGAAAGAAAATGTGACAGTTCCATTATCTGTAGTGGAGACTAAAAAATGAAGCACAGAAACAAACATAAAGAAGAAAAATATTTCATAATTGCAGCTGAGGATATAACATACATATTATTACAGTTTTTCCAACTGTATCTAAACCGCTCCTTGACTATCTTCAATTAATCCATATTAATTTTGAATTTAAAAACTTCATTATCACCACATTATCTAGACTCTGTGCCAGTAAATATTATAGTCTATTTTAATAACTTCCCGTTAGTTTTATGAAGGAACTGCCTTAGTGAGTTTGATACAAATTTCCTTATGCTTTTATCTTATTTGTATTCCTCTGTGCAATAAATTTGGTATCATCTTTCTGATCCACCATCTCTCTCTCTGATATTTTTCTTTACCTGTAATAAGAAATGGGAGATTAGCATAGCTTCTATTTTCCAACCTGTAAAAATTCTATGAAAGATGATTTCTCATAATCAATCAATCAATCACATGGCTTAGGACCGGGCTACTTACGGGACCGTCTACTGCCAGCTTCTATCTCCCAGCGTCCGGTGCGTTCCCACAGAGAGGGACTCCTCAGGGTGCCGTCAGCCAAACAGTGTTGACTGGCGGGCCCAGAGGGCCTTCTGTGGGGCTCCACCCTGTGGAACGAACTTCCCTCGGCTTGACAACTACCTGACCTTAGGACCTTCCCAACTTAAAACCTATTTATTCCGTTTGGCTGGACTAGCTTGATTTTACCTTTAAAATTTTAATTGGATGATGGGTTTTAAATTTTGGTAATTTTATGGGGTGTATTGTTATTTTAAATTTCTGGGCAATGTTTAAATCAGTTTTTTAAGGGTTGTTTTAATTATTGTGTATTGTATTTTATCTGCCTGTTCACCGCCCTGAGTCCTTCGGGAGAAGGGCGGTATACAAATTAAAATATTATTATTATTATAATTATTATTATAATAGAGCTGCGAGGGACATTGGAGGTCTTCTAGTCCAACCCTATACCAAGGGTGTCAAACTCAATTTCATTGAGGACTGTATCAGCATTGTGGTTGCCCTCGGGGGCGGGGAGTGGGGGGCATGGCTGGGGGAGGGGGGGCATGGCTGGATGTATGCTTGGCCCCTGCCATCAAACCTCATTCTCCAGCAAGTCTGCTGCCTACCCATCACCACCACCACTCACGAAGACCCCAGCCAACGGGAAAGGTAGGGAGCCTCTGTTCCCAAGAGACAACTGAAACTCTGCAGCCTGGACAGTGCAAGCCCCACAACCACCAGGCTGATGCTCCAAGAAGCAGGCGGAGGCATGCGATCCAGCCTGCCAGATGCACCAGGCTCCTGTGCAGCCACCTGCTCTGTCCTAGCTGCGGTGGTCATGAACAAGGCAGATGATAGGCTTGCGGTGAGGCAGCCCAGCAGGTTGCCGTCACTGCCATGCTGCAGCCTCTGCATGCTAGGTCCCCTCCTTCAAACCTCATCCTCCAGTGAGCATGCCCCCTTCGCGCCCACCCCACCACATGGCTCTGGCGATGGGAAGGGTGGAAAGCAGACCACACACACACTCACTGCCTCCTGTGCATGCGCCCAGGGGGCAGGGCAGAGGCAGCCCCTTGCAGGCTCCAGGGAGGACCTGCAGATCTAAAGCTGGCCACATTCTGGCTCAGATGGCTGCCATCAGGTTGTAGATTGGTGCCCAGTTGGCCTAAGCCAAGCCAAGGCACCATGGGCCAGTCCTTTGCTGCTTCCAGGACAGCCCCATGCACCAGATCTCTGGCCTATGGGCTTTGAGTTTGACATCCCTGCCCTATACCATTTCAGATACTGTAGGTGACTGTCCAGTCTCTTCTTAAAAACCTCCAATAATGAAGCACCTACAACTTCTGAAGGCAAGCTGTAAACTGTTCCACTGGTTAATTGTTCTCACTGTTAGGAAGTTTCTTTTTAATTCAGGTTGCTTCTCTCCTTTATTAGTTTCCATCCATTGTTTCTTATTTTGCCTTTTTATGGTTTGGGAAAGAAGTCGATCCCCTCTTCTTTGTGGCAGCCCCTCAAATATTGGAATACTGCTATCATGTCACCCATAGTCCTTCTTTTCTCTAGACTGGCCGCCATACCCAGTTCCTGCAATGGTTCTTCATATGTTTTAGTCTGTAAGCCTTTAATCAACTTATTAGCTCTAAGATCAAAAACCTAGTAGAGTGCACACTGATGGTAAGAAAATTAAACAAGACATTTCACACAATCCTCAGCCCTCTCGTGACCAAAATAAATGTAAGAACTACACATCTCTTCCCTGAGCATTTAGCCTTTTTTTTTTTTTTTGCCTTCCCTTGAAGAACATTTTGGAAGCAATTCCTTTTCCATCAAACTGAAAGAAGTTGCAGAAGAAATTTAAACCACTATATCAATTAATTCATCAAAAGCCTGCCTCATATGATCATGCAGCCATCAGATTGCTGTAGTAAATGCTGGAAGAGGATAGGAGGTGAGGAACTCCTATTTCATTTTTTCTTTCAGTAAAATGTTTTTAGGATTACTGTTCAAAGAACTATTATGTTACGAGAAAAGAAATCCATACAAATTCTACTTAAATAGGGTAGAGCAGCAAACCACTGAAACCTGATATGCTTCTAAATATGCTCTTCAAGATCTTTCCTGAAGAATCTACATTAATTTTTTATTCTTATCACTTGAAAAGCACCCCTGTGGAGCAAACTCTTACACCAGAAAAGGCTCTGAGAAGACAAAGCTAGTGGTGTTGCTCACCAAAGGAGAGAGTGAGCATCTCCCGGAAGGGCTCAGTGATGATAGGGCTTAGCATTCAATCCTGACATATTGCTACTCAGGACAGACTCCTTCTCTGCTTTTGAAAACTGACATAAATATGACAATATTTGTAGCCTTGCCCTCAAGTAGGATAGTACTATGGAGTTTAGCATTAATACCGATGGAAAATTTATAGCAATTACAAATCCATCTAACCGGAGCCATCCTTTTTATACTCCCTTGAAGACACACAATCAAGATGCTGAACCTCCAATCGGAATTCTGGGAGTTACAATTCTAGTACACTTAGATAGTGGCAGATTGATGGGCCTCTGTGGCTCAGACTGCTAATGCAGTCTGTTATTAACAGCAGCTGCCTGCAATTACTGCAGGTTCTAGTCCCACCAGGCCCAAGGTTGACTCAGCCTTCCATCCTTTATAAGGTAGGTAAAATGAGGACCCAGATTGTTGGGGGCAATAAGTTGACTTTGTATGTAAATATACAAATAGGATGAAGACTATTGCTAACATGGTGTAAGCCGCCCTGAGTCTTCGGAGAAGGGCGGGATATAAATGCAAATAAAAAAAAATTGACAATTCCCTGTCTCCTTTTGGGATCTTCCTGCAAATAACTCCTTTAATGGCTGCCAGACTTTGCTCTGTTTCTATCTATCTATCTCTCCCTTCCTCCCTCCATACACACACGAGCACACCTCCTAAAGAATAATTACTTCCATAAATACCCAATACTGTACATCCTGTAAAGCCTTTTAGAAACCACAAACAATGGATTTCTGCAGCCCAATGCTTTCAGTTCATCTGTCCATGAAAAAAACCAAAGATAAACAGTAACGGTGGAGAGCTTTCTGCTGGAAGAGAAGCTAAGAGGGTCACAAGCTGCACTCCAGTCATTGGTTGCAAAGGACATGCATCCAATTTTGTGAAATATTCTCCCAGATCATTTCATAAAAAATTATGAAAGTTTATGACAAGAGACCTTTGAGACTCTCAGACAGGATTGATAAATGGCCAGTTAAGGAGGCAATGGAAGAAGAACAAAATACCCTGAATACATTTGAAATTAGTCTGAATATGGCTATCAATATGACAAGCCATGAGAAGGATGCAGAAAAGGAACTACGGGACTTTCAAATGAAACGGGATAATGCTTCAATGCCTAAAGGAGATATACAACTATTAAACAGAGTAGCTTAGAGAATTGAAACAATATGAGAGATGCCTAGAATTCTATTGGTGGAAGACAAAGAGTGAGGCTGAATGAGCATAGATAAGAGCCTCTGTTAGGACCTACCCTGTGGTAATAAGAGTGATGAAGGATAATTAGTGGACTTCTTATTACTTCAGCAGATAACCTTGTTTTGGGTCCCCGGGTCCCCAAAGGAGGAACCAGAGGAGTACCTGCAGAGTCCCTATGAAGAATATTCTTGACATCTGTTAGATAAAGTCATTCAACTGTTCTGGGGGTTGGACTCTGACTGGGTAGATCTTTTGGGGTGACGGACACATGTGTAAACCTTGTTATCTGGGGATGAGTTCAAGATGGCTGCTCTTGAGAAGGTGGATAGCCATCTGTGGTCTGAATCTATGCCCCTCTTGGCTGAATCAAGTCAACCCTGGCAAGACAGAGTTGCATTGGCCCTCAGGGCCCAATGAAATATCATCTTTGACTCTGGATGGAGTGGCACTTCTTGGACAGAACAGGGGTGCCATTTGTGGGTCCTCTTGGATTCACAGTTCATACTTAAAGACCAGGTGACAGCTGTGGTGGTGGTGGTGGGAGCTTGCACAGATTGTAATCTTCACTGGGTTGAGGGGGCGTAATTCACAGTCATTAATGCCTTGGTCACCTCCCATTTGAATTACTTCAATGCACTCTCCACCATTAAAAGCCACCTGGAAGCTTCAACTGTTCCAGAATGCTGCAATGATGGGCCCCTAGGTTTTTTGTGCAACCTGCAATGGCTTCCACTTTTTCTCCCAGGTGCAATTCAAGGTGCTGGTTATCACTTTAAAACCCTATGCCAGGTTATATGCAGGACCATCTTTCCCTTAGGACATCCACCCATCCTACCAAGTGAGATAGGGTGGCCAAGCTCTTATATCCCTTTCCTTAAACATTGCCTTACTTATGGGAGCTAGGAAGTATGGCTTTTCGGTAGCATCTCTTCCCCTATGGAACATTTTGTCCCTGAAATTTGGCAGGCCTCTGCCCGCCTACTCTTCCGAAAATTACTGAAGACTTGTTTTCCTCCCAACGTGTTGGGATGGGATGTCTGAATATTGGAAACTTGACTTGACACCAAGTTTTTGTTTTTAATGTGTTTGGTTTTTATAGTTTTAATATGGTTTTTATGTTGCTTTAATTTTTGATTGGGAGTCTCCAAGTCAAGGGTGAAATCCAAAATTTTTCCCTACTGGTTCTGTGGGCGTGGCTTGGTGGGCATGACAGGGGAAGGATATTGCAAAATCTCCATTCCCACCCCACTCTGGGCCCAGCCAGAGATGGCATTTGCCGGTTCTCTGAACTACTCAAAATTTCCATTACTGGTTCTCCAGAACCTGTTAGAACCTGCTGGATTTCACCCCTGCTCCAAGTGTTTGTTATGAGATGGGCAGCTATGTAAATGTTTTAAATGAATAAATATGCCAAAAAAGGAGAGATAATTTTATTTTGTTTTTTTACTGGATATGTAAAAGAAGTCTGTTGACACTTTGAACGGCTTTATGATAAGTGACCAAAAAAAAAAAAAGAGTTTCTCTTCTTAGATTTACAAAACAGACTTGCTAAAAGTTCTGAGAAATCTCCTGGGGAAGGATTTTTAAAAAAAGATGGCAAGAAATCAAACTAGGCTGTCAGACTCTGCTTGGAGGGGTTAAGAGTTAAGATCATTAAAAGAATAGGGAAGGAACACAAGCCTGCCTTATTTAATCAATGTTAATAATTAGCTGTATTTGATAATTCTTACTGGACTTTGTAGATAAGGAATGAATGACAAGGATTTTGGATATATTTTTTTTAGTTAAGAGATGAGATATGGGTTGAAGAGAGTTTATTTTGTAGCTTAAGAGATGGCAATAAATTTACTTAAATTTTGTATACTTGTTGGGCTGAAGTGGGAAACAACTTCTTTTTTCTTTCTTTTTTATAGTATTTTTGTATTTTTGTAGTTTGTACAGCCTTTATTGTTTTTACTGCAATCTCTAATGAAATTATTTGAAAGAAAGAAATTAATACACTGCACTCAGTCATGCTTTGTAAATTACAGCCGTTCAATTATTATTATTTATTAAATTGATTATGGCTGTCCACTCCAAAAGAGGTTGCACTTTCCAAATATACAATTACAACAGTTAAAAACAGAAACCAAATGGATCAGCCTAGACTAAAAATAAACCATAACTATAAAAATGTGACAGGGAATCAATCCACAGATACCTTAACTGCAGGTCAGGGATAACTAAAACCAAAGTATTACGAAAATGAACACAGAAGATGAATATTTATTTTATTTTATTTTAGCCTCCCGTCTCCTAACTAACTCTGGGCATCACCCAAACAAAATTAAAAGTCATTTACAATTATTTTGAAACCATAAAACTTAATTGATTAAAACATTAAAACATGTTATGTCAAAGAATATATGATTAAGTAGGGAAAAAAAGCTTTGAATATGGGATGGAAAAAATGCAAGGAACTTTGTTTTTAATATACGATAGCAGTAGCAAGACTGTGCAGAGATGGAAGGGCTCAGAGATTCCTACAATGGAAGAATGGATGGTGACGCTAATGGGATTGGTAAGGATGGTGAAATCGAAACACTCTGATTAAAGAAAATACTTTATCTAACGTTAAAGACCTGTTTCCCTCCCAATGTGTTGGGTTGAAATGTCTGAATATTGGATATCTCAATATTGGACAATCAAAAAGTGGAAACCACTTTTGGACTACGTTTTTTTTTTTTTTTTTTGTTTACATTTATATCCCGCCCTCCTCCGAAGACTCAGGGCGGCTTACAGTGTATAAGGCATTTGTTTGAACATTTTAAAAAATGAAATTCTAACATTTGGATTTGATGACAATTTGCTGTTTATGATTATAGAATTACGGTGTGCTATGGTATGTACTACTTTACAGACATTCTATTTTATGCTTGTATTTGCTTAAGAAAGATGGAAGTTACACTTTTCTACACTTTTTTCTCTATTCCTTTTGCGATCCCAATTTTGCCTTTTCCTTGTTTCCTTTCCTCTACCCTTTTTAACTTCTTTGCATTTCAACTTTTTAAAAAAAATTAATCAAGTTTTGTGGGGGAAAAGAGATTTATTTTAACATTTTCATTTCAGAAACTACTAGGGAAACATGTAGATTTTAAACCTGAACTGTTTTTATTAGGTATAATACCAGAAAAATTTGATAAGCAAAGTACATTGCATGCAGCAAGGATCATATTCGCACAATATTGGAAAAAACACTGCAAGATGAAGAGATAATTAGGAAGATATTAGATTGTGCAGAAATGGATAAACTTACATTGAAAGTTAAACAGAAAGAAGATACAGAATATTATCAAACATGGAATTTATTTTACCAGTGGTTGAAAGAAAGGGGTGGAGATTAAAAATGTAATCTGTATTGTTAAGCAAATTAAATACCCAGACAACACAATGTTTACTAAACACTAATAAATGTAAACAATAGAAAATTAATAAAATTTATATAAAAAATAAGTAAGCAAACCAACTTCTTTTTGAGTTTGCCTTGATTCAAAGCAATGTGAGTAAGAATCCCCATTTCACTAGTTTACAAAACCCATGTCTTTTTTGAGCTTCCTGAAACATGACTTTGGTAACAGAGTGGTCAATGCCTGGAATGCACTACCTGACTCTGTGGTCTCTTCCCCAAACACCCAAAACTTTAAGTTTAGACTGCCTACTGTCGATCTCACCCCAATCCTAAGAGGTAAGGGGCGTGTGTAAGTGCACCTACATGCCTACCGTCCCTGTCCTAATATTCCTTTTTACTTACTCTTTTCATGTATCCAAACTAGGTTTATACTTTTACCTGTTATCTTATATATGATTGGCAAAATAAATAAATAAAATAAATATAAAGGAAGTGGGAAGAATCACTTCAATTCCTTCCTCCTCCTCATTCATTTACTGTCTTGTTTGAAAACATGAAATGTCAAGCAATAGTCAAAATACCATTACATTTTGATGCATAAAATTCCACTAGAAATCAACATGCAATCTTAGATTTGTTGGAGAAGATGTAATTTTCCTTCAATTACTAGAAGTGACTATTATGGACTGTGCTTCTATCACATGTTAAATGTAATCATGACATGTATGATAAGGCTGACTCATAATCTTATATATGGTAGCAAGCCGAAAATATTCTCATGGTCATATTAGTTTCTTCCAGTCCATCAATACCACAACAGGTAGAAAGTAGCAGTAACTTCACTGAAAACATTCTCCACCTCAATATTTGATAGAAACGATTGCATAATAATGCCATTGTGAGCTATAATTGTATCACTATACTACAGGTAATATAAATTATTAATTAAATAGCTCACTATTGCAGGTGGTTCTTGGTCTGCTTTCCTCCATGGCTCCTTCCCAGTCACTACTAATGCTCTTCCACAATCAGTAATGTAAATGAGTATAATGTTTAATCATCTTTCATCTCCCAATCCTTTGGAGCGAATGAATGCTGGAAGTATCAAACTCCTTTTCTGTCGTTTAAAGGATGAAAGTTTTTAATGGCAGTGGTGGGGTGGGCTTCAAAAATTTTAGCAAGGGTTTCTCTGCCCAGTTGCTGGATGGGTGTGGCCATGGTGGGTGTGGCCTAGTTGGCCTCCTGCAGCATGGTGGGGGGGCATTTTTACCCTCCCCGGGCTCCAGAGGCTTTCCTCAAGCCTCCAGGAGGGTGAAAACTGCCTCCCCAGGCTCCAGCGGCTCTCTGGAGGCCGGAAACCGCTGAACTTCAGGTAGGCCCATTTGTTGCCCTCCCCGAGCCTCCACGCGCACCCTCCACTTACCTGCATCCAAAATGGGCCAAGTGAGGTCTCCTGGAAAGGCTGGGTGGGTGGGGCCAGCCAAGAGTGGGATTTGTGGGTTCTCCGAACTGCACAAAATCTAAGCTAGAGGTTCTCCCAAACCTCTGTGAAACCCCAGCAGCCCAACCCTGTGCATTAAAAAAACAGCACTGCCCATAAACAGGACAGAATAAATTCCCATTTCACACAATAAATTCCCATTTCACACAAAATCTAGAATTAACTTCACTGGAAAATGGGTTCAAATGGGTTCAACTGGACAATTTCACTTCAAAAAGAACTGGAACTGAGTGATCATCCACCATCATTTTCACTTAATGTGCCAGATAAACAGCTCACACTCATGACATGAGAAGCACAAACTGAATGTCGTCTACTATGTCCCTAACTTCTCATCCTGCAACCCACCACGTATATACAGGTAGTCCTTGACTTGTGACTGTAATTGAGCTTGCAATTTCAGTCAGATGTCGTGACAGTCACAAAGTAGGTCACCATGTGACCACACCCAATTTTACAACCTTTTTTTTGCGGCAGTTGTTATGTGAACGCTGCAATTATTAAGTGAATATGCAATAAACAATGCGTAGTTATTGTTTATGGGTGCGGGTTTTTTTTTGCCAGAAACTAGAAGTAAATTGCAAAAATGTCATAAATTCTGATGTGACATCAGGACATTGCAAATGATCATAAATCAGGGACAGTTTATGAGTGCCTAAATATGAGGTCATGTGACTGGGGGGGGGGCAGATGTCAGAACTTGGAATCTGGGTCGTAAGTCCTTTTTCTGTTGTAACTTCAACTGATCTCTAAGCAACCATTCATAAGTCAAGGACTACCTGTAATGCTTATTTGAAATGCTGTCCCCATCACCTCTGTTTACAGTATTGCCCCCACAATATTTTTCACTAGCTATAGTGGAATTAACAAGCACTTAACACAAGCTATAAAATGTTGCCATCAAGAATGAAGAAATAGAAAAAAAAATTTAAGCAACCACTAGTTGTGTTTAGTGACAATAAGTCATATGGCAATAGTAATAGCAATAGCAGTCTTGCAAACCATTCCTTAGTGCTTTACAGCACTCTCTGACTGGTTTACAAATGTCAGCATATTGCCCCCAACAATCTGGGTCCTCATTTTACCGACCTCAGGAGGATGGAAGGCTGAGTCAACCTTGAGCTGGTCAGGATCAAACTCCTGGGAGTAGTAGTGTTAGCCTGCAATACTGCATTCTAACTACTGTACCACCTATACCACCATTCTAACTACTGGTTTCTCTATACTATCCAGGTTTGATATATGACTTTTCTGGTTTTATGTAAATCCGGACTCCCTTGAATTGGGCAACTCTAGGTATCTATACGGATATGCCCCTGTTTTTCTCTTGACAATAATGGTTTACTATTACCATCTTCCAGATTTTTAAAATTCCCAGTCAGTTAACAGCTTTAAGATTTCCCTGTGGTCCTCTTTCTAAATACTAATGAAGACCAGCTTTGCACAGCTATTTTTGGAACCATTTAATTGGTCAGATGGTATTACTTGCTATTACTTGGTATTACTGCTGATTTGATAATGCTGTTGCCATAAACTTTGAGCAGTTAGGCAGGTACAGGCTAATAATACCTGTTACCTTTGAAAAAACTGTGTGATAATGTCAGAGAAGCTCTGCACCAGTGGTATTCTTTGATTGTACCATGTACAGCAAGTGGGGTTAGTCAATTAGCAAAACAATTAATTATATCTGCCTTTTTCATTTTTTTTTTGAGAATTGAAAGTTCAATAGCAATCAATAGCAACAGATGGAGTCCAGTTGCTGTAACAATTCTGTGGGAAAACCTTTTCCCTGGATTTACTTTGTTGAATGCATCCAGCTCAGATCTAATATTTTGTAAATTTACCAATACAAAAAAAATAATAAAATGGAAGGGAAAACATAAACACATTTGCAAATTAGCGTATAAGGTTTTTAAAATTATTTTTCTTTTTTTCCCCATGAAAAAAATATCTTTGCACCTATTTCTCATATACTGTACAAACCCAATTTATAGGGCACTAAAGATATCCTGCTAGTGTTTACATATCTTAGTCTTTCTATCTTCTACATACATCAGTTTTTCTTTCTTATTTCCAGAAGATTTGTCTGTACATTCCATGACTGACAAGCAAGGCATATTCACATGAAGTCAGCATTCGGAGCTGGGCCAATTCATAGCCCATTCCTTTCTACATACTTGCATTCTATTTAGGATTCTGACATAAATCCTCTACAGGTAATATTTTTTTAAAAATGCAAAACTGTTTACCCTTTGATTGTTGATCAAAGCTTGCACATATGTTCTCTAAAATATGCAGCATATTTATACTTTGGATTATTAAATAAGTACTAAAATACTAATAATTTTGCTTATCATTACACAATTATGGAAGCATGTTCAGGTTTTCTTATTACTATATCCTTTCCCATAAATTAATTTTACACAAATATATTTGGACGGGCAAAACATATTTGAATTTATTTAGGTTTAGGTGGGAGAGGAATAACTTTAAAAAGATTTTGAAAAATACAACTGGACAGCTTTAATTATCCTACCTACTTTGAAAGAGTTTCCTCAGGAAATTACAACAGTATACTTGCCTATTATTTTCTATTTGTCCAATTACATTGAACAAGACAAAGAATTATTTGCTAGGTATTGGTTGACCACTGAACATTCAAACTTAATGGATTTCTGAGAGATAAAAGCCCATAATTGCTATAGGCTATTAATGGATCTTTTGTAATTTTCAAACTTTGCAACTTTCAAGAAGACTAAAAAGCAAGTATATAGTACATTTCTTAACTGAAAAAAACAAGGTCAAAAATTCTTGTAGGTATCTTTGCTCCTGCCAAAATACACAAGTCTTCTCAGAGTTACTGTATTATTTCATAATTGTATATAATATTATTTTCCTATTGCTGTTCTAGATAATTTATTTTAGCTATTTTGCATAGATTTATTTTTAAACATTACACAAAATAAAGAATGCCTTCAACAGGACAAGGTTAATATTCTTAAAAGTTAAGAACAAAATAAACCTCTGCTTTAGAGAATGAAGCCTGTAGTTACATACACATCACATGTCAAACTAACAGTTCTGTTAAAAGGAGACAGGATTTGTTCAATAAAATACATAAGAAACAGCCTCTGTATTACCCATTTTTCTTGTCGTATCTTTCAAAGAACTGCATTTTAAAAACCACCCCAAAATCTAAGATTTGGGGACCAAGAGGGTGTAATGTGTATATGGGTCAGTGTTCCATTAGATCAATTTTATATTATTTCTTTCTGCAATTTCCTAACTGCAAGATAAGTTCACTCAATTATTTATCTACACACACACACACACACACACACACGTAGTAGATATTGTCATAAGCATCAAGGAAACCAAACAAAGGAGGCAGTTAACACAATTCCACACACATGCAACAGAAGTACCGTATAGTACTTTACAATTTTCAAAGAACACTTTAGAAAATACAATTTACAGTTACAGCTGCTGGACGAACAATGTTAACTTACCGGAGCAAATATCACCATACACATTTACAAACGGTTTTACAATCCAATTTCCTTCATCTGAAAGGAGAAAAAGATTGGCTCATGCTAAAAAATAAAAGCACCCCAGAAGCTTCTCAACACACAGTGTAGCTCCTTGTCACTGATTTTATGAAGCAACTAGAAGGAGGGTATGAAGAAGCATCAGTGCTCTGAGAAAGAGAGGTGATATACCAATCAGGCAACAGCCACGGTCTTATTTGCTGGGGAGAGGTGATGGTGGGGTGATGGGGGAGAGAATTGGTCTCACATTATTAGACAATAACTACACGTAGTCTGGGGACAGGAACTGAATACTTTCCTCCTTCGAGAGAAAATATGGACTGCTTTTCTTGTATGTACTTAGCTGCTGCCAGTAAAAGTAGCAGAGGAGAAAGGCAAGACTCATTACTCTGGGAATGCACTAACTTTGATTTGTGGAACACACTATCTAGCTTTGATTTGCGGAACACACAAAGTCTCCTACACTTCTATTAAGTCTGAGTAGCATTCACTCATATCCTTCTGCTGAACCCCTGGAGAGACGATGGAGGGCCGGCAGGGGAAAACCTGCATCGTCTTCGTGGGATTACAAACTCGCATGAAACTCTTGGTAGGTTTTCATTCTGTTGCCCAAAACTAAAGATACACCACATAAAATGCTGGCACTGTGTAGAATCCATAATATAGATTTTGTTCTTTCCTGACTGATTGTCTTTCTTTTTTTTTGGTTTGTCTCGTTGGAAGCATGATACAATGGAACTGATAAAAGCACAGAAGATGGCAAGGAAAATGATTGGAAGGATTCGTATCCGCTACATACATTCTAACACTTTAGATTAGAAAACAACGGTGATCACCAGAACTCACTTCCTATTGGAAAAGTAGAGTCATACAATAAGCTGCTTGGAAGAAGTTTTAGGAACAAAGAAAGCACTTCTGCCACAACAAATAATTTTGTGTGGAATTCATTACCAGCAGATACAATGATAGCCACTTAGTGGGATGATTTTAGGGATGAGAGCAGTATTGGAAAGGCTGTTACCCTGTTTTACCCAAAATAAGACACCCCCTGATAATAAGCCCAATCGGGCTTTTCAGTGCATGGCAATAAGCCCAAGCGCTTATTTCAGGGTTCAAAAGAAATATAAGACAGGGTCTTATTTTTGGGGAAACACGGTAATCTTAAAGAGTTTATGTTTACCTCAGTTTGGGGTGCCTTACCTCTAAAGAGAAACAGTTTGGTGTAGCGGTTAAGGTGCTGAATGTCCAGGAGACATTCACACTTTGGGCACGTAAACTGGCTGGGTGACTTTGGGCCAGTCACTCTCTCTCAACCCAACTCATCTCCCAGGGTTATTAACAGAAGAAAGAAGCATTGTGTATGTTTGCCACCTTGAATTAATTATAAACTAATAAATGTGGGATAAAAAAAATCAGATAGATAGATAGATAGATAGATAGATAGATAGATAGATAGATAGATAGATAGATAGATACATACATACATACATACATACATACCAGATACAGGGAACACTAGTGAGAAAGTGTATAATACATGGGTTATAAGTGTCCCTAAAGCACTCTATGCAAAACAAAATGTTGGATTATAATTATGAATTTGAGCCAAAAGGACTATTCTTATGTTCCTCCTTTTCCTTTCTTTGTGTAGAACCAGAAATTTAGAACTTAGACTATTTTAAGATAGACAATTTAATGTACAATGTAGCTAATTATTGATATTACTTTTACAAACCTCTATTTAACTTGCCTATCGTCCACCATTTAGCTGAATGGGGATAATCTCTCAAAAGTTCCAAAAAGGAATGCTATTTTCTTGATGCTCTATAGCAGGGGTGTCAAACTCGCATTGTCACGGTGTCATCATGTGACGTATTGGGACTTTTTCCCCCTTCGCTAAACTGGGCATGGACATGGCCAGCATGTGACGCATCCAGCCCAGCGGCCGGGAGTTTGAATTTTTTACTTCATTTGTCACAGCCAGGAAATCAAAGCTTAATTTCATTATATTTTGGTGATGATGGTTTCTACCCTGTTTCCACAAAAATAAGACATCCCCTGATAATAAGCCTAATCGGGCTTTTGAGTGCTTGTGCTAAAATAAGCCCTTCCGAAAATAAGCCCTCCCCGAAAATATTTAAACGCATGCATAGTCAGTCCTTGCCATTTCCTCTGGTTAGGGTTAAGGAGACAGAGCTGGAAATCAGGTAAGATGGCAACAGGAGCCCCACCTTGTTCCAAAATAATAAGACCTCCTCGAAAATAAGGCCAAACGCTTATTCTGGGGTTCAAAAAAATATAGGACAGGATCTTATTTTTGGGGAAACATGGTATATTAGCAGTTATATTCTCTCCCATCGATCCAGCTCCTTCTTCAATGAAACAGGCATGGTTTCATACTGTGAAAACTTAATTTCATACTGTGTAAAATTCTAACTAGATACCCATCCACAAATGTATGCTTTGAAGAGAGGAAAGATTGGAATAGACAAAAGACTGAGGTGGGCACGAATCAAATTAGGAAGATAACACCTGTAAAATTGTGACTTTCAACCACAAAATATAGAATGGCAAGTATGTTGTAGTTCTGAAGAAGCATCTTTTTTTAAAAAAAAAATTGTTTATGCCTGGATGTGGATATAGATGCATCAGGAAAAATTCATAATTTTAATTATGTTTTGTTTATGTGGCCCTACTTATTTGCACCATTCCTATGATTTCCTAGTCTGCAATGTGGACCAATGGAGAAAGTTAGTGTGAGTTTTAGGCAGTGGTGGGATTCAGCCAGTTCATACCACTTCGGGAGAACCGGTTGTTAACTTTTTGAGCAGTTTGGTGAACTGGTTGTTGGAAGAAATCATTAGGGTTGTTAAATTACTTGAATCCCACCACTGGTTTTAGGTGATATATTAAGTAGTTATATCAGTCCCTTGAAAAACAATGTTTACATGCTTATCATGGTTTCGTGCCCATCCAGAAAAATGTATTATTTCCCGGGTTCCTACGAACCAGGAAATTTCTGTGCACAATTTAAACCTGTAAATGTTCTGCCCCACCCCACAGAAGACACACGAGCTGACTGTATTTGCCAGCAATTTATTCTTGCTACAGATATCAGCTCTGGCAATGAACCTGCAATGGCCTGCCAAGTCCTCCTTATCTCTTCAATGCTACTGCGGTCTTTTGCTGGAGCAACCCAGAGCTCAGAAGTAAACAGAAGTCCGAAAAGCCAATTTCTGAGTCTCACAATAAAGCAGCCGAAGTTTCCAAAAGTCAGTTTTTGTCCGTCACGGACCCAAAGGCAGCTCCACCCATTTTTATACCCTGTGGGATGTGGCTCTGTGACTCAGCACTCCCTGGGCCGGCCCCTTTCTTTCTTTTGCTGCGCACGCTTCACTCGGTGTCGCTGCCTTGCATCTAGCCTCCTCAGCTGGCTCTTGGGGCGTTGCCAGGGGGAAGGAGGGGGAAGGGGAAATAGGCCATGTCAGCTCCTCCTCCTCCACCTGGCCTGCTTCTGGAATCTGGAGCGGAGCCAGAGAGGAAGATTCTGCAGAGGGAAGCCCTGTCGGCTCTTCCCCCTCACTCTCCGAGTCACTCTCTGCCAGGAAGCCTGGCTCGGGCCCTGCAGACACAACAGTAAAAGTCCTGTATGGCTTGATGCCTTGATATCTTCAAGATCATGTATTTCATCCATGTTCAATCAATGTGCAGATGCCCTTTATAAATGAGGGAAAATACTATCACCAAATTGTGACTGTGGGACGGAAAAACCCCTATTCATAGAGTGTCAAAACAGAATCTATAATGGAGATTTTGCTGATTTCGTGGCTGTGACAAATGAAGTAAAACATTATATTTGTGTTGTGTCTTGCTCGCTTTCTCCGCAGCCAGGTCCCTCTTATCTCCTGCCGAACGCTGATGAATGTCCTGGCATGCCTCCAGGCCCCAGCCCTGGCACCATGCCCAGACAGGCCGAACAAGACGAAGGGCCTGACGTGCCCTCAGCCCCCAGCTCTGGCTCCATGCCCAGGCAAACGGAGCAACTAGACCCCTCCCCCTCCCCCACAGCATGTGAGCCTGAGGAATGTGAATTGCCAACAGCTGGAGCCTGGAGAGATCCTCGCTTCAGGAGAATTGATAGGCGGCGTCAGCAAAAGGAAGGGAGGGGCAGGCCTGGATAAGTGCTGAGTCATGGAGCCACACCCCATGGCCTATATAAAGGATCTGCTTTCTGGCATTCTCTGAGTCAGGCAAAGTCTACCTTGGATTGCTGAAGTCACTTCCTGGTCTCCTGCCTGCCTTGAGAATTTTGCTAGGACTTTGGCAGAGCTGCAGAGGCACGCCTGATACGGACTTCCCCGACCCGGCCGTCAGCGGAGGAGTGGAACACGACAATTTGCAACTTAGATATATGTTTGCCATCTTCCTATTAAAAGATTTTAGATTTTAGATTCTATGTTTTGTATTTTACCCTTGTGTTCCTTTTTACTGAAATATAGTTATACCTCAGTATCTGTCGGTAATTTGTTCTTGAAGACATAACAAAATACTAAAACCAACGAGTACTGACTTACCATGTGACCTGCTATTTTGGCTGGAAGAAATTGCAAGTCATGAAGCTTCCTTGCGCATCAGCTACTGGGAGAAAGACAAATGCCGGGACAAGATTTCTGCTTTAAAATATGTTGAATACCAAATTCGACAAGTTTTGAAATAGTCAAGTTCCAAGATATGACTGTATGATCTGAATGTGCCATATGATAAAATAAATAAATCCACAATCAACTCATCTGAAACAAGCCACAGGTAGTCCTCAACTTACAACTACAATGGAGCCCAAAATTTCTGTTGTTGAAAATATTTGTTAAGTGTGTTTTGCCCCATTTTACGATATTTCTTGCCACGGTTGTTAAGTTAATCACTGCAATTGATAAAGTTAGTACCATGGTTGTTAAGTGAATCTGGCTTCCCCATTGATTTTGCTTCACATGATCTTGGGACACAGCAATGGTTATAAGCATGAACCAGTTGCCAAGCATCTGAATTTTTATCACATGATCACGGGACTGCTAGAATGGTTGTAGGTGTTGAAAATGGCCATTATAACTTTGAACGATCACTAAATGAACTATTGTAAGTCACTAAATGAACTGTATACAAGGAAAAAATCTTGATGGCCCCCAATCTAGCAAAATGCAGGCGGACAAGGCTAGGGAAAGATGGTGGCCCCCTTTTATGTAATAGATTTCTACTGAAAGTTTGGCTTGCCCATCTTTGCTGGCTTTCCAGAATTGGGCAAAAATGGAGCTGTTCTGGAAGGCTTTTAATTAAGTAATATAAAAAATGGAATTGCTAATCATTACTGGAATACCGTTGTGATTTTAATGGATTTTTAAATGACATTTCTATTTTAGCTTATATTGTTTCATTATTATGAGATATTTTATTTCTGTAAACCACCAAGTGTCTTAAGATTATGGCATCTAAAAATCTAATACATATTTTGAAAATCTGTATAACTTTACTGAATCAAAAACAGTTCAGTGCACTCTTTTCCCTCTTCATCCCACTAAGAGGATTTGAATATGGGGAAACAGATGATTTTTAATGAAAGCAGATATTTTCCAGTCTTATTTTATATCAAAGCCAAAGGAATCTCAAAATAAACTTAATAAATGCCATGCTTTTTAAAAAATGAATCAGATAACTCAAGCCCCAGGGAGGCTGTATCTAATATTGTTGAACGACCACACTAAGAAACCAATACTTGGCTTGCCACATCTAGGCTTCAATGAGAGAATTAAAAATCTGAAGTAGAGGGAAGGCAACCCCCAAATCACAATCAGTTGTATCATATCTTGGTGACCAAAGAGAATGACATCCAAATGCTAGAAGAAGAAAGTTTTCTATTGTTCCTGCAGCTACACTGCGCTGTCAGAGACCTTTCTGTTGTCTGATGGGTAAAAAGAAGTAAGCGTCAACTTGCAAACATCCCTAGCCTGCTCTTGAGTTGCCATAGGCCAGGGGGGATGGAAAACTGGCGAAACTGCACAGCAGCAAAAAACCCAGATGCACATTCCACGCTCATTTCCCTCAAGGCTGTATCCCAGGGATACCTGCAGCATTCAAAGGGGAGTGACCTCTACAACCCGCAAAATTGCTGCGTTGGCGAATGTGATTGATGACACACCCTGGGGGGGAGGGGGGAAACAGGGTCATAATTAATGTGTAAATTACGTAGGGTCAGAGCTGGCTTCACTTGGGAATGTGGGGACATGAAGCTCCTAAAAAATACTTGGATTTCTTTTGAAGCTTGGCTCAAGATTTAATTAGGGCATCCTTATGAACCCTGACAGTAAGCTGTATTCAGAATTTGCAAAACAAGTCCTAACTTATCAAACAAAGAGTGTGGATGACTCCTTTCCCCAATGGAAGACATAACATTGAACAAGATTGGATACAAATGTTAGATCTTGCTTTCATATAAATCTGATTTCACTGGAAGAGGGACCAATATTTTGAAGCTATTTGGAAGACCTGAAAATATGGCTTTTCAAAATTTCAGCCCTACAATATAGTTCAAGGAGGGACAGGAAAGCCATGTTTAAACATGTTTATGTATAGTTGGATTTCTTGTATGCAGAGTGAACTTGGTCCCCCGCTATAGGTAATACTGGGGCTTCACCGAATTGTTTCCTCATCTCTAACACTGTCAGAGGACTGTAAGTAGGAACCAGTGCTAAAAAGCATCAACCCAATTGGCTTGTATTTGTGTCAGCTCTCTTAGAGCCCCTTAATCTAATTTCCACATATACTCTGAAATGATTTGCAGGTGCAGCCTACATTTGATTAATAAGATCATGGTTACCAGAAGAACAATTATATTCAGAAGATTACTTAGTTCTTCAGAGGTGGACGAGCCAAGAAATAAATCTCTTCCTAATTATTCTTGAAATAAATTTCAACTTTTTGTGGCGGTGGGGAGGGTGTCTCTCATTCACTGTAAAATAGAAATAACAGGTTATAAGGATTGTACTAGAGGAAAAAAAAGCTAATTTTCATTCTAAGGGAGCCAACAATTTCTTTGACCAAGTGAAATGTAGAAACAAGAATTTCAGTCAACATTCCATGCAGATCTCAAAAAGGCTATGCTCCCATGCAAGTGTCTATTTGTGTGTTTGTGTTTGTGTGCTTTCAAGTCAGTTTTTGATTCTTGGTGACAGCATGGAGAAGTCCCTGCAGATTTTTCAGAAGTGGTTTGCCATTGCCTCCCTCCTAGGAGTGGCCAAGGTCACCCAGCTAGCTTTGTGTCTAAAGCAGGACTAGAACTCCCAGTCTCCCAGTTTCTAGACTGGTGCCTTAATCACAACAGTAAACTGTCTCTCAGTTAGTACAGCAAATTTTTAACATGCAAGTCTAAGCAACCTGCATATTTAACCAGAAGATGGAGAAATATGGAGGGGAAAAAAAAGACTTGCTATTACAAAAAAGAAAAAAAGAAAGAAAAATCCCTTGGTTTAAGGAATGACTCCCCAATTTTTAATTTATTTATTGTTAATTTATTCATCAAATGCATTTGTTGCCCATCTCACAGATCAGGCAATTCTGTTACTATTGTTATTTCCAGTTTTATCTTTTCAGAAATGTGGCTTCAAAGTCCCTAAAAGAGTTTCCTCTGACTCTGTAACTATAGAGCAATAATATATTTGGCTCAAAGCACACTGAAAAGATAGCTTTATGATCAGTTAACTAGACAGCCTTCCAGCAAACTAATTTTGCTTTCTCCAACTATTCTTGAATTTAAGGGTTCAAATCTACCATCATGTAAAGAACTGATATTAAAGCCATAACTTACATTCCAAAAGGTATTTTCTTAGTTTCAAGTGCAATTCACTCATAAGTTCAGTGAAGAGGTAGAAAGTCTTGCCCAGGGAGGATAAAAATTGATGATTTTAAAAAAAATTAAAAAATCAGATTTAGGCTCTTCCTATCATTGTGAAGCAGAATTCACCAAGCGTTGGATTGTTCACCCACTAATGATGTCGGCTCTTCCTATCATTGTGAAGCAGATTTTTTTTTATTTTTACCAAATTTATTATTTGGAGTAAAAATCTATCTAAAGATAGTTTTCTATTTAAGATACATTAATACTTTAGTTTATTCAGTATGAAATGGAACTTAGTTATGTAGCATGAGGCTGAATATTCTGCAATATTGGGACTGTCAGTGAGACAACAGCGGGTCAGAGGAGGAGTTGCTGCAGGACAGAAATGACAGTTGCCCTTTCAAAATTATGATTTAAATCGAGCTAATTTAAATCAAGCCTTTTTACTAGTGATTTAAATCATGATTTAAGTCGTGATTTAAATCAACTTGATTTAAATTAAATCCACCCTGGTCTTGTCCATGAACAATCTTTTATAGTGCTTTATATTACAAAATCCCAAAGTATTGTTAGTCAATAGTTCAAAACCAAAGAAATAAAAGGGTCAAGTATGTTTGCAAATTTTCTTAGAAAGTGTGGCTACTTTCTGGAAATGTTGCATGCATTGATTTAAACTATAGAACGTAGGAAAAAGAGCAGTTTTATTTGTCCAATCCAGATTAATCTACAGATTACTCTACTAAAATTTTAAAACAGGAATCAAACAGTTCTAGCTATAATTTTCAGTCACTTTCAATGATTGCTGTGATCATACAATGAAGTACCAATGGAAAACTTAATTATTTAACTGATATCTGCCTGGGTAAATGTATGCTCTTCCTCAAAAAGAAAAGATCTCCAATTGCTACCTGGTTGAAGCTGCTATGAATCCACACAATGTGTCTCTCTGAACATAATGGGATTTTAAAATAACCATGAATAAAGCAGCACCACGAACCTTTGATTTATTCATCAAATTTGTAAGAACAAAGTAGTGATCTTGTTCCAGTTTCAATTATTCCCACCACCTCCACCCCAGCTGAATGGCTGCAGGGTGCTCCAGTTGGACTGTCTTTGAACACCTTACAGAAACTTCATTTCAGGGCACAGCTGGAGGATTGTTAGATAGGATGGGGATACAACAGGTACATGAAGAGGCATCATAAAAGGCTGAGGGCTTTTCTGAGGCTGACAGCCGCATCTCAGTTGTAGAAAACAAAGCATCTGGTGCTCAAAATTTAATCCTGATTATTTTTAAGTTTGACCACCTAATGAGAAGGAAAGACTCACTGGAGAAGTGCCTAATGCTGGGAAAGATTGAGGGGACGACAGAGAACGAGGTGGCTGGATGGTACCTTAAATGGACTCCAGAGGATGGTAGAGGACAGGAAGGCCTGGAGGAATGTTGTCCATGGTGTCATGATGGGTCGGACATGACTTCGCAACTAACAACAACAAATTTTTAAGTTGGAAAGAGAATAGTTTAGACCAGAGGTGTCTATGTTGGCAACTTTAAGACTTGTGGACTTCAACTCCCAGAGTTCCCCAGCCAGCCATGGAGGCTGGTGAACTCTGGGAGTTAAAGTTCACAAGTCTTAAGGTTTCCAAGGTTGGACATCCCTGGCTTAAACCTTAATGAGACTGGCAATTGTCTGAATTGGAAAAAGGCAATTGCTTGGTTTGAGAGGAAGCACTGTCTTCTCCTTGTGCATTAGCTCTTGATGTTGTGTAAAAACAAAACATCCTTTTGGATAACATCAGACAGACCTGCATCCTATCTCTTACAGTGATCAACCATGACAGTGGAAAGCATAAATGACATGTTTTCCTCAGAAACTGTCAAGGTACCAGCTGGACCACTTCATCTTTTTTAGATGAGAGACAAGCCAGGCCAAGGAACTTTTGTAAGAAATTACAAAACAAGTTCCAGTACCAGCAGGGAAAGGCTGATGGCAGACTCCTCTATTCTTAATTCTCATGGAGAAGTCTCAGATCAAGAAGAAGTTCAGCAAGAAGATGCTCTCAGCAACATTGACAGCAATGGAGAAAAGCCATCTAAAGAAGTGGTCACCGGCAGCAAAAAGCTTTTCAACAGCTGAAGCTTTTCAGAATTGGCTGTAGCAAGTCAAAGCTGCTTAGTTGGGGAAAAAATCACAACTGTCTTACTTTGAAGCTGCACATCTTGCATCTGGCTTTGTGATTTCTCTAGCTTGAATTCAAGCTAGCTTGAATCAAGAGATTCTCTCTTGAACCTTGATGCAGATTATGGAGTGCAACTGAGATCAAAGACTAATGACTGATTTATAGCTTTGTGGCCAAATATGATAATAAAGGACTTGTATGCATTGCTAAATAATTTAAAAACCAAGTTCTACTATTTAAATATTGTGTGAAGCATTTCATTCAACTGTCTTAAATCTTGAACTATTCTGTTAGCTTTCTCCTAGCACAGAAGGGAGAAAATTTCTTTCTACCTACATTATACATAATTTCATGTATCTTCATCATGATACCCACTCATCTTGCCTTCAAAAAGAAGAAGAAAAAACAAAAACCCACTCACTAAACAAATTTCAACTATTGTTAACTACCATAATATGGAAGCTGCTTAAAATCATTTTATTTACTTTAAATGCTCAGTAATCTCCCTTCTGAACCATTTTCAATAGTCTCAGTTTCTCATCTTCATACCATACTTCTGGATTTACCAAGTCCTGAGCAATTTGAGATTTCTAAATCTGCCTTGTCCTTTATCAAACTTTTGGTGGTAGTCTAATATTTGGCTCAATCCATAATTTATAGTTGAATTATATAGCTAGGCCTACTAAGTTATATTTTGCTACTTAAAATATAATAAAAGTGGTAACATTGGCTTTTTCACATATAGGTACCTTTAGGTTTATTGTTTTTGTTGGAATCCACTACTATAGGCAGTTACCCTATTGAATTCCTAGGCACTAGCAATAGCAATAGCACTTACTTATCTATTGCTTTACAGTGCTTTACTAACAACAAAAAAGCAGCATATTACCCCAACAATTTGGCTTCTCATTTTACCTACCTCAGAAGGATGAGTCAACCTTGAGCCTGGTGAGATTTGAACTGCCAAATTGCAGGCAGCCAGCAAGCAGTCAGGAGAAGTAGCCTGCAGTACTGCACTCTAATCACTGCACCACCATGGCTCACTAGAACAGTCTCTGACTTATAGCCATTCATTTAGCGATCATTCAAAGTAACAACAACATTGAAAAAAGTTATTTACAACTGGTCTTCGCACTGAATGACTATCACAGCATCCTGACAGTCATGCAAATTCACATGTCATTTGACAACCAGGCATGTATCTACGATGGTTGTTGCCTCCCTGGGTCATGTGATCACCATCTGCAACCTTCCCTGCTGGTGAATGAGTCAATGAGGAAAGCCAGATTCGGTATCAACTGTCTGACTAACAGACCCAATAAATGTAGACACTTTCAGGAACTTTGAAATCCCAAAAGCAAAACTTTATTGAATATTTATTTATTTATTTATTTATTTATTTATTCATATTTTTATACCGCCCTATCTCCCTAGGGACTCAGGGCGGTGTACAGCCATATAAAAACACATAAATATACAAAGTAAAACATTCATCTAAAAAACTTATTATATCGGCCAAATAATTAAAATAGACATATAAATAATAAAACCCAGTTTAAAACCAAATCTAAAATTTAAACATTTAAAAATTTAAAAAACTTAAAAATCTAGTCCAGCCCTGCGCAAATGAATAAGTGTGTCTTAAGCTCGCAGCGGAAGGTCCGAAGGTCAGGAAGTGAATAAGTGAAATGAATAAATCATTTCAGCACCGAAATATGCAAAACCAGCACTAATTTTTCCCTTGCAATCCTGCATAGTTAAAGAATCATTTCTCCCCTCCTCCCACTAGACAGGTCACATTGTTTATGTCTTATGTCTTGGTTGACACTTGCAGAAAGGTCCTTGGTGGGTACTTGGTTCTCACAGTTGAAGTCTGGAGCCTCCGCATTCCATCTTCCCCCCAAGTTCTTTGGCAAGTCGAAAAGCGGTAATATTCATAGGACGCATAAGTGAATTCTATCTTGGCATTCAGTTAATGACTGCATGATTCACTTAACAACTGCAGTGATTCACTCAACAGTGGCAAAAAGGTTGCCAAATCTGGCATGATTCACTTATCAACCCCTTGCTTAGTAATGAAAATTACTCATAAATTGATGTCTACCTGTATTGGAATTTTCCTGCTTTATATTAAAACTGGTAAAGATTTTTAAAAAAGCACTTGCAGTATGCTTACATTCAGTCACAAAACGCCAGAATGACTTTTGTAAATATTCCTTATGGCAAAATTGATAAATACTTTGAAGTTTGTGTGGTTTATATATATAACAACAGAGTTGGAAGGGACCTTGGAGGCCTTCTAGTCCAACCCCCTGCCCAGGCAGGAAACCCTACACCATCTCAGACAGATGGTTATCCAACATTTTCTTAAAAATTTCCAGTGTTGGAGCATTCACAACTTCTGCAGGCAAGTCATTCCACTTATTAATTGTTCTAACTGTCAGGAAATTTCTCCTTAGTTCTAAGTTGCTTCTTTCTTTGATCAGTTTCCACCCATTGCTTCTTGTTCTACCCTCAGGTGCTTTGGAGAACAGCCCGACTCCCTCTTCTTTGTGGCAACCCCTGAGATATTGGAACACTGCTATCATGTCTCCCCTAGTCCTTCTTTTCATTAAACTAGACATACCCAGTTCCTGCAACCGTTCTTCATATGTTTTAGCCTCCAGTCCCCTAATCATCTTTGTTGCTCTTCTCTGCACTCTTTCTAGAGTCTCAACATCTTTTTTACATCGTGGCGACCAAAACTGGATGCAATATTCCAAATGTGACCTTACCTTACCAGGCATTATAAAGTGGCACTAACACTTCACGTGATCTTGATTCTATCCCTCTGTTTATGCAGCCCAAAACTGTGTTGGCTTTTTTAGCAGCTGCTGCACACTGCTGGCTCATATCTAAATGGTTGTCCACTAGGACTCCAAGATCCCTCTCACAGGTACTACTATTGAGCAAGGTGCCACATATATGGTACCGGTGCACTTTGTTTCAGAACTCCAAAATTAATTAAAACCAAAACACATCTGGAACCATTTTTCTCTCCTTCTGAAAATAGCACGTTGCTTAATGAACATATACCCATTTATATCTAAGTGAAGGTACCCTGGAACTGTTCAATTCAGAGTTCCCTGCTGTGGTTTGCAATGTTGCCAGGACTCACACATTTGTGTGAGAGTTTCACTGGCAGGATTTTGACATGCCGAATGGAACAAACACCCGCCTCCTGCCATCCAATTTAAAACTTCATTTCTCCAAAGGCAATATTTTGCATGTTTTCTTAGATTTCAGCAGAATTAACCACGATTTATCAAGTGGGGGTGGGGGAAAGGCAGTAACAAAGTGCAAATAAATCTAATGCTTCATTTTTCTTCGAAGCTTTTGCACTCGTGACCACTTTGGTGACCTCCAGCTTTTATGCACAGTTGCAGGAAGTTTGGGAAGGTGAATAGCAATAGCATTTAGGGTTATACAAGTACAAATAGCTGTCAGAATACAGCAACATAAGTTTTCTGCAAAAAAATAAATAAAATAGCAATAGCATTTAGACTTACATACTGCCCCATAGCACTCGACAGCACACTGTGGGTGGTTTACAATGTAGAAGCGTTATTTGTATATTGCCCCCCACAATCTGGGTCTTCCTTTTATTGACCTCGGAAGAATAGAAGGTTGAGGCAACTTTGAGCCCTGTCAGGATCGAACTCAAGACTGTGATCAGAGTTTTGCCTGCAATACTGCAGGTAAATAATGCACTTTAACCACTGCGCCATCAGGACTCAAAAGATGGGATTTGTACAATTATATGTAGGCCTAGAAGAACATAGCATGATTCTAAATGCAAGATTCAAAATACTTAGGAACAAAATTTCCATATCTGAGTTAATATTGTTAGCTTCCACATGACCATGTACCTAGGCAATTAGATTGTTATCTGTCATTTTGAAGCAGGACCCCAATGCTTTATAATACAAGTGCTTTATGTTTATTTGTTAGGATTATAACAAGATGTATTAGAGATAGAAGTCGACGTGTCACATAAAAGCGGAAGTATATTGCTTGGCAGAGGTGTGGTGTTGCAAGCTTTCTGTAAAGCAAAGGAATATTTCTACATGCTGTTCTTTGTAACCTGTTCCAGTAACTATATGTGGCAAGAAAGGGGCATCAATAGCAACGTATGCATCAACATATGTATCCGGATGGTGTATGATAATGGTAGTCCATATATGGGCTTTTGTCTGTGACAACCAATTAGGATAACTTCTTCTTTTTCTTATGTGATATCTGTAACCAAAGGTATAAAAGATTATGCTTGAACCTTTGCTCGAAGCTCAGACCTTTCTTTTCCATGTGAGTGGGGGTCTGTGTCCTATTTGCGCAAATAATAAATTAATTCTTGTTTTTCAAATCCTTCGTGATCTTGTCTCCTCACTTTAAGATGAAAGTTTTCTATTACAATTTCAATTTTCTTCAAAGAATAAAACACTACTGAGTAAACAATTCCTCTGAAAACAACAAAATACCTTATCCCACTAGACTTGAAATCCTAGGCTTAGAAAACTTGGAACTCTGTCGCCTTCGACAAGACCTAAGTTTAACTCATAGAATCATCTATTGTAATGTCCTTCCTGTTAAAGACTACTTCAGCTTTAATTGCAATAATACAAGAGCAACCAATAGATTTAAACTTAATGTTAACCACTTTAATTTAGATTGCAGAAAATATGACTTCTGCAACAGAATCATCAGTGCCTGGAATACTTTACCTGACTCTGTGGTCTCTTCCCATAATCCCAAAAGCTTTAACCAAAAACTTTCTACTAGTGACCTCACCCCATTCCTAACAGGACCATAAGGGGCGTGCATAAGAGCACAAACGTGCCTACCGTTCCTGTCCTATTGTTGTTTTTTTTTTTCTCCTTCTTATATATATATATGCTTATTCCTCCTAATATTTACTCTTATATATGTTTATACACTATATAATCTTTTCTGTATGATACTTATATATATTGTTGTGACAAAATAAATAAATAAAAATAAAAATAAAAGAAAATAAAGAAAAGCCAACATCATCAAACAGTCTTTCCCTGCCTGAAGCTCCCATATCTCAACATTTCCAACCAGTATAATCAATGGTCAAGGTTGCAACCATCATGAGCCCAAGAAAAACTATTTTAGTCGTTAGGGTAGCTAGCATACACACAAGTCTTAAGCTTTATTTTGTTTATCATCTGTAACTGGTCTATGACTGCAATAAACTGAATTGAAGGTAGATATTATTGTTGTGCATAGATGGACATGCGTCATACTTTAACACACACTGAATCACCGACCAATGAATGAAAATCAATGGACACAATTGTTTGGCAATGAGCATGTCATTGCATTCTAGGAAGATTGTTCTAGACAGATAAGCTTCCTAACTTTGATCTATTATCAAAGTAGCATTGTAGGTTGAGAATGTTAGAATTCTGTTCAGCACACCTTATTCACTACTAAGGAATACCTTAGGCTCTTACTGTCAAGGTTCCAGAAAAACCTCTTCTGCATAAAAAAAACTCAGAAGCCATTGTCTTTCAGAGTTCTTTACTAGCATGAGGAAACTGGCACACGATGAGTGAAAATCCAAAACTGAACTTCTGGATTCTTTTCCCAGTTATACAAACCCCAAGAGTCCCACCCTCCTGACCCCTTTGCTGGTCACATGGTCCCACGTTCTCCCAGTTCATTTGAATATCTTCTTGCCACTCCTCCTGCAGATGTGAACATCATCCGACCTTGACCACTTGAAGAATGTTACCATACCCCTCAACCCCCCTTCTTCCCTTCAGGGGAAAAATGTGGCAGTATCTGGAACCCTAAAGTCTAGTATGGTTTCCAGGCCTGACACTTACATGCACAGGTATACTTTCATACGTTACCATTCTATTTTTCTGAGTAACTCTGTTTATTCATTACTCACTGAGGTTTGAAAGCCATTTCCCTCTGGCTTTTCCCCATATGCAACCGATATTGTTTGGAGCTAATTACTGATTGCGTGAGTAGCATTGTTTCTTGGAATATCCATGAGTGCAGGTCTAATCCAAGCACTGCTTGAGTTGCAAAAGATAAAATATGCAGAGGCATATTCCTTTAATTTAAACCTTACCTGTTCTGCGAGATATGAATTAACTTACATTGCTCCCTCTAATAGCAAATTCAGATGGAGAACAAGGAAACAAAATGAGGCCACAAAAAGGCAATAGGTAGGGGTTTGCAAGCTTGAGGAACTCTCAAGAGTTACACCAAGCATAAAAACCTATTTTATAGTAACAGGTGTGTTCTTCACCTGAAAGAACCAAGCACAGCAAACACTGAATTGAGAAACAAAGGAATACTGGGATTCAGCTTTCTATAGCAACAGGTTGTAAAATGCTGTATCTAACTAGCAAACAATCAGCATAAACATTTCTGCTTGGGAGGATGTGAGGTTTATATTCCCAGACATCTATCATCCTTTCCAACACTGTTCGCTTCTATTACCAGCAAAAAGAACTCAGTATTATCCAGGGATGTTAGGACCATGGTTGGTGAATTCTGGGAATTCAAATCACAACACTAAATAGATAAAGTGTGATATACTTGGACATTTAGGCCAAAAGCAGCTACTTCTGACAATTGGCTTTCATCAGCAGACCCTTTAGGAAGTAACATATTTTCATATCCATATTGTTCATTACCGTATTGCTAAAAGGTACATCTATCTAACAGAAGAGAATATTTGTAGCTCTGGGTCGAACTGTGGAATCCTTTGGTGCTCTCTGAGCTTGGTTGTTGTTTGTAGAAATCTCATTATCCAACTAGTTCAGGGGTCTCCAACCTTGGTCCCTTTAAGGCGTGTGGACTTCAACTCCCAGAGTTCCTCAGCCAGCTTTGAAGTCCACACGTTTTAAAGGGACCAAGATTGGAGACCTCTGAACTAGGTAACATCATCAGTACTAATGAGTATGGTGTTTCCTCACAACACATGGATAGACTAAACCATAGCTTCAATTGGAAAACCAAGCATCCTAGCCCAAACTGAGCCAAATAAAATAATACTAGGAAATTCCTAGAAGCTTGACCTTCGGACTAATCAGCCATCAACAGACACACAGAGATAAACCACATTTACACATCATTCAAAACAAACAAAAAAGATTATAAAAAAGCTAAGAAGTAAACAAAAATTCTAGAATACGTCCTCACCAGCAACCAAACTACTAGAAAAGCAGGGATTTAACACCAAACAATGTAATAGAAAGCAATACTCTAATCAAGGAATGACCAAGGAGAAAATCATTCCCCCACCAACGCAGGCAAGGCAAGCTACTGCATATAAACAGAAGCAAACTACACATTCACTACCAGCAGTACTGATGACGTTATAGCTAATGAAATGTCTGCAAACAAACAACCAAGGTCCAAATGTTACATGATGTACTACTCCGCTATAGAATGTGGAAGTTGATTTGCTACTGGATCAGATACAAGGCTTTATTAATTAATCTGCAATGCCTTAAGCAACTTAGGGCACAACATTTCAGGAAGAAACCTTCACCATTTATCTGTTACTCCCTTCCAGGTTACTTGTCAATGAAGATGTTCCTAGCTGTTCTTTATCCTGCCCATCGTCCAGGTAGATTTTTCACATTAGTTCTGGTGCCTGTTCTAGGGAATACTTCCTTCATGAAGACAAACCATCTGCCAACTTCGTTTCTTTTTAAGTGTAAGAAACTTTATTGTTACTCACCTTGGCATTGGACACTGCAACTACAGTATTAATCGCCATGTATTTTGTGTTTTATTGGTTCATGTTTCAGTGAATTACAAATTGTATTTTTTTGTATTATATGCCACTCGGAGATGCATAGCATACCATGTGGAGGCTCTTCATCAGGGGTGTCAAACTCGATTTCATGGAGGGCTGCATCAGGGTTGTGTTTAACCTTTGAGGGACAGGATGGGTGTAGCCAGGATGGGTCTTGCCAGCTCGGCATCACTAGTGTCAGGGCGTCTGTGGTGACCTGAGTGCTCTGCCAGTGAAAATGGGCTCTGTTTTCGGCTGCAATGGCCTCCTGCCACCCTCTGCAGCCTTTCCGAGCTCCATTTTTGCTGGCAGAGGCACCGCAGGCTGGTCCTTCACTGCTTCCAGGTCAATCCCGTGGGCCAGATCTAAGCACCCCATGGGCCGGATCTGGCCCACGGGCCTTGAGTTTGACATCCCTGCTCTACGTCACTTTATATATGTATGCTTTCTTCCAAGCTGTCTCCTTGGCTATCATAATCTGAACAGAATAAACCTTTGGCTAGTTTGTAAACAACTACATTCCTTCTCATAAGGCCAAGTCAAGTTTTCAGAAAGTATGTTCTTTTATTACATGTTCATTGTCTTTTTATTACTTGTGTATATTTATTTTGTGTTTTCAGCCACCCTGATTGTCTTGATTCAATGGAAATGCAGGGTGTAATCAAAGTGAAGGTTTCTGCAGTTGTTGACATCACCACTACTACTGTTACTACTAGTACTACTAGAAAACCAAGTTAGAGGAATTAGTCCTTTGGATTCCTTTTTGCACTAAGTAGATGCTTAATGGATCAAGTTAATTCAATCAAGGAGCAGAAATAGCTGGAACAACGATATCAGAATCAGAAAATTATTCCGTGATTATTTGGGGATACCTGTGCAGAATTTAACTGTAAAGACGAGCTTTTAAATCAAAAGAGGACACACATCCAAAAAAAGCATCTGAAAAGGAACCAAGAAAATAAGAGAATACATTTTCTATGCATTTATCCAAGAGAAAGAAAGTTTAAGTGCAGAGAAAAATATTGCTGTTGATCATCCAGAATACCGTTCAATCTATTTATACTGTCCTTCTCTGTTGGAGCTCCTACGCTCTGGAATGAACTTCCCCCCGGTTTACGTCAATTGCCTGATCTTCGGACCTTTCGGTGTGAGCTGAAAACGCACCTATTTATTCAAGCGGGACTGGATTGAAATTTTATTGGGGTATTTATGTTTTAAGATTTTAAATGGTTTTAAAATTTCGGCCACATTATAATATTTCTTTTTAACTTCTTTTTAATGTTTATATATTGAATTTTTACTTGGCTGTACACCGCCCTGAGTCCTCCGGGAGAAGGGCGGTATAAAAATCGAAATAAATAAATAAATAAATAAATAATGCTAAGTAACCTATATACAATTCACAACCTTCCCTTCAACCTTCCTCATTTCTACAAACAATTGCTGTCTGAATTTTTCACAAATTAAACTACCATACTTTCCAGAGTATAAGATGCACTCCCCCCCCCGCCAAAAAAATGGGTGAAAATTGCGGTGCGTTTTATATACCGAATGTTGCCAAAGCGACCCACCAGCCCCCACCCTTCAGCCATTTTCAGCCTCCGCGCATCGCGTTTTCGGCCTCCCCATGCTTCATTTTAGACCCATTCCAGGCTGTGGGGATTTCCACAGCTCATCACCGCTGAGCACTGCCTCAGCATGTCACATTTTCAGGCTCTGCACATTGTATTTTCGACCTCCGCATACCCAGTTTTTGGCCTCTGTGCGTCACATTTTTAGCCGGTTCCACGAAGTGGGGAGCGGCAGCAGCAATCCTCACCATCTGGAACCAGCCAAAAATGCAACACGTGGAGGCCAAAAATGGAGCATGTGGGGGCCGAAAGCACGACGCGCAGAGGCAGCAATCAGCGGCGATGTGCTGTGGCAATCCTCGCAGCTTGGAATGGGTCTAAAATGGAGCGTGCAAAGGCCAAAAATGCGACATGCGGAGGCAGTGATGGGCTCTGGTGATCCTGGCAGCCTGTGATCTTTGCAGCTAATTGGTGGTATTCTGGGAGGCTGATCCAACTGCCAATCAGCTGTTCATGCTGAATCAGGCTGCGATAACGTGCTGAAGCTGACCAGGCTGTTTGCTGTTTGCTGCAAGGATGCTAGCCAGATGAATACCAAAGGATGCTGGTAGGCAAAGGCAGAATATTTTTTTTTCTTGTTTTCCTCCCCCAAAACTAATGTGCGTCTTATACTCCGGAGCATCTTATACTCCAAAAAATACGGTATATTGTCAATTATAGCAGAAATAGAGAACATGGATGGGAAGGATGACATGTGCTACATTACTTCTGGGTGGTATGTTTCCTTCCCTTTTTTATGAAGGAGTAAAAATCATTTCATTACCTTCAGCAGTACTAAAGGGTTCAGGTAGGCACAAATTATTATTTAGTTCATTAGTTATTAGAGTACTAATCACTTCCCTGTCTGCTTCCTATGCAAGAAATATGTTTCTTTTCCTAAACGTACTGTATTAGCTTTAGACCAAAAGCTGTCAATCAAAATTCTTAAGTTGTTTCCTGGGGAGAATGTTTTTATGGAATTCTTGTAATTAAGTGTTGCAGTGATAGTAATATTAAGGATTAATGTCAAACCCTGTTAAAATTAGTGCATTAATTGTATAGGATAAGTGTAGTTACTTCTCTGGTTTGTTTGCTTTTTAAAAAAAAAATAAACCACAAATGACCATTTTTAATTTCTTTCCCTGGAGCACAATGGGAGGCTCAAACACTCATGATGGTTGTGAAATATACCAACAATTAACCAACCATGTCGTTTTGCAATATTTGGAATACTGTACAACCTTTGCCTGGTGAGAAAGGCAATGCTTGTAACAGACCGAAATAATAGAAATAAATATTAAAAATGCAGCATGAATATCCATGAATATGAGGGGCAGTTGTTACACTTGCAAATATTAGCACTGGGGCTAAATATATGAATATTGAGATTTCATTTAGTAATCACAATTTGAGCCGTTACTAGCGTTGCATATTCTGTAAAACAAAAATAGGTCTAATTTTTCATGGAGCAGCTTTCAATGATATAAATATGGATTCAGTTATGCTTCCATAATTGCTTCCTAGTTTTCATGCTTTCCAGAGGCCCCTTGGGTTTTTGTTTTTTCCCTAAAACAAAAAAGTTTTTCAAGTAAAAGATCAATTAACATAGTTATTTCATGGAACAGTTTAACCATCTCAACACTTACATAAAGATCTTTGCTAACAAGATTCCAACATTCTTTGTAAATTCGTCTCTACCCCTGAAAGGCATTTCACAGCACATTGGGTTAAAAAGCCATTCAAGAGAGGTATTAGAGAGATGAAAATACACTCTTTTGGGAATCTGAAACTTGAATCCCCTTCTTCATCTCTAGAACTTCCAACATATGCTCCCGTCTCCTTCACCCTGGCCTTCCAGTCATGGCCAATTCACAGCAGGCATTCAGACTCTGCCAGCCCTCTACTGGTGCTCCTCTGCTGTCAATGGACCCAGCCCTCCACCTCCACCTCCACACACAAACACACACACACACACACACACACCATCATGGGTGATTTGCAGAGGGATAATTGGAATGGGTGATTGTCCCATTTTAATGTGCTGCAGCTATCCTGCCTTTGGGCATTCTGATAACAGGGAGTGCCTGATTTCCAGGGATTAAATAAATATACTTTTAGGAATAGAAGAAGTAAGCTATTCAATTTATCCTAATATATGAATTATTACACATAAAGATGAGGTGAAGAAAAGGATTATTTGTAATGATAAACGTCGCAAAAATCATAGAAATAAGCAGTTGGATTGGCCTTCTATGTTCATAGGGAAAGTAAGGTGAATGTATTAGAGAAAGGTCAGCATCCTAGTTTGCCACCTTTCAGGGAAATAGGTTAAAATACAGTCATCTACAGGAAAATAAAAATAAAAATATAGAAATATTATGGGCCTCACTATGAATAGAAGTCCTTCGTGTGGAATTCTTGGTGCTCTCTGAGCTGGTGTCAAGCTTAGTCCAAGAATCCAGTCAAAAGTCAGTTCTTTATTTGCTTTCATCCAATAGACAGAATCTTGCCAGACTACAACTTTAGTACTTCAGTCTAATGGATAAACCCTGGGAGATTCTAGGAAGTAGCTATCCTGACTCTCTTCCTCTGTCTTCTATCCAGCTCTGGGCTGTGCAGCTTATTGGAACGTGCTCCCTCCTTCCTGTAATTCTCCACATCACCTCCCTCTCCTTCCCATCGGTTGTTTGCCTGCAGTTGTTTCATGACCCAGCTGGGTAATATCATCAGTGCCAGAAAGCAGATAAATGGGAGATATTTACATGTCGACAAGCCTCTAGCAAGGAAAAACTATTCTTTCTGCACGACTGCCTGCAACAGCACCTGTTGAACGCCTGTTTACCTCCAGGGTCAGATACAAACCTCTAGTAAGCTATACAGGCAGAAAGAAAATAGAAAACAACTGAAGAATGGCTCGTCTAATGATTATGGATGCTCACCTTAGACTAAATAAACACTACCACACCTTCTCAGTCCAGCCCTGGGCTACAGATATTCTCTCTTATTGGGAACTCCCTTCAATGCATAGAAAGAACTGAGATTTTGCTGAAGTTCCCACTGGATACGTCCAACTTTATTAGCTCCTAATTTCACTTACAGCCTCTCACATTGCTTTGGATAATTTTTCAGGGAGAACACGACGCAGTAAGCAGAAGGTGGAATCCTGAAGTTCAAATTAATTAGCTAAATAAAGATGTGTATAGAAAATGCCTGTATCCTTAGTTTGTTTTGAACTGCCTAGATAAGTAGGACAAAGTTGTTTGTTCTACTGTGTAATCGATGATGAACTGCTTTTTGCTACAATTTTCCATCAGAACATTGGGTAGTTATTAAACCAAATACAAGCAAGCAAGCAACCAAAGAACAACCAGCTATAATAACTTGTATTTAAAACTCTCTTTTTTATATAATCACCGAGCTGCTTAAGAGAAGACCATAATCCTGAATTGCTGCTGCTCTCTGGTGGCCACATAAAGAAAATAAATGTTTGGAATGAAGAGAACAGAAAAATCATCAGGGCTTCAAGATGTGAAACGTAGGAGCTTCAATCCAGAGATTATAGATTGGGTCTGATATCTTCAGCTTTCATAAATTTATGAGCAATGCACTCTAATTGGAAAATGTATATAGAAATTTAAAATAATGAAACGTTATTCTATGCAGAACTCTATATGGCCCGAAAGACATCATGTTCAGACAACATATTTTTCTCCAACAATAATTTGCAATTCCAACACACTTTCCTGCATTTTAGATACATTGTGTATGTACGCTTTAATTCATGTGTAACATTATGAAAAATAAAGGAATCTTTGCAAGGACTTCATATCAATACAATGGAATAATCTTAGTCTGCCAAACAGCACAAGAAAAGTGGAGAAATGCATAAATACAGCAATAATCTTTTGACTGGATGCTCAAAATGCAGGAATGTCTATTCAATGATGGAGTTATAATTTCCCTTTATAAACAATCCAATGGTTCTTACCTGACACCAAGCCAAAATTATCTTAAGCCAAGAGTCTTCTTGATTGTAGTGGGCATACAGGAAATAAATCAAATAAACCAACAGCAAGCAATTTGTATATAGCTTTACTTTATATATAATTCAAGCCTATTTACAACTACAGCCGTCTGGTCTTTGGAATGTAAACTTTATCTTCTTTTTCAAAATATTTTGCATAATCCACCAAATTTTTATCCAAAATGATTTGATTTTTTTTTACATGTCCACCAAATATGATAAGTACATCATCACAATCACATCTCCAACATTTAGCTTGCAAGTTCGGATACATGCACGCTAGTTTTTTAGGATCTAAATGCCATCTATAAAACATTTTGTAGAAATTTTCTCTTAAATTTTGTGCTTGTGCCAAATCTGCATTTGTGCAAGAGGCATGCCTGCATGCGAAACCATCTCCTCTCCCCACCACCACCACAGTTGCCTGTCTGCAGAGCCAGAAAGATTGGGGATTGCTGCTATATAGTAAGCTATAGCACTCTTCACAACCAACAGCTGGCACCGTAGTTTCCAGTTACCTCTCGTATCAAAGCAAGAAGTTAGTTTCCAAAATAGGAAGGTATTATCTTTCACTAGCTCCCTAGAATGTCATCACTAATTTGTTTAGCCCAGAGGTCTTCAAACTTGGCAGCTTTAAGACTTGTGGGACTTCAACTCTGGGAGTTGAAGTCCACAAGTTTTAAAGCTGCCAAGTTTGAAGACCTCTGGTTTGGGCAAAAACCTGTTTTCCTCACTGCTTTCTTTCAAAGTATGTGGCCAAGGGAGGGAGAAAGAAATGTTGAGAGGGAACAACCTCCTACATAGATGATATGTGTGGAAATCTTTTTGTTATGTTTGGCCTAGTGGTTAAGGCTCTGGACCAGGAATCTCGGCAGCTGTATTCTAGTCCTGTCTAAAGGACAGAAACCTGCTGAGAAAATTTACACCAGTCATTCTCTCTCAGCCCTAGGAAGATACTAATCTGAAATAGTATAGGTTCTCCTGCTTGAGCAGGGGGCTGGATTAGAAGACTTCCAAGGTCCCCTCCAGCTCATTCATCCATTCAGTCTAAAGATGAAGTGGCAAACTACGTCTGAAGACATGGCCTAGAAGATCGCAAGATCACTGTCCTTTTTCAGGTTTTAAAGACAGAGATACATACACAAATACATAGTTCAGTGGTGAAATCCAAATTTTTTTACTACCAGTTCTGTGGGCGTGGCTTGGTGGGCGTGGTGTGGGTTGGTGGGCATAGCAGGGGAAGGATACTGCAAAATCCTCATTTCCTCCCCGCTCCCAGGGGAAGGATATTGCAAAATCTCCATTCCCACCCCACTCTGGGGCCAGCCAGAGGTGGCATTTGCCGGTTCTCCTAACTACTCTAAATTTCCGCTACTGGTTCTCCAGAACCTGTCAGAACCTGCTGGGTTTCACACCTGACATAGTTGTTATGTAATGGCAAGTAATTTACACAAAGCTGATCAGACAAGGAAGGGAACATAAATCAGAATCTCTGGTCATAAAGAACGCCTGAGTAGATTCACTTTCCATAAGAACATGCAGAAGAATAACCAGAGAGCCAAGCAAGATGTGTCAGTCAAATCTTATCAGAGTTACAGGTTTCTTAAATGAACAGAAGCCATCATACGTCTGACAGTTGTTTTCACCAAGGAAATATTGGACACAACTGCCTCTTAAATAAGAGTGCAGCCAGCTGGGTTTTTTTTAGGACAGAAACACTTGTTTGGCAAGAAGCTTCATTAAGCATCATTGTTCTTGTCTTTGCTCCACTTGCTGAATCCAGGCTAGTTTCATCATTGATGCTGCCTGGGTTTCATCAGCCTTAATACATGATTAGGTGTCTCCTGAAGCTGGCTTTCCACTGATGCAGCTTCTGACTTGACATATTCATGTAGATACCAAGAATCAAATATGACTGAAAGGCACATATATGTGGTATTATTCTGTTCCTCCAGCTTTATCTCGATGCCTCTCTGGTCATTTTGACTTTTTGATGATGGGAAATTGTTCTGAGATGAAGGGCTCCAACTAAGATATGGGCTGCATCTCACAAGAACTGGAATAATGTGTTTGGAAAGCACAAGGCAAAGCTGATATGGAAGGACTTTAAATCGATCCTATGGTGGGGGAGAGAAGAGAGGGGTTTGTAGATGTTATCTTGGAAACTTTATGCTCTTTCTTCTTTGGTAGTACAGCTAGATTGCCAAAGGATCAGAAAAGTAAATGATGTTTTTTTAAAAAAACATAAAAAGGGGGAGGGGGCTTGTGAAGAAAAAAAATGAAACTTTGATCTGGGTTTTGTGGACTAGAAAGATTTGGTGTTATAGAATGGCTAGTTACATATTAATTTGTAAAAGCAAAAATTTGAGGTTGGAGTGTGTTTATCTTGTACTGTGCTAGGAAGAGTTGGAAGTCAATGCCCCCTTTTCTTTCTTTTTTCTCTTTCCCCTTGTATTTCACATCCCCCTTTTCCCATTCCTTCCCTTAATTTCCTATTTTCTTCTCTTCTTTTTTTGTATTTTATATAATAAAATGAAAAATAAAAAGGGTGAGGGGGCTAGAAAGAGGAGGCCTCTACTCTTTTAGCCTTTTTAAAAAAAATAAAGAATTAGCTTTTCCCTCAAATCATTCGGAGATTACATGATGGCACATTAGCACAGATTGGCACCTGGTTTTGTTGTTGTTGTTAATGTTGTATGTATTACCTGGCTTTATTTTATAATTTTTAATGTTTCATATGTGTTTTTTAAAAAATCTAACTCGGAGCTGCACAGAGCTGGCTGAAAGATGGATACGTACATAAATGTTATAAATAAATAAATAAATATTCAATATCTATAGACTCTTTATATCCGCCGTTACTGGTCTGGTATCAAAATTTATTATTGAACAAATTTATATAATTGCCCATTTATTAACAGAACTCCAGGGTACAATTAAAATAATGCAGATAATAAATCATTTAAAAATAGCAGGCAAACCTGGAACAAATTATTAAATAGAGCATAAGCATTTAGGGGAAAAATGCATAGCTTAGCAGAAAGGATCTATCAAGAATACATCATGCCAAACTAATCTAATAACCACACCTAATGAATATATTTTGATGGTTTTGTGTCAAGCTGTAAATTTCAAGTGCTGCACTATAGATCTTAAGTCATTCTTTGTTCTTCAACACATATATAAATGACTTGGATAAAAGTTTATTAAATATAATTATCAAAGAATTGTATCTGCAAGCCCCCCTGGGTCTTCTCAGTGTTGGCTTCCCTTTTATGGACAATTTACCCTTGAACATCAGGACTGCCAACTCTGTTGAGTTTCTGTAGAGCTATTAAAACATCTTAAGGGGAATACTAAGATTTAACCTGCTGATTGATGGATGGCACATTTTTTAAAAAAAAAAAAATAGATTGAAATTTTACTGTGCTTCAAATCATTTTTCTTATTGCATTTTATTAGAGCCTATGAGACTGGAGTATCCTAGAAAATGTTAGTAAATAAATACAAATACACTACTTGTAGTAGTGACTTTCTGCATTGGATAGGGATTGATTATGTCCAATGGAAGTGGAGTCAAGGAGACAAGAACATTATAGGATGGCTCTTTGAATTAACCTAACATATATGCATGTGTGCCATACTTTAGGTTACTTGGTTAAGCCTTGATAAACTGTTCCAAGAAGCACATTGCTTCAGCATGTCGTGTGACTCCATTACTTGTGGTTTATTCAATACACCATGGTTAAGAACACTTGTCATGCAAAGGAACCAGAATGTTACCATAAGCTTTCAAAGTTAATTATTGCATGCCTATTTACAAGAATCTCACCAGATGACTGCATTTTCTAGGTAAGGGTTTCAGGGATTTTGGAGAAGATAAGATCTGAGTTGCTTCCTGCTGTGCAAGGATTCTAATCTTGTCCTCCCCACCCCCCACTACAGATCCCTCCATTCTAGTAGGAGAGTACACCACATCACCACACATACTCAAAATGTGAACCCACTCTATTGTAGGACTTGAAAAACTTTTCTACAGAAATTCAAACACATTGGCTTAAACGCGACACTGAGGACCGTGACGAGCGGAAGCTGCGGAGGCAGCATCAGCGCCAACGCTGCAGGTTTAAAGACGCAACATGCCGGCGGTGTGGGAAGAAAGGGCACTTAGCTCAGGTTTGCAGAGCGCCCAACCTTCCCGCCGAAAATTCAAATCGGCCAATCAAAACGCTGGAACCGGAAAGGCGGCCCGCGATTGGTTCAAACAAGAAAGGCGCAAGTCTAACCAAACGACTGTCATTATAGGCCGCTCAACCAAAGTGGAAAGAAGATTTTCACAAAGCCCAAGATCGAGGGAGTACGGTGCAGGCTTGAAGTGGACACGGGATCAGCGATCACCATCATGTCCTGGGACACCCTGGCGAAGTCGCTGCCGTCCGTCGCAAGCGCCATCTGCAAGCACAGCGGCTACGAGTGCACGACTACCAGGGAATCGCATCCCTGTTCGAGGGACCACCTCCGTCCGAGTCGAGTACGGCCCTCACAAAAGACCCTGCCCATCACGATCGTCGAAGGAACTCTGCCCAGTCTGTTGGGACTAGACTGGTTTCGTGCCCTGGGCATGGGAGTGACTGGCATCTACAGAAGTGACTGCAATTTGAAAGACATTCTCTTTAACGAGTTCAAGATGTCTTCAAGGACTGCCTGGGCAAGTACAAGGGGACCCCTATTTCCTTCAACTTAGACCCCAGGTAGCCCCCATTAGGCTTAAGGCGAGGAGAGTCCTTTGCCCTAAAACCAAAATTGATAAGGAGCTGGACAAGCTCATAAATCAGGGGTTTTGGTGCCAGTCGATCACGCAAAGTGGGAGACGCCAATCGTCACCCCATCAAATCGGACGGGTCAATTAGAATTTGCGCTGACTACAAGGCGACGCTTAACAAAGCCTTACAGAAAAGCGCGCGTACCGGTTCCGTAGTGCAACATTTATTGCACTCTTGGGGCAAGGGCAAGTCTTTGCAAAGTTAGACTTGGCCCAAGCCTACCAACAACTGCCAGTAGACGCCCGCACAGCCAAGCCCAAACGATTGTGACGCACAGGGGGGCATTCAAGTGCACCCGATTGCAATTTGGGGTTAGTGTGGCACCAGGGCTGTTCCAAAACCTGATGGAACGACTACTGCAAGGGCTCCCAGGGGTAGTTCCCTACTTCGATGATGTCCTAATTTCAGGGGAAAACATGGAGGAATTGGGGGAGCGGTTAAGAAAGGTCTTGAGCATTTTCCGGACAGCCGGATTAAAAGTCAAGACAAATAAATGTCAGATAGGGGTCGAATCGGTCGATTTCTTGGGCTACCGGATAGACAAGAAAGGAATTCACCCTACTGAGAGCAAAGTTAAGGCAATTAGGAAGGCTCCAGCGCCCAAAAACAAAGCAGAGCTGCAGGCATTCCTGGGATTGGTTAATTTTTACGCGGTCTTTTTGAAGAACAAAGCAACCGTTGCGGAACCGCTGCATAGGCTCTTAGGGAAAAATACTGTTTGGTCTTGGGGAAAGTCAGAAAATAGGGCTTTTGAAGCAGTAAAGAACCTGCTCTCAAGTGATAGCCTGCTCATCCAATATCACGACTCACTACCCCTAGTGCTGGTTTGCGATGCGTCCCCTTATGGGGTGGGGGCTGTACTCAGCCATAGACTTCCAAACGGCACAGAAGCCCCTATAGCGTTCTACTCTAGAACGATGTCCTCCCCAGAGAGGAACTACAGCCAATTAGACAAAGAAGCATTAGCCATTGTATCAGGGGTCAAAAAATTCCATGAGTATGTCTTTGGGCGGAATTTTGAAATCGTGACTGACCACAGACCGTTACTGGGATTACTGGCTGGCGACCGGCCAACGCCTGTGGCACTTTCGCCACGCTTGACTCGATGGACTATATTTTTAGCCGCTTACTCATACAAGCTGCAGCATCGACCGGGAAAGAAGTGGGGCATGCAGACGCATTGAGCCGATGCCCACTGCCAGGGCGATCAAGACCCCACTCCGGGACACCCATCCTCCTTATTGACTCGTTGGACTCTGGCCCAGTCACATCAAAGGAAGTGGCTCGGCATCATACCGACATTGTGTTAAGGACTGTACTCGGTTGGGTACAGAGAGGGTGGCCCGCTGCGCCGGGCGAACGGTTCAAAGAATTTGTTAAGAAACGTGATGAGCTCTCGGCTCAAGGGGGGTGCCTGTTATGGGGTGATCGTGTAATAATTCCTGTTAAGTTAAGGGCAAGGTATTGGACCTCCTCCACGAGGGTCACCCAGGCATCGTAAGGATGAAGGGGTTAGCTAGAAGCTATGTATGGTGGCCACTCATGGACGCAGAGATTGCTGAGAGGGTAGGGAAATGCCAAGCTTGCCAAGAGTCCAGACCGCTACCACCAACAGCCCCAGTCAGAGAATGGGAAAAGCCCCAAGGGCCTTGGTCAAGAATCCACATTGACTTTGCTGGCCCCTTTCACGGCCAAACGTTCCTAGTGGTGGTGGACGCATTTTCCAAATGGTTAGAGATCATACTTATGAAGTCCACCACAGCCGAAGCAGTAATCGCAACCCTGCGCCACCTATTCGCAACTCACGGGTTGCCGGACACTCTGGTGTCCGACAATGGACCCCAATTCACGGCAGCCCAGTTTGAAGAGTACCTGGCAGAGGAAGGCATCCGACATGCCCTCTCTGCACCTTTCCACCCTGCGTCGAATGGCCTTGCAGAGCGTTCCGTCCGGAGCGCTAAGGAGGCATTGTCCAGGCTCAAGCCAGGTGACTGGCAAACAAAATAGACTTTTTCCTAGCCGTCCAGCACAGAACCCCAAGCACAGCCACGGGAAAAGCCCAGCCGAATTGCTAATGGGACGAAAACTCCGTGCCCACTTGACCGCTTGAACCCCATTACACACCCGAGGGTTACAAGGGGAGCTAGAAAAACAAGGAAATGAGCATAGGCGACCGGGTGTGGGCCCGAAACTATGGGGACGGCCCTAGTTGGCTCGCAGGACAAGTAACAAAAGTAACAGGGCCAAAATCGTATGTGGTAGAGCTACCAGACAACCGAATGTGGCGACGCCACATAGACCAGTTAAGGAAACGAATAACTGACCAAACCACACCAACAGAGTCAGGTAATGACCAATACCACTTTGAATCCACAGCTGACAATGACCCGGGGGAGGCGCAAGACTTAGCTGAGGTCCCAGAGTTCCAGCGACGCCATCAGGTCCCCGAGGGAAACAGCAAGGAAAATTCCAAAATTAATCCAAGGCCGGATGGCCAAGAAAAAGAGTCGGCCAATAATCCAGAGCCCGATGGCCCAGAAAAAGAGCTGGGAGGAGAAAACAGCCCCTCCGACCAGCTCAAAACACCACCCAGAACTGAACCGCGCAGGTCAGAAAGAACTAGGAGACGCCCAGGTTATTTGCGTGACTACGAAAAATAACATGTAAATAAATATGTAAATAAGACCAAGTGTTTTCTGGGAGGGGAGGAGTGTTATGTATTAACAGTTGTGCCTTTAAATATTTGAGCGGGAAATCAGCACGTTGCTGATTGGACGAAGCCTCCAGCAGAACTGTATAAAAGGAGAGGTTTTTGCCCCGGCCTGTTGCTGGGTTCACCCTATATTAAAGAGCTGTTGTCACTACCCTGGTCTCCAGCCTCGTTACTTCCCGAACCTAACACCCCCTTTTCTTTCTTTTTTCTCTTTCCCCTTGTATTTCACATCCCCATTTTCCCATTCCCTCCCTTAATTTCCTATTTTCTTCTCTTCTTTTTTTGTATTTTATATAATAAAATGAAAAATAAAAAGGGTGAGGGGGCTAGAAAGAGGAGGCCTCTACTCTTTTAGTCTTTTTTTTAAAAATAAAGAATTAGCTTTTCCCTCAAATCATTGGGAGATTACATGATGGCACATTAGCACAGATTGGCACCTGGTTTTGTTGTTGTTGTTAATGTTGTATGTATTACCTGGCTGTATTTTATAATTTTTAATGTTTCATATGTGTTTTTTAAAAAATCTAACTCAGAGCTGCACAGAGCTGGCTGAAAGATGGATACGTACATAAATGTTATAAATAAATAAATAAATATTCAATATCTATAGACTCTTTATATCTGCCTTTACTGGTCTGGTATCAAAATTCATTATTGAACAAATTTATATAATTGCCCATTTATTAACAGAACTCCAGGGTACAATTAAAATAATGCAGATAATAAATCATTTAAAAATAGCAGGCAAACCTGGAACAAATTATTAAATAGAGCATAAGCATTTAGGGGGAAAAATGCATAGCTTAGCAGAAAGGATCTATCAAGAATACATCATGCCAAACTAATCTAATAACCACACCCAATGAATATATTTTGATGGTTTTGTGTCAAGCTGTAAATTTCAAGTGCTGCACTATAGATCTTAAGTCATTCTTTGTTCTTCAACACATATATAAATGACTTGGATAAAAGTTTATTAAATATAATTATCAAAGAATTGTATCTGCAGGCCCCCCTGGGTCTTCTCAGTGTTGGCTTCCCTTTTATGGACAATTTACCCTTGAACATCAGGACTGCCAACTCTGTTGAGTTTCTGTAGAGCTATTAAAACATCTTAAGGGGAATACTAAGATTTAACCTGCTGATTGATGGATGGCACATTTTTATGTTTTTTTAAAAAAAAATAGATTGAAATTTTACTGTGCTTCAAATCATTTTTCTTATTGCATTTTATTAGAGCCTATGAGACTGGAGTAGCCTAGAAAATGTTAGTAAATAAATACAAATACACTACTTGTAGTAGTGACTTTCCGCATTGGATAGGGATTGATTATGTCCAATGGAAGTGGAGTCAAGGAGACAAGAACATTATAGGATGGCTCTTTGAATTAACCTAACATATATGCATGTGTGCCATACTTTAGGTTACTTGGTTAAGCCTTGATAAACTGTTCCAAGAAGCACATTACTTGTGGTTTATTCAATACACCATGGTTAAGAACACTTGTCATGCAAAGGAACCAGAATGTTACCATAAGCTTTCAAAGTTAATTATTGCATGCCTATTTACAAGAATTTCACCAGATGACTGCATTTTCTAGGTAAGGGTTTCAGGGATTCTGGAGAAGATAAGATCTGAGTTGCTTCCTGCTGTGCAAGGATTCTAATCTTGTTCTCCCCACCCCCCACTACAGATCCCTCCATTCTAGTAGGAGAGTACACCACATCACCACACATACTCAAAATGTGAACCCACTCTATTGTAGGACTTGAAAAACTTTCTACAGAAATTCAAACACATTGGCTTAAATGTATTTTGTCACAAGGACCAGGAATGCCTCTACTGTCCCATATAGTTATAATCTAACTTGGTGGTCAGAAGAGGCCTTCCTTGATGTCTCTTTATCACCTGAGCCACTCTAGTAGAATGGGGAGGGTGATGCAACTTTTAATGCTATGTTGTGAAACCCTTTGACCTGACTTGGTTAATACAAGATAGTCCTCATTTGGATTGGTTCAGTGCTCTCTTGCAGAGTGTCACCTACTTTGCACCTATGGTATGCTCCCAATCCAGCAGACAAATCTCAGGATTCTAGTAACACATTAAATGGATCCCTGCAAACTTGAAATTTAACAGAGATCTGTGTTATTCCTCAATGGCACAGAGACCAGGCCCCTTAAAAAGAAGAGCCAATATTTTCCAGATACCTGCACAACCTTGAATATATTCTACTGATACTGACTTACATTTGGTTTGCACTTCCCAGCATGCCTTTACTTTTGCTATCACTGAAGCAGTATGCTGGTTCTTTGTTGCGCCTTTGAGACTTTGTTTCACAGTAATTTTTCTGGTAAAAGATCAGCCTTTGCTTCGCCTCAAATACAATTAATATGTCATTCACATTGTACTTTGGACCAGAATAAAAAGACTTGCGATTGCTACTCCAAAAAGAAAGGAAAAGAACATGCCCCCTCCCAACACATTATAATCACCATAATTATTGCTCCCCTCGAGGGAACACTCAACTTCTTTGCTATGGCAACTACAGCTACCAAGCTGTTTAATTCAGGGAATGTGTAAATGTACCCAATTACTTTGAAAAACACTTGACTACCCACCAGTGTCCACTGGAAGTGGGATCAAACATGTGAGAACAGAATAGGATGGCTCACCGAACTAAGCAAGCCAATAATAATGTGAAGGTTAAAGAGGACTGCATTTTAACACATTTAGCAAATGTTAAATTTGATTTTTACTAATTGCGATTCAGTAATGGTACATATGTTGACATGGTTAGATTTTTATGGACACAATAAATAATTATTTGCAGGCTTTCATATCCTGTTCTCCATTTATAATTTTAATAAACACTGTACCAAATAGATGGATCCAATGATAAACTAGCATGGGACCTGCAAATGGACAATGAAATAGGACTATGTCAATCTTTTGGAGGAGTGAATGGTCCTTATCTCTCACAAGTTTGGTGCTATTATTTTAAGGGTCTTCTAAAATACGTTGTGCACATAGCTGCCTGCACAGAAGCCACTTTGCCAGGAATGCCAATCTTTGTGGAATAGATTTGGAAAGTAGTGCCATGGGGATGTGTGTCAAAATTTGCACAAGGGTAATTGTGATGTCAGGATCCAATCTTTTGTACATGTGTGTAATATCAATGCACATAGAAAAATGTGGGATTTGCCTGCCATGGCGTCACTCTTGTGACCCAGGCCCAAGTAGGTAGTAGTAAACGCAGTCAGTTTAAAAACAGACTTTATTAGAACAGCTGAGAATTAATTTATTCTCAGCGTAGTCCAAACTAAATCAAAGCAAATTCTTTCTAACACAATTCTTCAGTCTTATCACCAACCTTGGTTTAATTAGGCAAATTGCCAAAGGCTTTTCTTGGCAAAAATTCAAAAGTAGAAGACGTGGAAAAAAAAAATGCAGCAAGACAAGGCTGTCAAAGCTGTTTTCCGACAAAGAGCCCAAATGCTGTTGCTGGTCTTTTAAGCCTTATGGGAGGGGCCAATCATCTCTTGGCCCTACTCCCGAGTCATCCTCTTTGCTTTAGCTGTTCTTGCCTTCTGGCAGCTCTTCTCATGCGTGCATTAGGAACAGGCTCCTCCTGTTCCACTGCCTCACTACTGAAAGCCTCTGGAGGCTCTGGAGTCCACACATCACTCCCCGATGGCCCTGGCCCCACCTCTGCCTCTGACGCAGAGCCCTCATCTGGGCCTTCCCCAGCCTCCAGGACTGGCCCACACTCTTCCTCAGCCTCATCGCTGTCTGACTCCATTGCCAGCTCCGCAGGCTGCTGGCAGACCACAACAGTCACAATTCTGACACTGCCTTAAAACCCACTGTTACTGTGAATGATTGATTCACACATTCCAAAAAGATATAAAGTGATTTTTTTTAGTTTTGGCTCATGATTAGACCAATATATAATCTGAGGCCATAAGGCCATAATATACAGTACACATATAGTTTCTGAATGTCTCTGTTGTGGCCCTTAAATCATCTCTAACAGCTGCTACCACATGGAAATATTTTGTCAAGGTTCCAGAAAAACCTCTTCTGGTCTGGAACCCTAAGGCCTAGTATGGTTTCCAGGCCTGACATATTTAATGTAATTGCATTTAACTAACTGAACTTAATTTTGATTTAATTTAATTGAACATTTAATTATTTTTTTGTCTTAGGTACCACCTGTGAGATTGTGGCCTTGGAGATGCCATCTAAATATCCCCCCAGCTTGGAAAAATAATAATAAGCACGCTGTTTCATGAATCTCATCGCTTGTGGTTTATGCAGCGCACCATGGTTAAGCACATCACACATACTGGAAATGTGGACTGAGTCTTTTGTGCAGCTTGACAAGCTTTTCCATATAGCCACTTGGAACAGTTTTGAAAAGCTTTCCCTGAGTTTCTCTTCTATACATTTAAAGCTGTTATAGGTCATCCTTGACCTACAACTGTAATAGAATTTCTGTTATGAAGTCATGACATTCCCAAGTTGAGACATGTGACTAGGCCTTGTTTTATGACTGGCTATGAGAAGGGCTCAAGACCAGGGGTGGGTTCTACTTACCTTTACTACCGGTTTGCATCGTCCCCGTGTGAATGTGCAGATCACTTTTGATGACGTTTGGGTCAGTGGGCGGAACCTCCCGCCGGTTTTACTATCGGTTCTATAGAACCGGTCTGAACCGGGGGCAACCCTCCACTGCTCAAGATCTTTGTCAAAGTGAACCCACCATCATGTGAGTAGGGGAGAACTGAACTGAACAAATTATTTGAGCTAAGAAGCTAGAGTGCATATGCAAATTTATGCTTATTTAACATGCATATGTATGTTACCTATCACTTACCAGCCAGTTCTGTTTAAGGTCTACAGACTATTTATAGTCTACAAGCTTTAAGATGATCATTATTTCTATGAATAGTGTGATGTTTTATTTGTTTGTTTCTGGCCACTCAATTAACCGATTAACATATGTATTGCTCAGTACATTATTTTACAACTTTGCAAAGCTATTACACTATTCAGGATGAAAAACTGTTTTGTCACTCGTGTAGATTAATTAACCTCTCAGGAGCTCTTGTTACACTGCACATAAAGATTAAATAAATTTCCATAGAGGTGAAATTACAAGTACCTTCCCACAATGGTTTTTTTTAAAACATGAGCACTATAAATATCACAACTTCACATGATACTACTATTTATATAAGTGTAGCTTTTAAATAGGGGCCGGATAGCTCAGGCTGGTAAAGCCTGTTATTAAGAACACAAAGCCTGCAATTATTGCAGGTTCAAGCCCGGCCCAAGGTTGACTCAGCCTTCCATCCTTTATAAGGTAGGTAAAATGAGGACCCAGATTGTTGGGGGGGCAATAAGTTGACTTTGTAAAAATATACAAATAGAATGAGACTATTGCTCTATACACTGTAAGCCGCCCTGAGTCTTCGGAGAAGGGCGGGGTATAAATGTAAACAATATATATATATATATATACTGAGGGATTAAGGCCCACATGGATTCTGCTTCTGTTATTGCCCAAATTACACAAGTATTTGATGACTGAGGTTTTCAATCTCACAGAAAACCTTAGCGACAGTATTCCACGCCAACTTCTAGATAAACTTTGAAATATTTTAAACATATTTTAGTCAATGTTAATGTTTATTATTTTATTATTTTAATATTTCATCTTGTTTTTACTTGGTTGTAAGCTGCCTAAAGTTGCCCCTTGGTGAGATGGGTGGCATAGAATTAATTAAATAAATTAATAATATTGGCTTCATGGCTATGGCAGTACTAGAGCTCACTGTCTTCGGCTTTCTAGCCCGGTTGCTTAATCACTAGACAAAATTATAGTTTTATTCAGCACAGGCTAAGTAAGGTAACCAAGTATATGCTGGAGATTTCTTGTCCTTGAAAAATTCTGCCAAATCTGTAGAAATGTAAGGTTTCATAACTCAGTTCTCATTTTTTTCTGCCACAGATTAAAGCAGCTGCTTTCTGGAATTTTCATTTTTATATGAAACTATTTTATTTATTCATTCATTTCTTTGCTTTTTGAAATACGTTTAAAAAAAAATCAAGAATGTACCAAACCCACTTATAATGGGTGAACACTTTTTTTTCTTTGTTGAACATAGAATGGTAGGGCTTCTAGTCCACCCATCTGCTAAAGGCAGGAGACCTTATACCATCCTGGAGGAATGGTTATCCAGTCTATTTTTGAAAACCTCCAGGGACGAAGCACCCAGAACTGTGGGAGGCAAGCTATTCCATTGATTAATTGTTCTCACTGTCAGAAAAGTTCTCATTATTGTTAGGTTAACAAGTTTTTGAGAATAAGTCAAATTATCTCTTCTCTGTGACAGCTCCTCAAGTACTGGAAGATAGTTCTCATATCCCCATCCCCCCAAATCTTTCTCTTCATTAAGCTAGACATAACTAGCTCCCTTCAACCATTCTTCATATGAAACTCTTAACTGTGCTATCTAGGGGGGAAAAAACCAGTTGTTATGAGTGTAGCTGTTCCCAGAAGCCCTAATTGTAGTCTATTAGCAAAGGATTGTTTTCATTTTCATTATTTTTTAATTCTATACATAAGTACACTTAGGATAGTACACCTGAGAAGTAAAGCCAATTAAAGTCTCTTTGTTTCTACAAAAATCAAAATGGTTTCAGCATAATTTACCCTTTAATATTGTTTCTCCTGATATAAATTATAGAATGAAAATCTGTTAAAACAAAGCAGGACTTTCGTACAGTTTTAAATCACTGTAGCTGCTAACCTAAGGGACTAAAATATAAACTGACCAGACGTCCCGCTTTTGGTGGGACAGTTCCGCTTTTGGCAAATTTGTCCCGTGTCCCGTGGCGTTTTAAAAAAGCCCCGCTTTTTCCTGCGGAGGCAACAACTTTCAAGACACGTGGACTTCAACTCCAGGATTCCCAGCCACGGCTTCCCGTGCTGCACCACGATTGGCTCCCTCTGGCCTCATCTCAAAAAGAGAGCTTTCCCATTGGTTGTGCAGACGGGGCACGCTGGCAATTGGGCGTTGCTAGGGAGACGGAGGCGTGTTCCTGCTCCACCCAGGCCCCATTAGACTCTCCTGGCGCTGGCGGACAAAGTTCCCTCAAGCCAAGCCCATCCCAACGGCGGGGAGCAGCCGAGCCCTCATAGCAAGATGGGTGCGTGGGAAGGCCCGGGGGTGTCACTCAGTTCCCGCAGGAGGAGGAAGGTCTCCGCGCCTGGACTGGGCTGCGAAGCGTGTGTCAATCGTCTCAGCCTGCTGTCCACCCAGCAGGACTGTCCTGCGGCCGCCTCCCACCCAGGCAGTGCCAGCCTACCCTGCCCCATCTGGAGAAAGAGTGATGATGGAGAAAAAGAGGGGGGCAGAAAATGATGAAGGGGAGAAAGGGGGGGAGAAAGATGAAGGGGAGAAAGAGAGATTGAGGAGAGAAAGATGGAGAGAAAAATGAAGGAGAGAAAGAGAGATGAAGGATAGAAGGAGAAAGATGAAGACGAGAAAGGGGGGAGAAAGAAGGAGGGAGAAAGAGAGATTAAGGAGAGAAAGATTGAGAGAAAGAGAGGGAGGGAGAAAGAGATTAAGGAGGGAAAGAGAGAAAGGGGAGAAAGAGATGGAGAAAGAGGGGCAGAAAATGATGAAGGGAGAAAGGGGAGAAAGAGGGAGGGAGAAAGAGAGATTGAGGAGAGAAAGATGGAGAGAAAAATGAAGGAGAGAAAGAGAGATGAAGGATAGAAGGAGAAAGATGAAGACGAGAAAGGGGGGAGAAAGAAGGAGGGAGAAAGAGATTAAGGAGAGAAAGATGGAGAGAAAGATTGAGAGAAAAGAGGAGGAGAAAGAGATTAAGGAGGGAAAGAGAGAAAGGGGGAGAAAGAGATGGAGAGAAAGAGGAAGGGAGAATGGATTTGTTCTGGTAATTGGTTTAACAAGCATGGCACTGAAAAAGTGACTTATGACCTTTTTTTCACACTTAAGAACATTGCAGCAAACAGTCATTAGGGCAAAGAAGCTATGTCACATGACCACCTGGACATGCCCACCCGGTCACATGAAGCACCGCAGTTGTGACATGAGTGACATGGTTATTAAAAATGCTGCAACAGGGATAAATGATGACCGGTCATAAGTGTGAGGACTGGTCAAAAGTGTGAGAACCTGTCAGAAATCACTTTTTTCAGCCGTCTGGGTAGTCCCTATGCACATAGGGACTACCCAGAGGACTGAAAAAAGTGATTTCTGACAGGTTCTCACACTTTTGACCAGTCCTCACACTTATGACCGGTCATTATTTATCCCTGTTGCAGCATTTTGTGCATAGGGACTACTCAGAGGGCTGAAAAAGTTATTTTTGACCTGTCCTCACACTTTTGACTGGTCCTCACACCTACAACTGTCCTCACATTTTACATTTTGCACCCTATCTTGTAACCGTGGTGAAAAGAAGCAGTTGTGAAATAAGTGACATGGTTGTTAAAAATGCTGCAATGGGCATAAATGTGAGGATGGTCATAAGTGCGAGGACCAGTCAGAAATTACATTTTTTTAGCCCTCTGAATAGTTTCTCAGTAGTTTCACCCGGTCACATGAGCAGCTAGCCACGCCCACCCAGTCACATGACCACCAAGCCACACCCCAAAATAAGCCACGCACACAAAACCGGTACTAAAAATTTAGAACACCCCCCTCTCCCCCCCCCTCCCCCCCCCCGACTCAGGGCGGCTTACATTGTGTAAGGCAATAGTCTTCATTCTATTTGTATATTTATATACAAAGTCAACTTATTGCCCCCAACAATCTGGGTCCTCATTTTACCTACCTTATAAAGGATGGAAGGCTGAGTCAACCTTGAGCCTGGTGGGACTAGAACCTGCAGTAATTGCAGGCAGCTGCTGTTAATAACAGACTGCATTAGCTGTCTACTTAAATTTGGCAAAAGCTTAAAATACTACCAGTCCTTTTGATGCTGTACTATGGTGCATAATATTCTCACACAGCTCATGCAAGTAAGTAAGTAAGCAAGTAAGCAGAAGAAATTTGGGGGAAAACATCAAAAATGAACAAAGAAATGTCTGTTAAAAGCAAACAAAAATTAATACAAGATGCAAAGGACCATGTTAGAGCAAAAAAGTCAAACATTGGTATACTATCAAAGGTTGATTTATTTCTTTGTTTTAAAGACACAGCATTTTTTATTATGGCCTTTGGTCCAGATAGCACAACAGCAAAATACATAGATCTGTAATTATTATAAACCTTTTTAAAAATGCAATAAAATTACATAAAATACATTACTAAAATAACTGCAGTACAAATAGCAGAGTCAGTCACCAAAATTTGTACTGATTAAGAGTTACTAAAGTAAGCAAATGGTATCACTTGAAGGGAAGGGAAAGGGAAAGGGAAGGAAAGGAAAGGACAGGATAGGAAAGGAGAGGGGAGGGGAGGGGAAAGAAGGACAGGACAGGAAAGGGAGGGAGGACAGGGAGGGAGGGAGAGAGGGAAGGACAGGAGAGGAGAGGAAAGAGGAGGACAGGACAGGAGAGGGAAGGGGAGCGGAGGGGAGGGGAGGGGAGGGAAGGACAGGAAAGGAAAGGGAGGAGGACAGCACAAGAAAAGGGAAGGGAGGGAGGGGAGGGGAGGACATGTCAGGACAGGACAGGACAGGACAAGGGAGGGAAGGGAGGGGAGGACAGGAGAGGGGAGGAAGGGGAATAGAGGGGAAGGAAGGACAGAAGAGGAGAGGGGAGGGAAGGAGAGGAGAGGAGAGGAGAGGAGAGGAGAGGAGAGGAGAGGAGAGGAAAGGAAAGGAAAGGAAAGGAAAGGAAAGGAAAGGAAAGGAAAGGAAAGGAAAGGAAAGGAAAGGAAAAGAAAAGAAAAGAAAAGAAAAGAAAAGAAAAGAAAAGAAAAGAAAAGAAAGGAAAAGAAAGGCCTTTTGACTTGGGAAAATAGAGGGGAGGGGAGGGGGGAAGGAAGAAATATCACAGAGCCAGTCCTGGCTCACAGCGTTCTTCCAAGACAGCCAAACAGCCAAAAATGGATGAACTTTTTCTAAAAAAGAAAACTCCATTTCCAATCTCTAATAATTTTGAGGATCATGAATGGGACTTACAAACAAAAATAGAAAAACAGTGATTGCTGAGGCTTCTGTTTCTCTCAGAGAGAATTTAGAGATTGGTTCGATGTAACTCCAGCCCTCCCAATCATTTCTCAATCCATTCCAATTGCTCTCCAGTTCCTTCTGGGGGGGGATGGCGCCCTCTGGAAAGAGTTGGACCGGACTGCGGTTTTACTGCTGGACTGTCTGTCATTACCGCGAGCGGCCGGACGGTTTGCCGCATTTTCTTTAGTGGCACGGCTACCGTCGGTTTGGACATGGACTGCTCGGGCAGGCGGAACTTTGACTTTAGTTGACGGGCGATACCATGGGCAGAATCCACCAGCCCAACTTCCATCCTTTATTCCATCAGACTGTTGCTGTACCGGCCTTTTGCCGTGGTCTGTAACTATTCGGGTTCTGCCTGTTGTCCGCGATACCATCTATCGACCTGGGATTTCCCTTTTTTTCCCGCTGTCATTTACATCTTAATCGCATGAAATATACGTCTGCCGAACTTCTTCGACTGCGAGGTTCCCCCGCCTCGCAGGAATGGCCCTCTGGGTTATTGAGGGCCGGCCTTAACGAGGGGTCTTGGGACCCGGAGAGGTGGCATGCGAGGAAGAAGAATTTCTGGGGCTTTGTATATAGGTTTTTTAATAAGGGTTTTTTAAAGGGGGGGAGGGTAGTGTCGGGTGGGGGGAAGAACCCGTCGGGGAGGGCAGGTCTAGTCCCGGAAACTGTTCCCGGCGTTTATCTATTAGGTCCGAGGGAGGGGGGTGAGGGGTACGTTCCAGAGGTGGAAATTGGTTCCATCTGTACGGTAAGTGGGAGGGGCAGATATGGCGGAAGCAAGGGGCCATATCGCTTTCTGGGAGCTCGTGCTCGCTGTTTAAAAGCGATCACGTGCTCCGGCCCCCCAGTCTTTTCCCGTTCCCCGGTAGGCCAGGATCCTCAGAGCCCGGGCCTCCGGTTGATGTTATGTAATGCCCGGTCCGTGGTTAATAAAGCCCCCCTGATTTGTGACCTTATTCAGGGGGAATCCACGGACTTTATGGGCATTACGGAGACCTGGTTGGGCGCAGAAGGGGGTGTGCCCCTAGTTGAACTGTGCCCTCCAGGTTTCCGAGCATTCCATCAACCGAGGGCCCAGGGTAGGGGTGGAGGGGTGGCGGTTGTTATGAAAGAGGGTCTGGAGCCGAGAGAGACCACTGTTCCTCAGATAGCCGGCTGCGAATCCCTTCTTGTGAAGTGGGGCCATAAGAATCAGATGGGTCTGTTGATCGCGTACCTGGCTCCTTGCTACATGACTACAGCCCTGCCTGAGCTGCTGGAGGTGCTAGCCGGGGTGGCAGTGGAGATTCCCAGACTCTTGGTCATGGGTGACTTCAACTTGCCATCGGCCGGCTTGTCGTCGACAGTGGTTCAGGAGTTCCAGGCTTCCATGACGGCCTTGGACCTGGTTCAAATAACTGATGGCCCTACCCACACGGGGGGATTCGCGCTGGACCTGATTTATATCTCTGGACAGTGATTTAATGATCAGGTAGTAAGAGATTTAGTGACGTTACCGGTGTCATGGTCAGATCATTTTCTCCTCCGCCTAGACTTTCAGACCGCTACTCACCACCGCAGGGAGACGGAACCAATACGTTGGTTCCGTCCCAGGCGCCTGATGGACCCTGAGAGGTTCCAGACGGAGCTTGGGCCGTTTCCTGAGGATCTTGCCCACGGCACGACCGAAGAACTAGTTGCGGCCTGGGAACAGGCCGCGGCTGGGGCTTTGGACCGTGTCGTGCCTTTGCGGCCTCTGACCCGGCGCAGATCTCAATTAGCTCCTTGGTTCTCTGAGGAGCTGAGAGAGATGAAACGCCGGAGAAGAAGCCTAGAGAGTGTTTGGAGGTCCAGCCGTTCCGAAGCTGATCGGACACTAGTTAGGTCTTTTTCAAAGACCTACCTAGTGGCACTGAGGGTGGCGAGGCGCTCCTACGCTTCCTCCCTCATTGCGTCGGCAGATAACCGCCCGGCCGCCCTGTTTCGGGTAACCCGTTCCCTCCTTCACCAGGGGGAGCGGGATGACCCCTTACAGGGACATGCCGAGGAGTTTAACGGTTATCTATACGATAAAATCGCTCAGCTCCGGGATAGCTTGGACCAAGATTGTGATGATCCGGATGAGATGACTGAGGCGCGTCTTGTTGATACCGTTTGGGATGAGTTCGATTCTGTGACTCCCGAGGATGTGGACAGGCTGCTGGGGAGGCTGCATGCCACTACATGTTTACTGGACCCGTGCCCCTCCTGGCTGGTGCTGGCCACTCAGGAGGTGACACGAGGCTGGCTCCAGGGGATTATAAATGCTTCTTTAATGGAGGGGATCTTCCCCGCCGCCTTGAAAGAGGCGGTGGTGAGACCCCTCCTCAAGAAGCCTTCCCTGGACTCAGCTATTTTGGGTAATTACCGTCCAGTCTCCAACCTTCGCTTTATCGCGAAGGTTGTAGAGAGTGTGGTGGCGTGGCAGTTTCCTCAGTACCTGGAGGAAGCTGTCTATCTAGACCCATTCCAGTCCGGCTTCCGGCCCGGGCATAGCACGGAGACAGCTTTGGTCGCGTTGGTGGATGACCTCTGGAGGGCCAGGGACAGGGGTTGCTCCTCTGCCTTGGTCCTGTTAGATCTCTTTTGATCATCGACCATGGTATCTTGCTGCGCCGGTTGGAGGGGTTGGGAGTGGGAGGCACCGTTTATCGGTGGTTCTCCTCCTACCTCTCTGACCGGTCGCAGACGGTGTTGACAGGAGGGCAGAGATCGACCGCGAGGCACCTCACTTGTGGGGTGCCGCAGGGGTCGATTCTCTCGCCTCTCCTGTTCAACATCTATATGAAGCCGTTGGGTGAGGTCATCAGTGGCTTTGGGGTGAGCTATCATCTGTACGCTGATGATACTCAGCTGTACTTTTCCACCCCAGGTCACCCCAGCGAAGCTGTCGAAGTGCTGTCCTGTTGTCTGGAGGCCGTACGGGTCTGGATGGGGAGAAACAGACTCAGACTCAATCCATCCAAGACGGAGTGGCTGTGGATGCCGGCATCTCGGTACAGTCAGCTGCAACCGCAGCTGACTGTTGGGGGTGAGTCATTGGCCCCGACGGAAGGTGTGCGCAACTTGGGTGTTCTCCTGGATGGACGGCTGTCGTTTGAAGACCATGTGGCGGCCGTCTCCAGGAGAGCTTTTTACCAGGTTCGCCTGGTTCGCCAGTTGCGCCCCTTTCTGGACCAGGATGCCTTATGCACGGTCACTCATGCTCTTGTCACTTCTCGCCTGGATTATTGCAATGCTCTCTACATGGGGCTACCCCTGAGGTGCACCCGGAGACTTCAGCTAGTCCAGAATGCAGCTGCGCGGGTGATTGAGGGAGCACCACGTTGCTCCCGGGTAACACCACTCCTGCGCAGTCTGCACTGGCTACCTGTGGTCTTCCGGGTGCGTTTCAAGGTTCTGGTTACCACCTTTAAAGCGCTCCATGGCTTAGGGCCCGGGTACTTACGGGACCGCCTGCTGTTACCTTATGCCTCCCATCGACCCGTACGCTCTCACAGAGAGGGTCTTCTCAGGGTGCCATCCGCCAAGCAATGCCGGCTGGCGGCCCCAGGAAGGGCCTTCTGTTGGAGCACCTACTCTCTGGAACGACCTTCCCCCCGGTTTGCGCCAAATATCTGACCTTCGGACCTTTCGTCGGGAATTAAAAACTCATTTATTCATTCAAGCGGGACTGGACTGATTTTTTAGATTTTTTAAATTTCTAAATTTTAAATTTTTAAATCTTCTGTAATTTTATACGGGGTATTTTAGGTTGGTCAATTTGACGGTTTTAATTCGGCCACTATTGAATAGGTATTTTAAATTGATTTTTAACTTTGTATACTTATTGCTTTTTATCTTGGTTGTATACCGCCCTGAGTCCTTCGGGAGAAGGGCGGTATAAAAGTTTAATTAAGAAAGAAAGAAAGAAAGAAAGAAAGAAAGAAAGAAAGAAAGAAAAAGAAAATAAAACCAACATATTTCAACAAAAGTTGTTGTTCAACTCAGGAAAAAGCAATATAAAAATCAATTGATTCTGATGCAGTGAATCTCCATCAATTCTGACTATTTCTTTAACTAATAGAGGAGAATATGTATAGTTCAGGATTCATCTATGGAATCCTTGATGTTCTCTGAGCTTGGTTGTTTTCCTGCAGATGTTTCATTATCTGATTAGGTAACATTTTATTCGGTGCTATAAGGAAATGGGTCTTGCTCTGCATTTTTTTATCAAATAGTGTGCTCTGTCATTTTTTAAAATCATAATCATAATTTTAATCTTGTGCATTATCTGTCAGAGGACTAATGCGATTTAGATTCTTTCAGATTCTATCTGAAGTGGTAGATAACTCTTCCCTCTTATCTATTTGTCTTCTTATGTAATGCTTATTCGTGATTAATTTAATACACTTATTTTTCTGAGCTGACAAGAAACTCTAATCTGTGAACTAGTTGCATGGGCAGATTGATCAGCACAAAATTTGAAACTTAAATATGATTGGCTTTATGATTTGGTATCATATTTACCATTTCAAACAGGCAGCGTTTGATTCTTAAATACAAGTCTTGAAAACTGTTTCTCAGTTTGAATTTATCAAATTAGGATTGGCTTGAGATCTGTCAATTGCAAAGAAAGACCATCAAAATGTATTGATTAGATACGCAAATGCCCGTTGGGTTTTTATAATTGAGCCAATATTGTAATCACCATACTATTATGAACATCAAAAGTCACAGGCCACTGCTGACAATTTTTTTTATTTTTTAAAAAAACTTGTAATACTATTTTGGATATCCAGGCAGAGCACAAGAACTAATTAAAGAAATGGTTCCAATTTGTGGTCTACAACTATTGATTATCTGTCATCTTTCCTGTTTTGTATGCCTTTTTAATCATTATTTTTAAGTGTATTTTGATGTATTTGTTTTTTAATCAAGTGCTGTATGAGGCCTAGAGTAATTTTCATGTGAGATGGGCAGCTACACAAATATGATTAAATACATACAGAGATACAGACATACATGTTAAATATTTGGCAACCGAACTTCAGATGAAATCAGTTGAGGGGGGGGGGGGAAAGCAGGCCTAGAATAGAGTGATCTAGCCAGGATTTTTTATCGAGTTGGAATCAGGAAGGGCATACTTTGGAGAGACAATTTGATAATAATTTGTAATAAATTGCTCAGAAATTGCTGCTGTGCCTGGATGGCCACTGTACAAATATCTTTAGAGATGGCTCCCATCTTCCCCTGCCACCCAATGGAGCCAATCCCTCTGCACATTTTCCCATGATTTGATTCTACCTCAGAACATAATTTGCAATGATTAGATTCCATAAGATTACACATTGATTGCAATTTAGTCATCATCAGCAGAACAGCCTGTTCCTTGGCCTCCAATCTCAGCCAACCTCATAACACTTTTTTTTTCCAGCTGGGTATCATGAATCTCAGCTGCAAAGGCAGCTTCAGATTTCAGCATCAGCCCCTCTTCTATGGAGAAGGGACTGGAAGCATCCTCATCTACCAGAAAAGATTAGACTTTCTTTATCTTCTGCTCAATGAGGCAGAATTGATTCATGGAGGAGCTATGGGTTTTGAAAAGAGTTAAGAGACATCTAGAGCAGGGGTCTCCAACCTTGGTCCCTTTAAGACCTGTGGACTTCAACTCCCAGAGTCCCTCAGCCAGCAAAACTCTGGGACTCTGGGAGTTGAAGTCCACAGGTCTTAAAGGGACCAAGGTTGGAGACTCCTGACCTAGAGCACCATTGGAGGAAGACAAAGGATGATTCTGACCGGACACAACTTACAGCTGTTGTTAAGGCCTATCTTGTGGTGATAAAAGTGGTAGTATCTTGCCATCAGCCCTCTTCAGGATCACCCCATCCCTCCTGAGAAAGGGGGATTGAGTGGTCATTTTCAGGGCCATGCAGAGGAATTTGTTAAACAGCTGTTGGACAATGGTAGCTTTATTCATTCCCAGATGGAACCCATGCATGGTGCTGGTCCATTTCAAAACCATCTCTTGATTCCAACAGCCTGGGCAATTTTCATCCAGTTTCCAATCTTCCCTTTTTAGGGAAGTTGGTAGAGAAGGTGGTTGCTTGGATCTGGATAAAATGGATTTTATGGACCAGTCAGGAGTCAGGCCTGGTTATAGGACAGAAACAGTATTGGTTGCATCTTTTGATCCTTGGAGAGAGAGAGATGGGGATGATGTCACCATCCTTGCTCTCTTTGACCTCTCAGCAGTGGTCAACCATGGTATCCTTTTGGGCCAGTTGCAGGGTTTGGGGCTGGATGGTGCAGTCCTGGCTGGTTTGACTCCTTTCTTCAAGGCCACTCCCAATTGGTGTTGATAGGGAATAAGAGATCCATCCCACAACCACTTTGTTGTGGCATATTTCAGTGCCCAATATTGTCTCTACTCCTTTTTAACATCAGCATGAAGTTGCTGGGTGAGATCATTCTTCACCATATGATGAAGCATTATCAATAGGCAAAAATACTCAATACTCTATATTTCTATCTTTTGTGACCCAAATGATGCTGTTGCTGCCCTCTCGCGGTGCCTGGAGGTTGTGGGAGTCTGGATGGGGGACAATATGCTTCAAATGAAGTCTGGGAAGACCAAGTGGCTTTATAGATGTCTGGAGCCTCAAGATCCGATAGTTTAACATCACTAGTTCTCGACGGGGTTGGACAACCCCAGATAGATCTGGTGGACTCACATCTCCTGCTCAAGGAACAGTGGCTATAGTGGCTAGAAGAGTCTTTGCACAACTCCATCTTGTGTGCTAGTTGTGTCTTTACTTGGACTGGGAGTCCATACACTCACTCATTCACTGATCACTTAGGCTTAGCTTACTGCAACATGCTCTAAACTGGACTACCATTGAAATGATTTCAGAAGCTACAACTGGTACAGAATGCAGTGGCACAAACAGTTCATTCCTTTCAATTCACTATTTGTTTCTGATAACTTGCATGATATCTTCAGGAACCTTTTATTCCTAACTCCAAGGCTCATGCTTCAAGTTTCACTAGTTTTCATTAGTTATATAAATGTGAAATTTGCAAAATAGGAGTGAACAACATTGCAATAATGATATTTATCCATCTGTACCTGAAGAAAAATCTCTAATTTGGTGGAACTTATTTCATGAATTTCTAAACCTAAATTTTTTCTGTAGCTAGGCAAAGGAACTTCCAAAATCAGACATGTACAACTTCTGTTATTAAGACTCTACCTCTATGGAATAGTTTATTTTCAAAGCATATATGCCCTCTGCTGGTATATGATAACAGCTAAAGTATCAATCTGTGTTTAACAAAAGTAACTCCTTTAGCTCAAAGGAAGACATCTCTCAATTAAGATTCTACTCTTCTGTCTAAGAGTAGACAAAATCCTGTGTGATACCTACTTTCCCCAACTTGTCATAACTGGGATTGTGAACTCCAGCTGAAACCAAGTAACCCATCCCTGGCCAATAAATGTGTACATGAATGGGTGTCTTTATATATATATATATATATATATATATATATTTGTTTTCTGAGGTTTTCACGGGTGTTTGTATATAGGTCTTTGGTTGTTCGGGTTTTCTCCTGTGTAAAATTGGAAGTGTCTTGGCGACGTTTCGACGAAGTCTCGTTCGTCATCTTCAGGCTTCAGCTTCGTGCTTCTGGGAGCAATGTGTGATCGCAGCTGTTTCTTCCTTTTAACTGCTAGTGGGGGTTTGAACTGATTGGGTGGGAGCTTGGCTGTGCTCTGATTGGATGGGGGGGGGTTTGTGCTCTGATTGGCTGGGGGGGTGTCCTGTGTTGGTGGGGGCTTGCACATACACACACACACACACACACACACACACACACACACACAAACAAGGACACATTTATTGTGAATTGCCAACATAATAAAGTCACGGATCATAGAACAAATCAATCCAGATTATCTTAATTCATAAACAGCCTTGCGACACTATGAAAATTAACAATTTTATTACAGAATCTTTCTTTTGCTGCAGTGAGATCAAAGACGCTGCTCATTCCTTTTGTTTAAGTCATGAATTTTATCTCTGTGTATGTCTCTCTCCCTGAAGCTATATGCTTCCCCATATGTTAATATTAATTAAGTAGTTATTGATTAAAGTTGTGTGTGAAATAAGATAATCACCCTGATAATATGAATGCCTCATCAACAAATGCCACTCTCAAACACAGAAGCACACAGGTATAAGGGTCCATTAATTTACACACTCACACACACTCACACAAGTCTCTTACAGCAGAAATATGAGAAGGGAAAACATAAAACAATATTGAAATTGGATATGGGAAAAGTGAGATGTGTTTTTACTAGATTATTAAACAAGCTAATAATATATCCTAACTGGACAGTAATAATTATGTATTCTGTAGCTTACTTTCAATGTTAAGATGACATTTGTAGGCTAAATGTTAATTGCCTACTACAGTAGTACAACTATTCAAGTATCTCTAAAATCCCAATGAATGGGAAAAATAGCAATAGCACTTAAAAGACTTATATACCACTTCACAGTGCTTTATTGCCCACTCTAAGCAGTTTATAGAGTCAGCATATTGCCCCCAACAATCTGGGTCCTCATTTTACCATTCCATTCCAAGAATGGAAGGGTGAGTCAACTTGAGCCGGTAAGGATCAAACTGCTGTCAGTCTGCAGAATTAGCCTGCAATACTGAATTCTAACCACTGCATCACTATGGCTCTTTAAAAAAATGACATAGCTCTAATTTCCAATTAATATTATTTTGCTCCTGCTCCATCTGTTTATGGAGGTTCTCATTCATGGTTGTCCCTTTTGAAAAAGATTTTTGCTTTTTGGAAAAAAAAATACCTTTGGGTTCTGGTCCATTTGTTTGTTTGTTTTTCCTAAAAATTTTCTCTTGATTTATGAGTTCTACAGAACTCAAAAGATGCTCTCCTTTTTATATTGCTTTGGTGTATTTCAATATAAATGTTACTCAACTGTGGATTTCAATTTTTTTGTAACTGATCAACACAGCTGCTATTGGTTTTTTTAAATGAAATTATTCATTGATGGCTTGAAAGAAGTTTTGTGCAAGGCCAGCCCTGTTATTTATCTACAAAGATAAGATTTGATTTAGATCAAATGCATCTCAGACTTCAACTAGTTTATCCTATGCTTTTCTGAAAATGACTCTTCCTTCTACCATACATCGATTAAAATATGAAACCATGCCCATCCTGATATATTTTTACTGCTGTTTTTATCTCCTGCTTCTCAATTTTGATGAAGCAAGACAGTAGAGACCCTATTATAATCACTTACCTAAAATAATCAGTTAATTCAGTTTTATTTATTAATTAAAAATAAATTCCAAATCCCGTCCTGCAGAAATACCTACAATTGTTGTAAAAGCAGCCTTTAGAATTCTTCTGATGTTAACCATCATTCTTAAAGAAGGGACATGGATATCGAAGGCAGAGAATGCCGGCTATAGCAGGTCTCTATCTTGATCACAATATTTCTACTGACTGCCGGCTGACTGCAATTTGGCAGTTCGAATCTCATCAGGCTCAAAGTTGATTCAGCCTTCCATTCTTCTGAGGTGGGGATAAAATGAGGACCCAGATTGTTGGGGACAATAGGCTGACCCTGTAAACTGCTTAGAGAGGGCTGTAAAGTACTGCAAAGCGGTATATAAATCTAAGTGCTCTTGCTATTATAGCCCCAAAGGACAGGATCAGTGTGTCTGCCTCTGTTATCTGAAGCAAAGAATAGGGGTCTATGATAAGTTGTGGGGGCATATATCATTCTGTTTGCCAACAGAAGGGAAATTCAGGAGGAACAGTCAGCAGACCATCACATCTGCTTCCTGGTAGCTGCTGCATTGAATAACTTTTAAGGAAAGACTGGACAGCCACCTGTCTGAAATAATATAGGGCTGTGATGGCGAACCTATGGCACATATGCCACAGGTGGCACGTGGAGCCATATCGGTGGGCACGCGAGCTCAACTCCAGCATCGCTGGGCCAACCGGAAATAGGCAAATAGTCCATTTCTGGGCCCTCCGAAGCAGTGGAGGCTCTGGAACCTGGGGAGAGCAATAAACAGGCCTACTGGGCCCACCGGGCCATCACATGCCAAAAGCAAGGGGGTTCACGTACAAATGCTGAGTTCAATGAGCTGAAAACGCATTTATTTATTCAAGCGGGACTGGCTTAAATCTTTAATCTTTAATAATTTTAATTGGGGTTACTGTTTATGAATTTTAAGGGTTTTAAATTTGATTGTTTTAAATTTCGGCCATTTATGGAATATGCTTGTTTTAAATCTTTGTTTTAATTGTATATTGTATTGTTTTATAATTTGGCTGTACACCGCCCTGAGTCCTTCGGGAGAATGGCGGTATAAAAATCTAAATAAATAAATAAATAAATAAATAAATAAATAAATAAATGCATGGGGTGCATAGAATTATGGGTGTGGGCACGCTTGTGCCCCCTCCCTCACACTCCCCATGTTTTTGGCATGCAATGGCAAAAAGGTTAGTCATCATTGGTATAGGGTCTCCTGCTTGAACAAGGGAGGCTAGAAGGCCTCCAAGGTCCCTTCCAGCTCTATTCTGATCGATTGATAACTGCTTAACTCTGCTTAATACAGATAGTCTTCTCTTACTGACTGCTTGTTCAGCAACTGTTCAAAGTTAACATGGTGCTGAAAAGTGGGGTTTACAACTGGTCCTTGAAATTGCAGCCATCGCGGTGTGCCTGTCATCTTGAGTTGGATTCTTGGGAATTGTCATGCATTTACAATAGATGTGATATCCGTAGTCACATGACCCTAAGTTGAAACCTGCAAAGCTTACTTCCAAGAAGCTAAGACAATGGGAAAGCTGGGAGTTGCAAGTCATGGTCACATGATTTCACACTTAATTACCATATGTGATTGACTTCCAAATGAAGGCAAATGTGTATGTCCCAGGATATTTCAGGATCAAATCTGGGTCGGTCATCCAGAGGTTTAGTCTTCTGAGTTTTCAGACTTGTGTTGGAGTCCAACCTCAGGGAACTTCTTCTCTCACCAGAATGTGTGAGTGAGTTTGAATGATTAGTTTAACAACTACAGCTAGGACTGATGTCATAAGCAGGCACGTTCATGTGATATTTTACCTTACAACTGTGTCACTTAGTAATGGACTTGGTTGGTAAATGAGGGTTACCTGTAACAGGACTGACCCAACCCAACACTCAGTTTAACCCAGCAATGAGAACTTTATATACCGTATATACTCGAGTATAAGCCGACCCGAATATAAGCCGAGGCACCTAATTTTACCACAAAAAACTGGGAAAAACTATTGACTCGAGTATAAGCCGAGGGTGGGAAATGAGGCAGCTACTGGTCAATGTAAAAAATAAAGATAGAGCCAAGTAAAATAACATGAATATTTATTTGAACGAAAAACAATAAAAGTGCAAAAGGGGGAAGGAGGATTCCCAGCTCTAAACAAAGGAAATCCCGGAATGCCAGCGAAAGGCGGTGCTCGTTCCTCCTCCCTTGCTCAAAAGCCCCAACATGATATTGGAATTGGATGCCATTATATACCTGCTGAGGGGATAATTTGAATAACTTGAAAGATATAAAAGCTCTAAACATATTTGTTTAAAAATCTAAAATCTATACTTAAAATAAATGAATATAAAGTAATAAAGTTCTTTAAAGTTGTAATTCACTTTGCTGCTGAAAAAGAAAGGAAGCTTAACACCTTAAATGGTATTTATTAACTGAAATATCATCAAATCAAATATATAATGAGGTATATTATAATGACCTTTGTTTTCAGAAAGAAGCATGATGGAAGTTTTTCAATAAAGGGGGAAATATAGAAAAAACTTAGTGTCATGCTCATATATCATCTTTACAGATGTTGTTAACACTATACTATGGCAGCATATGATGGTACAATGTTTCAATCAATTTCAGGATGAAAAACTCATCAATGAGGAGGAGGAGTATAATTTATTAACCTTGTATGATATCAGTTTCTCAAGGACTCTAGAAGGACCCGAGGAAGAAATCTCTGCCCCCTCCCCACTTTCCCTTTCCAACCCAGCCTTCCAAGGGGACCCGAGAGGAAGAAATCTCTGCCCCCTCCCCACTTTCCCTTTCCAAGGCAGCCTTCCAAGAGGACCTCTCGAAAAGAGCGAAAGCTTTCTCCTGGTCGTTTTACCACCACCATACCCTCCACCCCCGCCATCCTAGGCTGGGTTAGAAACAAGGAGGAAGTTCAAGGACCACATCGATGGCACGAGCTCAGATTGCCGGCTGGGGATGATGGGCGCTGCAGTGCGATCTCGGGAGAGACTAGGGGGGAAGAAAGAATGACTGTTTCCCCACACCCTAGGATTGGGGAAAACATTGACCCCCCCCCTTAGTTGCGGGAGAAGGTTGCGCTTCAAAGCGGTCGCCTCCATCCATCAATCCATCCTTCCTTCCTTCCTTCCTTCCATCGTTTTTTTTTCCCAGCGAGCGGTGCGTGTGTGTGACATGCAAGCAAGACGTCTCACGGGGCATGTGAACTGGGTATGTCTAGTTTAGGGGTGACATGATAGGAACATTCCAATATCTCAGGGGCTGCCACAAAGAAGGGGGAATCAAACTATTCTCCAAAGCACCTGAGGGCAGGACAAGAAGCATGGGTGGAAACTAATCAAGGAGAGAAGCAACCTAGAACTAAGGAGAAATTTCCTGACAGTTAGAACAATTAACCAGTGGAACAACTTGCCTCCAGAAGTTGTGAATGCTCTAACACTGGAAGTTTTTAAGAAGATATTGGATAAGCATTTGAAGTGGTATAAGGTTTCCTGCGTAAGCAGGGGTTAGACTAGAAGACCTCCAAGGTCCCTTCCAACTCTATTATTCTGTTTTTTTGTTCTGTTTTCTTTCTAATCTATCTATCTATCTATCTATCTATCTATCTATCTATCTATCTATCTATCTATCTATCTATCTATCTATCTATCTATCTATCTATCTATCTATCTAATTAGCTAGCTAGCTAGCTATCATTATCTCGCTTCAAAAGACAAAACCTAAACACGAAGTTGTAGCTGAATAGCCCTACATAATTTAGCTTTTTCCAAGCTGGTGATTTCCAAAGGCTTTGAAATGCGACTTTCCTCATCCTCTGCCAGGATAAGCTGATGTGCTCAGAAGGCTGGGAATGGTGGCATTTCCCTACATTTCTTGTGGGCAGAAGGTGGACCCCTATGTTTCCTTGAAAACACCTCCCAATATTTATTAGAGTGACTTCTCTCCCCAGAAGAAAGGTGCGAGCGCTGTTTAACAATCCCGTCAGCTAAATCCTATCGAGTCAAAGGGGCCAGTCAATGGGGCTAGGATGAATTCTGGGTCACCAGGGACCCTTTTTTTGTGCCCGTTCCCCAACCAGGGCGGGCCAAGCAGCCGCTCTTTTAGCGGCTCTGGAATGGATGTTGAGGTAACCCGAAGAGGCAGCCTCTTTTCAACTCCCCCGCCCCTTTTTTTTAAACGCGTCCTGCCGGGCGGCGACAGGGACGCGGACACCAAAAGCGGCGCCCCGTTCTTCTCCGCTCTTTTATTTTATTTTAGTATTCAATCGGCAGCAGAGGCTCGAGCCTTCTGGGGCGCCGGGAAAAGGAGCCGAGGAGCTGCAGCAACGTTGCAAGAGAGCCGAAAAGAGGGGTGGGGGGGGGGGGAGAAGCAAAAAAGAAGAAGAAGCAGCAAGCTTTCCAGCCGACTTCGGTGTGGCGCGAGAATCCGATCCACCGCCTCCTTCCCCCGGCCGACAGGGCTGAACTGCCGCACTGCACCACCACTTCCCAAAACAGATTTCCAGACTTGGAAGCAGCCCGCCACGAAAGGAGGAGGAGGAGGAGGAGGAGGAGGAGGAGGAAGCGAAGGCGAGCGCCGGCTGCTCCTGCTGCTGTTTCGCGCTCTCCGCCCCCTTCCAGCGCCTTGACGCAGAGCGAGAGAGAGCAGAGAAAGGAACCGCGCCGTCCGACCGGCTGTGTGTGTGTTTGTGGTGGGGGTCTCGTCCCAGCCACCCACCCACTCGCTCCCTTTCCCTCTTCGGAGCGTGGGCTGATCTTAGAAGCCGCGCTGTCCCGGCGGGGCCGTCGCCTCCTCCTCTTCCTCCACGCTCGCTCCTCTTGCACGCCCCTCAACCCCCCCATCCCCCACCCTCTCCGCGCGTGAAGGTCACCTCCTCCCTCTTCCAGGCGGCGGCGGCGGCGGCTCCGAGCGGAGCGCCACAGCCGGCAGCTCCGCTTCCCTCCCACCTTCCTCCTTGCTAAAGGGCCAAAGTCGGCTCCCCCCCCCCCCCCCCGGGGCCGAGCCAAGCCGGTCCCAGTCCAGCCGAGCGGTGAAAGCGACATGCCGGCGCCACTCCGCTTTCACCGCTCGGCTGGACTGCGATCGCTTGGCTCGGGTCCGCAGTAACTCCGCCAGGCTGTGCCGAAGAAACCATTTAAAAGCCCCGCCAGGCTTTCTTTCTTCTCCTCCGTGCTTCAGAAGTTGGGCTTTTAAATGGTTTCTTGGCGGCACAGCCTGGCGGAGTTACTGCGGACCGAGCCAAGCGGTCGCAGTCCAGCCGAACGGTGAAAGCGGAGCGGCGCTCGGCATGTCGCTTTCACCGTTCGGCTGGACTGCGACCGGCTTGGCTCGGGTCCGCAGTAACTCCCGCCAGGCTGTGCCGCGAAGAAACCATTTAAAAGCCCCGCCAGGGCTTTCTTTCTTCTCCCTCCGTGCTTCAGAAGTTGGGCTTTTAAATGGTTTCTTCGGCGGACAGCCTGGCGGAGTTACTGCGGACCGAGCCAAGCCGGTCCCAGTCCAGCGAACGGTGAAAGCGGAGCGGCGCTCGGCATGTCGCTTTCACCGTTCGGCTGGACTGCGACCGGCTTGGCTCGGGTCCGCAGTAACTCCCGCCAGGCTGTGCCGCGAAGAAACCATTTAAAAGCCCCGCCAGGGCTTTCTTTCTTCTCCCTCCGTGCTTCAGAAGTTGGGCTTTTAAATGGTTTCTTCGGCACAGCCTGGCGGAGTTACTGCGGACCGAGCCAAGCCGGTCCCAGTCCAGCGAGCGGTGAAAGCGGAGCGGCGCTCGGCATGTCGCTTTCACCGTTCGGCTGGACTGCGATCGCTTGGCTCGGGTCCGCAGTAACTCCGCCAGGCTGTGCGCGAAGAAACCATTTAAAAGCCCCGCCAGGCTTTCTTCTCCTCCGTGCTTCAAGTTGGGCTTTTAAATGGTTTCTTGGCACAGCCTGGCGGAGTTACTGCGGACCGAGCCAAGCGGTCCCAGTCCAGCCGAGCGGTGAAAGCGGAGCGGCGCTCGGCATGTCGCTTTCACCGCTCGGCTGGACTGCGATCGCTTGGCTCGGGTCAGTAACTCCCGCCAGGCTGTGCAGCGAAGAAACCATTTAAAAGCCCCGCCAGGGCTTTCTTCTCCTCCGTGCTTCAAGTTGGGCTTTTAAATGGTTTCTTCGCTGCACAGCCTGGCGGGAGTTACTGCGGACCGAGCCAAGCCGGTCCCAGTCCAGCCGAACGGTGAAAGCGAGCGGCGCCGCATGTCGCTTTCACCGCTCGCTGGACTGCGACCGCTTGGCTCGGGTCCGCAGTAACTCCGCCAGGCTGTGCCGCGAAGAAACCATTTAAAAGCCCAACTTGAAGCACGGAGGAGAAGAGAAAGCCCTGGCGGGCTTTTAAATGGTTTCTTCGCACAGCCTGGCGGAGTTACTGCGGACCGAGCCAAGCCGGTCCCAGTCAGCGAACGGTGAAAGCGGAGCGGCGCTCGGCATGTCGCTTTCACCGTTCGGCTGGACTGGGACCGGCTTGGCTCAGGTCCGCGCGGCGAACTGCTCAGCCTTGGGCAAATCCCGCCGGACGATCTCGCCGCCTCTTTGGCGTCTCCTGTGCGGGGTTCCCGAAGTACATCAAGACGTAGACTCGAGTATAAGCCGAGGGGGCGCTTTTCAGCACAAAAAACGTGCTGAAAAACTCGGCTTATACTCGAGTATATACGGTATATATATATTTATTTGCATTTATATCCCGCCCTTCTCCGAAGACTCAGGGTGGCTTACACTATGTCAAGCAATAGTCTTCATCCATTTGTATATTATATACAAAGTCAACTTATTATATATTATATATTATTTATTATATATATATATTATATATATATAATATATATTATTATACATATATAATATATATTTATATTATTTATTAACTTATTATATATACAAATTATATACAAAGTCAACTTATTGCCCCCAACAATCTGGGTCCTCATTTTACCTACCTTATAAACGATGGAAGGCTGAGTCAACCTTGGGCCTGGTGGGACTTGAACCTGCAGTAAATTGCAAGCAGCTGCTGTTAATAACAGACTGCATTAGTCTGTTGAGCCACCAGAGGCCCTATTTTATTTTATAGTGCTGTCATGTATGTATTGCTTTAACCAACAAACTAGCAAACCAAGTGATATGGTCACAATTATTTGGGAGAAAGCATGTTTTTAACTCAGCCAATCATTATGCTTTTAAATAAATTATACATAATCATGTATACTCTTGTTACTTAAAAGTGTTTGCAAATGAGGCAGGAACAAACTGAATATGAGCAGCAAAAGATAAAAGTGTCCTAATGACCAAACATCTGCACAATGTACCTAAAATTGAAATTTAGGGCTTTTTTTTTAATTTGATGACCAAGTATGCAATTATGGACTGAGCTGATTTCCAGCTCCATACTGTGGCATACTAGTTTCAATAGCAAAAGGTTTCCTTGTTTGGAAGGTTTTCAATGTCTGGATGCACCATTATAGACATCTGCAGCACATTAAAACTATGCCATTTGTCCTAAGCAACAGGAACAATGCCTTGTGTATGAGTGAAAGTCATGTGGTTCTTTCAAGAGATGATACAGAATAAATATCGGGCATTGAAAGCAAGCCTTTTAGGAGAAAGAACTCAATTAAAACAGAGAAAATTAGCTACAATAAGGTGTCTCCCTGTCTCCCTCCACCTGGATCAAAATTCTAATGCAGAACTTGTACAATTCATTCAGACAGCTTAGCATCATGAGAAAAGGCATGGAGATACTCCGTGATACAACACATTACTTACTGTACATGCTCTTCTTTCGGTTTCAAGCATACCCAATGTAAGAAGTAGAATTTATACACACATATACAACTGTAACATCTAATTATAGGTGATCCTCAATTTACAACCATTCTGGTACTGTTCGAAGGTACATCAGAACTGAAAAATGTTAGCCCCCTCTAAGCGGTTTACAAAGTCAGCCTATTGCCCCCCAACAATCTGGGTCCTCATTTTACCCACCTTGGAAGGATGGAAGGCTGAGTCAACCTTGTGTCTGGCGAGATTCGAACCGCCAAATTGCAGGCAGCCAGCATTCAGCAGAAGTAGCCAGCAGTACTGCACTCTAACCACTGAACCACCATGGCTCAATCAGGGTCACATTATTAAGATTTGGGCACTTGGCAACCGGCATGCACTTATGATGCATACAGCATCCCAGAGTCATATGGTTGCTATTTGTTATTGTCCTAGTCAGCTTCCAACAAGCAAAGTCAGTGGGGGAAGCTGGATTCACTTAATAACCACCCAATACACTTAACAACAGGAATGATTCATTTAACAACCGTGGCAAAAAAAGGTCACGAAATCGGATGTCACCCAATTAATAACTGCCTTGCTTTGCAATGGAAATTCTAGTCCCAATTATGGTTATAAGTCAAGGACTACCTCTACTTAACACTCATAGTTGATTAAGTAACTAGGTGCTCTCTGAGCTTGCTTGTTTTCTTGCAGATGTTTCATTACCCTAACTAGGTAATTACCATCATCAGTGCTAGTAAAGAGTGCTGTTTGCAAGAAAACAAGCAAGCTCAAAGACCACCAAGGACCCCTCATTTCAACCCTCAGCTACAAATATTCTCCTTTATTGATTAAGAAACTTTCAATTAGTCATTTAAATACTCTGCAATTAATACACAAGAACTCTACTAAATTATGATTGCAACTATAAGATAGTAAAGAGATTCAGAATCGTATTGTCTATCTAGTGGTTGTCTGGAATTTTGCAGAACAGATCTGCTAGACCTAGCAGGGCCCAAATCTTTAGTAGTGCTTGCTGTAATTCATTGGTGCCCAACTCCCTATATTACCTAAAACTTCCTTAGTTTTTCGATGAATGCAATACATCAATATGAGTAGCCTTTTTTCATTTCCTAACTTTTTTTTAAATTTCATTTTGTCACAACAGTATACACAAACATTGTCATAAATAAAAAAAAATATCATGAAGAAAATATGTATATATATAAGTAAAGAATATGCATCAGCTATATTAATTTGATATAATCAAGGGAACAATAGGACAGGAACGGTAGGCACTTTTGTGCTCTTATGCACGCCCCTTATAGTCCTCTTAGGAATGGGGTGAGGTCAATAGACAGTTTTTGGTTGAAGATTTTGGGATTTTGAGTAAAGACTATGGAGTCAGGTAATGAGTTCCAAGCATTAACAACTCTGTTACAGAAGTCATATTTTCTGCAATCAAGTTTGAAGCGGTTGACATTAAGCTTGAATCTATTTTTTGCTCCTGTCTGGTCTATCTAGTGGTTGTCTGGATTTTTGCAGAACAGATCTGGTATTTATTTATTTATTTATTTATTTTTTCATATTTATATACCGCCCTATCTCCCTAAGGACTCAGGGTGGTTCACAGGCAGTTAAAATACATATAAATACAGATTAAAACAACAATTAAAAAACTTATTCTATAGCCAAATTATTAAAAACAGTATAAATAGTAAAAACCCATTAAAACCAGTAAATTTAAAATCTAATCCAGTCCCGCGCAGATGAATAAGTGTGTTTTAAGCTCGCGACGAAAGGTTCGGAGGTCCGGAAGTTGACGAAGTCCTGGAGGGAGTTCGTTCAGAGGGTGGGAGCCCCACAGAAGGCCCTTCCCTGGGTGTCGCCAGACGGCACTGCCTAGCTGACGGCACCCTGAGGAGTCCCTCTCTGTGAGAGCGCACGGTCGGTGAGAGGTATTTGGTAGCAGTAGGCGGTCCCGTAAATAGCCCGGCCCTATGCCATGGGCGCTTTAAAGATTGTCACCAACACCTTGAAGCGCACCGGAAGGCCACAGGTAGCCAGTGCAGTCTGCGCAGGATAGGTGTCACACGGGAGCCACGAGGGCTCCTCTATCACCCGCAGCTGCATTCTGGACTAACTGAAGCCTCCGGATGCCCCTCAAGGGGAGCCCCATGTAGAGAGCATTGCAGTAATCCAGGCGAGACGTCACGAGGGCGTGAGTGACCGTGCATAAAGCATCCCGGTCTAGAAAGGGGCGCAACTGGCGCACCAGGCGAACCTGGTGGAAAGCTCTCCTGGAGACGGCCGTCAAATGGTCTTCAAAAGACAGCCGTTCATCCAGGAGAACGCCCAGATTGCGCACCCTCTCCATCGGGGCCAGTGACTCGCCCCCAACAGTCAGCCGAGGACTCAGCTGACTGTACCGGGATGCCGGCATCCACAGCCACTCTGTCTTGGAAGGATTGAGCTTGAGCCTGTTTCTCCCCATCCAGACCCGTACGGCTTCCAAACACCGGGACAGCACTAGAGACCTAGAGAGACTTGCAATCTTATACTTTTGTCATAAGCCAAAATTTAAGTGTGTGAATGCAATAGGCATTCGACATCCCCACTACATGGAATCAGGTAACAAGGCCAATGTATCCAGCTGGAGCAGACATATAAATGCAAACCTTTTTGCCTTCTGGAGCAGGCAAACTTTATCATGTCAATTTGGGTTGCGGCAGATTTCTCTGTTCTCTCAGTAGCTTTCAACCTCTATTAATCCCCATCAGCCACAAAATATATTAAGGATCTTGGATCAGTCTTTTTTTTTCATAGCCCAAATAGGATTATTTTGAAAATAAAGGAGAAAGGAGAGAATAAGTACTGTACGTCGAAAGAAATGCAAATTCAGGATAAAACATTGCCTCCTAGAATTCAAGAAATCCAGGATGTTACAATTGTGTTTCAGCTTCAAATAATTCTCATCAACAGCAACAAAAGGGAAAAAAAATAAAACTCTTCTGTGTATTTATTAATCTCTAAAAACAAGCATCAACGTCAAAAGATGTTCTGCAGTATATAATTGTCTCTAACTGCATGCAGTGTTTCCCTCATTAACTAGATGGAGCTGATCTCTTCCTATGAGAATTCAAGTAATCCTCTGCAATTAATCCCCCATATTAACTATGTTTTCAGAAACTGTAGGAAAGTAGTCCCAAAGATGCTTTTTCAAAACGCAAGTGGACCTTGCTTTTCTTTGAAAACATTTCACTTCTCAGCCAAGAAGCTTCTTCAGTTCTGACTAAATGATGGAGAATGGAAGGATTTATATTCCTTGCAAGCATCTGGTCATTAATGTTAAATCAGCTGTTTTTTTAAAAAAAAATACATATAGTTTCTCTTTGTATACAATAACTACTTAGTGAACAGCATACTTCCTGAGTCAGTTTGTTTACATAACATAACAATAACATAACATTACATAACCTCTGGTGGCCTCTGGTGGCTCAGACTGTTAAGACAGTCTGTTATTAACAGAAGCTGCTTGCAATTACTGCAGGTTCAAGTCCCACCAGGCCCAAGGTTGACTCAGCCTTCCATCCTTTATAAGGTAGGTAAAATGAGGACCCAGATTGTTGGGGGCAATGTTGATTTTGTATATAATATACAAATGGATGAAGTCTATTGCTTGACACATTGTAAGCCGCCCTGAATCTTCGGAGATGGGCGGGATATAAATGCAAATAAAAAAAAAACATAACAATATTAAACTCCTAGTTTCTAACTCTGTTATCTAACCATCGGTAAAACAAGTCCCAAGTTCGAAAATATTCCTTTTCTTTTATCTTCAGTGTTAGTCTATCCATTTCGGCACAGTCTAATTTTTTTTAAATTATTTCTTCTTCTGTGGGTGTTCCCTCGTTTTTCTAGTGTTGCGAAAATACAATTCGTGCTGCTGTCAAAACACGTCAAATTAAATCAGTTGTCTCTTGAAAAAGCACCTATGGGACAACCGTGACTTGGATGACTGAGAATCTCCATAGATATGTAAGAAAGCAAGCGCTCCATGGCATAGGGCCGGGTTACTTACGGGACCGCCTGCTGCTACCGAATACCTCTCACCGACCCATCCGCTCCCACAGAGAGGGACTCCTCAGGGTGCCGTCGGCTAGGCAGTGCCGTCTGGCGACGCCCAGGGGAAGGGCCTTCTCTGTGGGGGCTCCCACCCTCTGGAACGAACTCCCCCCAGGACTTCGTCAACTTCTGGACCTCCGAACCTTTCGTCGCGAGCTCAAAACACACCTATTTATTTGCGCGGGGCTGGGTTAGTTTTTTAAATTTATTGGTTTTAATGGGGTTTTTAGTATTTATATTGTTTTAATAATTTGGCTATTTAATAAGTTTTTTATGTGTTATTTTAAATTGTATTTATATGTTTGCTTTTAATTGCCTGTGAACCGCCCTGAGTCCTTAGGGAGATAGGGCGGTATATAAATTTAAATAATAAATAAAATAAATAAATAAATTCAGAAGACGTTATAATGTTTCTGCAGTTCTGTGCAACAAAGTTTGGGATTTTTTAAAATCAAAATTAAATAAAAAGTAATTTCAGCAAGGATAACAATGTATGTGGTCTCATTTTCTCCATCTTTTTGTACACTCAAAATTTATTTATTTTTTAGATTTCAGCAACAACAACAAAAACAAAAACAGAGTTAGAAGGGATCTTGGAGGCCTTCTAGTCCAACCCCCTGTCCAGGCAGGAAACCCTACACCATCTCAGACAGATGGTTATCCAACATTTTCTTAAAAATTTCCAGTGTTGGAGCATTCACAACTTCTGAAGGCAAGTCGTTCCACTTATTAATTATTCTAACTGTCAGGAAATTTCTCCTTAGTCCTAAGTTGCTTCTTTCCTTGATCAGTTTCCACCCATTGCTTCTTGTTCTACCCTCAGGTGCTTTGGAGAATAGTTTGACTCCCTCTTCTTTGTGGCAACCCCTGAGATATTGGAACACTGCTATCATGTCTCCCCTAGTCCTTCTTTTTATTAAACTAGACATACCCAGTTCCTGCAACCGTTCTTCATATGTTTTAGCCTCCAGTCCCCTAATCATCTTTGTTGCTCTTCTCTGCACTCTTTCTAGAGTCTCAACATCTTTTTTACATCGTGGCGACCAAAACTGGATGCAATATTCCAAGTTTGGCCTTACCAAGGCATTATAAAGTGGCACTAACATTTCATGTGATCTTGATTCTGTCCCTCTGTTTATGCAGCCCAGAACTGTGTTGGCTTTTTTAGCAGCTGCTGCACACTGCTGGCTCATATCTAAATGGTTATCCACTAGGACTCCAAGATCCCTCTCACAGGTACTACTATTGAGCAAGGTACCACATATACGGTACCTGTGCATTTTGGGGTTTTTTGCCTAAATGTAGAACCTTACTTTTTTCCCTGTTGAATTTCATTTTGTTAGATAGCACCCAATGTTCAAGTCTGTCAAGATCCTTCTGTAACTTAAGCCTATCTTCTGGAGTGTTGGCTATTCCTGCCAGCTTGGTGTCATCTGCAAATTTGATGAGTTCCCCATCTATCCCTTTGTCCAAGTCATTGATGAAGATGTTAAAGAATACTGGGCCTAAAACAGAGCCTTGGGGTACTCCATTGCATACTTCCCTCCATGTGAATGTAGTTCCATTGAGGACTACACGTTGAGTGCGCTTGGTCAGCCAGTTATGAATCCATCTGGTGGTGGTGCTGTCTAACCCACATTTTTCTACTTTATCTAGTAGTAGGTTATGGTCTACTTTATCAAATGCTTTACTGAAGTCCAAGTAAATTATATTGACAGCATTCCTCTGGTCTACTAATTTTGTCATTTTGTCAAAGAATGCAATTAGATTAGTCTGGCATGATCTGTTTTTGACAAACCCATGTTGGCTTTTGGTTATTACTTTGTTTGCTTCTAGGTGTTCGGTGATTCGTTGCTTGATTATCGTTTCCAGAATCTTTCCCGGTATTGAGGTCAGGCTGATAGGTCTGTAGTTTCCTGAATCTGTTTTTTTTTTCCTTTTTTGAAGATGGGAACTACATCAGCTCTTTTCCAGTCCTCTGGCAGGTCCCCTGTGCTCTAGGATCTTTGAAAGATATAGTTCAGTGGTTCTGAGATCTCGTCTGCCAGTTCCTTCAGAACCTTGGGGTGTAATCCATCCGGTCCTGGTGATTTGAACTCATCTAGGGTAGACAGATGTTCACTTACCATTTTCTTCCCTATTTTACCTTGTGTTCCTAATCTGTTTTTTGTTTTTTCTACGGTTGTCCATCTCAATCAATGATTATATTCTCCCAAACTGCTTTTCCGTTTGCAGCCATCCATGTGACTTTTTAAATTAATTTTGAAAATGGTGATATTTGCTATCAATCTACAATGGATTGATAAACTGCAGGTTTAATACAGTTCATATATATGGCACCTATAATAAGTTTGGTAAACAAACCTTGGAGTAATATTGGGGAAGAAAAATCCATATAAATCTATGATGGTTATAAGAGAGATTTTGACTGCAAACATAGTAAAAACAGAAATAAATCAATAGTCTTTTTCACCTTTCTACTTTTCCTTTTCCAAAACTGCAATCTGCCATTGTTGCCTTTCAGTAAAAGGAAAAGAAAAAAGAAAAAGAGGGGAATATTTGCTGTGAATTTCATACCATTCTCTCTTGCAGCATCAAGCATAAACCATGCATTTTCAAAAGTGGTGAAAGGAATACAGTATAATGTAGCCATCTGCTGACTAAATGAATCCCCAGTAGTTATTTTCACTGGCACACAGTTAACACAATGTTAAAATGTGGTGGTTCATTTGAATTTTAACAGGTTCCCATATAAAGTTAGAGGATAAGGTAGCACCACCAAGAGAGCATGCTAGTTCACACTGTAACACGCTAAAATAGATTCACTGAAGTATAAAGGCTTAGAAAGCAAGAAAATATTCACTTGTGTACCCTAATACTTATAATTCTACTTCAAAAGCGTGACCAACCAAGCCTGAAACCCAAATGAAAGGGGTCCAGATAATCTGACCCCCTGAAGTTGTAGTAGAACCATTTTTTCCACCACCTTCTCTAAACATGAGGAATGGAAAACTAGATGGAAATTGTCCAGGCAGGTCAGATTAAGTAAAAGTTTTTTTAAGGAAGGGACAGACCAAGGCTTCTTTACATGGTCCCAGGAATATCTCTTCCTGCAATATTACTGCTGAACCCAACTGCAAATTATCCTCCTGGAGACTTTTATCAACCAGTAGGGGCAAGGATCTAATAAACGAGTAGTTGTACTAATAGATCCAACAGGGTCAAAACACTCCCAGATAACTGGGATAATAAATAACATATCTGAAGGAAACTGCTCCATGCATGGATCCCAACTGAGAATGAATTCAAGCAATTTTGTCCATTGGCTGCTCAATAAATTCCTCTGCACAGCCCTGTAAATGCTCATCTGAGCCCTACTTCCCAAGGAGGGACCGGATGACCTTAAACAGAGTAGTAGATGCAAAAGTGTGGAAAACTAGTGAAATTCTATAACTCTATGAGGCAGGGCCGCTGAGAGGATTATTAAGTGCTGGAACAAGACTAATATGGCCCACCTCCCCCCATGCATGCACACGTGGCCCCCTCTGCACGCCCCCACACATTTGCGGTTCCCCCACATGCACACTTGATCCCCCCCACGCATGTGTGGCAGAGTGACCCGAAAATCATTTCCACACAAATGAAGTGTGACAAAATTTCCCCCTTCATGGGCCCCCTTTGAGCTCCATGGGCCCGGGAAAAATATACTGTCTGAACCCCACTCTTCAGGCCTGCTATGAGGGAGATCTTAAGCTCTGACCCAGATTGGTCTGATTCATTTTTTGTGATGGTGCTCTAGCCCTCTCTTGGCTCTTTTTAATACTCTAAACTTCTCCGTGAAGCACAGGGAGCATCGGGAGTGATGGCGAAGAGAGGGCGCACAGACGCAGTTCTGTTCAGGACTCTGGCCACCTTGTGACTCTATGGCTGTGCATCAGAGCCTAAAGGACTTCCTCTAGCTCCCTCTGGAATGTGAGTGGGTCCATCAGTCACCAAGAGCAGACCATTCAAATGGGTTTGGCTTCCCTGCAGAGGGAGGAAAAGTTGGAAAATCTCCTTATGTATTGGACTCCATATGATGGGTTCTTCCTATGTTAGGTTTCAGATAATACCTGGAAACAACAAAAGTTGCTTATTTTCTAAAGTTTGTTTTTAAAATTCATCTTTAAAATCACACTATGAACGTTACTTAATAGTCTATTTCAAAAAGTCAGTCTGACCTTGGAAGATTTAAAATATAAATATCTAGACAAGCCCACTGACGTTTCTTTTCAGCTGACTTTAAAGCAAAATAATGTGGCTGTCACTCCAAAGGGCCAGTAAGGAAACAGAAATAGAAATAAATTAGAGGAATTAAGAAAATTACAAAGTGCTAAATGAAATACTAATCAGGTGACACAAGGGGAAAGCAGCTATATATATACATACAATCTATGAAGCCACAGGGAAAAGGATACCAAGGAGGAATATAGCTCAGTAATATTCTCCAGGATTCCTGAACATAAGATTTGGGTGGACCAACAGTAAGTTTTTTCAATACTTTTCAATGAAAAAAATCATCTGGACCTACAGATTTAAATAGGTAAATTGATACCCCTTTAAAATATTTTTGTGAGAGTTATGCAATTCTTATTTAAAGGTGAAGAATACCTCCGAGCATGCAAAAACACACATGACATTCCTTGTGTGACTCCTTAACCAAATCTGTATTTTTTAGTATTGTATTACAACTATGGGACAGCCACGCTTGGTAAAATCTATGCTTCATCTTTCTTTTTTCATATATCTTTATGATTTTGGTTATGGAAAGAACCATCCATTTTTAATGTCCAGTGTATTTCCATTTCCAATGCATGAAAGTGTGGATGAGGAGCTACAAATATCATGTCAACCCTGAGCTACAAATATTCTCCTTTATTGGTAGACATAAATAATATTCTGTTTATTACTTCCTTTATTTATTTTAACCCAGATATGCCTTATATTATTATAGTATAAAAGAAAAGTAAGGAAAGTAGGAGGAGGAAGGAACATTCACTGCCTTGAGTTACTTATAAAAATAAAAAAGCAGGATAAAAACAATTATAATAAATAAACTAACAAGTTCATTAAGTTTTATTTCTCAGCAAAAGTTGATATTCTCAGCACAATGTGTACACAAGTTTTAACCTAGTTTGCGGAAGTTTATTTATAGGCATCATTCAATGAGGTTTTAGCTATGTGTATTGGAGGGGGAGACGATGGCTCAGTAGTTAAGAAGCTGAGCTTGTCAGCTGAAGAGCTGAGCCCGGGTTGGAGAGCTGAGGGCCGCATGACATGTGAGCTCCCATTCTTGCCCCAACTCCTGCCCACCTAGTAGTTTGAAACCATGAAAATCTGAGTACATAAATGGGTACCACTTTGGTGGGAAAGTAATAGTGTTCCATGTTTTGCCGCATGCTCTGCGCTGTGGCGTATAGTAATGCTGGTCACATGACTGCAGTAACATCTTCAGACAATGCTGGCACCCTTGGCTAAGAAATGAAACTGAACACTGCCCCCTAAAGTCAGACACTGCTAGCTGGGGGAAACCTTTACCTTTACTTTTATTAAGTCATATTTGCCTTCCTCATTAAAGGTCAACCTCATTGTAACTCTTCCCCTATCTTAATGTGATAGAATATCTAACAAAAAGGAGTAAGATCACTACAGAAAAGACTCCTCAGCTAGAGGATGGGGAAATGCAAGAAAAAGAGACAGAGTAACTCTGCTTTAAATATGCTAGATTTAAATAGATCTTTAGCACAATTTCAAAGTTCTGTTACATTATTCTACTAGCAATAAAGATCATTCCAGTAATCCAAGTGGTTTCTATTTTCTGAGTTTGTCTGCCTCAAAAGGGCTTAATGCCTAATAATTCTGAAGACTACGAATTTTGGAAGCCAATTTTTTGAATTTCTCATTGGGTGTTTTAATTATTTCCACTACCGCAAGATTTTCATTTCCTTCCACAGTGTATAAGTCTCTAACTGAGATCATTATTTCAAGTTTTTTATCTCATACCCTCACAGATTTTATTTTAAACCCTCCTGATCAAGCTCATTATCCTTGAGACAAATGCATTTTACGAATGCTTGTGATAGAATCCAACTTGTTCATTATGTGGATAACTCATGGCTATGATTCTAGAAATTGTAGAACTCTAACCCACCAACTCTCAGCTTTCCCACAGCTTGTGTGGCGCATCCAGATCACGTGCCTCCCCCCCCACCTCTTCATTCGCCTGCTGCTTGGACAGATAATAAACTCACCTATGCTGTGCAGGCTATGGCTGCTGCTGGAGACAGTTTATTTTATTTATTTATTTTATTTTATTTATTTTATTTGTCATAACAATATAACAATATATATATACAAGCGTTGCATAAAGGGTTATATAATATATGAACGTATATATGAGGAGAAACGAGGTACTAAAAACATATATATATACATAGGGGAAGAAACAGTAGGACAGGAACGGTAGGCACGCAAGTGCTCTTATTCCTTAGAGTCCTCTTAGGAAAGTGGTGAGGTCAACCGTGGACAGTTTTTGAGTAAAGCCTTTGGGGTTATGAGAAGAAACCACAGAGTCAGGTAATGCATTCCAAGTATATACAATTCTGTTACAGAAATCGTGTTTTCTGCAATCTAAACTGGAGCGGTTGACATTGAGTTTAAATCTGTTGGTAGCTCTTGTGATATTGTTATTGAAACTAAAAAAGTCATTGACAGGAAGGACATTACAACAGATGATTTTATATGCTAAACCCAGATCTTGACGAAGGCGACGAAGTTCCAAGTTTTCTAGACCCAAAATATCAAGTCTGGTGGAATAAGGTATTTTATCAGTTGGCCCATGCACTGTCACCGCCTCCTGTGCTGGCCATTCCCACCCTCCTTCACTTATTTTTGGGGTAGGGCTTATATTAGGCGCACACTTAAAAATTAGGCTAAGGCTTATTTTTGGGGTAGGTCTTTTTTTTGGGGAAACACAGTAAATCACCCTTTGAACAAGTTATTTCCCCATTCATGTCAATGTTAATCATGTCAATTTCTACTCATTTTGTTTTCTTAATGTATTAGTGGTAAAAATATTCTTTTTCTTGCCGGTTCTTTCTCAGGCTGCAAGGTTAGCTGTTCAATTATAGAGAAAATTTGAGCGATGGTTTTATTTGTTTGATTTCCATCATAGCTTTATCTCAGGAGCTTAAGGTAGGGTACATAACTCTATTTTTTCTACTGTCACACAACTTTATTGCCAAATTTGTGTTAGGTCCCCCTGCTGATGTGGTCATGAACTCACCCTCTGGAACCAATTTGCCTTAGAGTCCTCCTGGGGAATCTGCAGTTTTGCCCAGCAGAAGACATTTATTCTATCACTCACAATAAATAAATAAGCATGTAATGTGTCTGTATGCATATAATTTATTCATTTTCATGTTTTCTGCTTATATTTTTTTGCAAGTTCCAATTTCCCACAAGAAACAAAATATCATATGGAAGCTATAAAAGGCAACAAAAATAAATATATCATAGATGTGTTTCCTTATCTGCGTATTTTGCATAAACAGAGAATAAACAGAAAATATTTAGACAGGAGTTTCACATGGAATATTTCTATCTCCCCCAATTGCCAATTGCATTTGCATAAACTAGAGAATCTGTACATAAAATCATAACATAGATTTTATGGCATACTTTTCTAGCTAAGATTTATGGTAGCCATAATGAGCATATTATATTGGTTGGGGTGGGAGACTTTATAACCATTGGCTTCTGCAAGAAGACTATTATCTGGTTTGCTTGATCCAAATGACTCAGGAACAGCTTTTCTTAGTCTATTTCATTTTTAAATCCTTCATTTTTATGTAGCCTAACTTCTTTGAGTTAGATAGAAAAGAATATAGATTGGAGCAGGGGTGAAATCTACTTACCTTCCTTACCAGTTCGGAAGTGTGTCACATGCACGCACAGACCTGTGCATGTGCAAAACCTTCTGTGCATTCGCAGAAGGTAAAAAACACATTTACTTTCTGGTTAAAACCAGGAAGAAACGGCACCTGGGTGGGTGAGTGGAGCTTGGCTCCGCTGTCGCTACTGGATTGCCAAACCACCGACCACGGGCGCTAACAGATCATCAGATCCGGTCAGAACCGGGAGCATTTCACCCCTGGATTGGAGATATGACCTTCTCTTAAATATACAAATTAAGACTTTGTCTGAGCCTCTGGTGGCTCAGACTGCTAAGACAGTCTGTTATTAACAGCAGCTGCGTGCAATTACTGCAGGTTCAAGTCCCACCAGGCCCAAGGTTGACTCAGCTTTCCATCCTTTATAAAGTAGGTAAAATGAGGACCCAGATTGTTGGGGGCAATAAGTTGACTTTGTATATAAATATACAAATAGAATGAAGACTATTGCTAACATAATGTAAGCCGCCCTGAGTCTTCGGAGAAGGGCGGGGTATAAATGCAAATAAATAAATAAAAAAGACTTAAATTCAAATTCACAACTGAGATACTGAAGGAATAGGTGTTCTTTAATCTGCTGTCTGCAGTCCTTGTAATTCTCATAATTCTTCTCCAGACAGATTTATATTTTAATATAAATCATTTTCTAACAGATTTACTGCATAATTTTATTCACTTACAAATTTAATTTCATTGCCACCTGGTTATTTAGGTCCTGGATGAGTTAAATATCTTATTTTTGTCTCTGGTAAATAGTCACATGTCTTTCCTTAGTTGATTCAATCTTTTTATTGTTCCCACCATTTGAAAATATGAAAGGAAAGCCAACAGGCAGTGAAATCTGTAGACCAAGCAGAACCAGACCATTTTTTGTCCCAGGCTCCAAAAAACAACTAACAGTCCTTACCAATGATGCCACAGTATCTATGTGCAAGTCTCAATTAAATAGGGCTTACAGTCCTGGTGAACTGGGCATTTAGTTGCAGCCTCGTAGATAATAAAAAATTATCACTTAAAGTTATATTTATAATTTTGATTTTGCTTCAGCAAGCAGCAGCAGCGTAAACTTGAGAATGATTTCTTTAATTATTTCAGCCATGTGATCTTCCACTTCTGCAAAAAAGAAGTGTCATTATTGCATATTTTGATGATGATGATGATGATGATGATGATGATGATGATGATGATAATAATAATAATAATAATAATAATAATAATAATAATAATAATAATAATAATATAATTGGTTACCTAGGATGCTGGCAGCAACCTGTATCAACCATTATACCAGTCAATCATATTTGTGACACATTTTTAAATGTTCAGTTGACTTGAGTTTCATGTTTAATGAATAAAAGAGATAACAACAACAACAACAACAACAATAACAACAACAACTCATGGCTGGGCCTGGACGGCTATCAGGTGCTGTCCCTATGGTTATGGGAATGCTGGTCTTCATTTCGGTAGTGGCTTAGCCACCGTGAACCAACCCAGGCACCTACCATCACCAATTTTTATTTTTTTTTTACATTTATATCCCGCCCTTCTCCGAAGACTCAGGGCGGCTTACATTGTGTAAGGCAATAGTCTCATTCTATTTGTATATTTATATACAAAGTCAACTTATTGCCCCCCCAACAATCTGGGTCCTCATTTTACCTACCTTATAAAGGATGGAAGGCTGAGTCAACCTTGGGCCTGGTGGGACTAGAACCTGCAGTAATTGCAGGCAGCTGTGTTTAATAACAGGCTTCTTACAGCCTGAGCAACACCGCGGCCCTATGATGAGAAGAAATCCACAAAATTCCATACCGGATCAGTCATCGCCCGGATCAACAAGGACCATGTCAGATGCAATGGCTCCTGGACATCTGCCAAAAAATGGCAGATGGAGAACCAGGTTGTGCAACTATAAAGTGACTGGGACAAAAGCACAAAACTTGGACAACTGAAGAAAATCGAGATGTAACAGTGATATCCATTGTCATCGGGGCACTTGGTACCATGTCCAAGAATTTTACAAAACACATCAAGAAATTGCAGCTTCCTGCAATAACACCAGCAGAACTGCAAAAAACTGTGCTACTCAGAACATCATATATTTTAAGAAGATACCTGGTTGATACCTAGGACGCTGACAGCAGCCCATATAAACCATTAGCACCAGTCAATTGTATTTGTGATACATTTTTAAATGTTCAGTTGACTGAGTTTCATGTTTAATGAATAAAAGACATCATCATCATCATATCATCAGATATACTGCTGGGATTGTAAACTGGACACAGGCAGAGCTGGACACCCTGGATAGGAAAACAAGAAAACTGATGACCATATACTATGTGCTGCACCCACGTAGTGACATCGATAGGCTATATTTGCCCAGAAAAGTAGGTGGCAGAGGACTTTTGCAAATGAAGCGGACAGTTGAAGAAGAGAAACATGCTCTGGCAGATTATATGAACGACAGTGTTGAACCAGCTTTGATGGAGGTCAACAAGAGGAAGCTGCTAAAAGTACAGCGAACCAAGTATCAATATAGGAAAACAGCGATGCAAACTCGAGTTGACAGCTGGTGCAACAAAGCACTGCATGGACAGTTCTTTGACAAGAACCAAGGAAAAGTAGATAAGGAAAAGACCGGCTGACCAACAGAACACTGAAGAAAGAAATGGAAGGCCTGATTCTTGTAGCCCAAGAACAAGCCATTAGAACGAATGTAATCAAAGCCAGAATAGAAAAATCTGATGATGACCCCAAATGCAGACTCTGCAAAGAAGCAGATGAAACCATTGATCACATACTGAGCTGCTGCAAGACAATAGCTCAGACTGACTACAAACAACGTCACAACACAGTTGCTCAGATGGTCCACTGGAACTTGTGTCACAACTACCATCTGCCTGTGGCAAAGAACTTGTGGGACCATAAGCCTGAAAAAGTGATCGAAAATGAGCATGTAAAACTACTGTGGGACTTCTGAATACATACTGACAAAGTTTTGGAACACAATATCCCAGATATTACGATTGTGGAGAAGAAAAAAGCGTGGATCATCAATATTATTATTATTATTATTATTATTATTATTATTATTATTATTATTATTATTATTATTAATAATAATAATAATAATAATAATAATAATAATATTTTAATTTGTATACCGCCCTTCTCCCGAAGGACTCAGGGTGGTTTACAGCCAAGATAAAATACAGCAACAACACATACAATACTAAAAAACAGACATTAAAAAACTTATTCAATTTGGCCCCATTTTAAAATACAATCAAACCCTATAAAATTAATAAAAATTTAAAACCCATATAATCAGCTAAAAGATTTAAAAATTCAAGCCAGTCCTGCAAGACAGAATAGATAAGTCTTAAGTTCGCAGCGAAAGGTCCGAAGGTCAGGTAGTTGTCGAAGTCCAGGGGGAAGTTCGTTCCACAGGGTAGGAGCCCCCACAGAGAAGGCCCTTCCCCTGGGAGCCACCAGTCGACATTGCTTGGCTGACGGCACCCTAAGGAGTCCCTCTCTGTGAGAACGCACAGGTCGCTGGGAGGTAGAAGATGGCAGTAGACGGTCCCGTAAATATCCTGGTCCTAAGCCATGGAGGTGGTAACCAATACCTTGAAGCGCACCCAGAAGACAACAGGCAGCCATGCAGTCTGCACAGGATGGGTGTTACATGGGAGCTCCAAACCGCTCCCTCTATCACCCACGCAGCTGCATTCTGGATTAACTGGCGCCTCCGGGTGCTCTTCAAAGGGAGCCCCATGTAGAGAGCATTGCAGTAGTCCAAGCGAGAGGTAACAAGAGCATGAGTGACCGTGCATAGGGCATCCCGGTCCAGGAAGGGGCGCAACTAGTGAATCAGGCGGGCCTGATAAAATGCTCTCCTGGGGATGGTCGTCAAGTGATCTTCAAAAGACAACCGCCCACCCAGGAGAACGCCCAAGTTGCGCACCATTGCCATACCTGGTGACAGCAGAATTGACGAGAAACAACTTGAAAAACTCACCAGATATCAGGACTTGAGAATCGAACTGCAGAGACTCTGGCATAAACCAGTGCAGGTGTTTACAGTGGTACTCGGCACACTGGGTGCTGTGCCTAAAGATCTAGGCAAGCACTTAAAAACAATTGGCGCTGACAAGATCACCATTGGTCAGCTGCAGAAGGCCACCTTATTGGGATCTGCTCGCATAATCCTCCGATACATCACACAGTGTTAAACGCTTGGGAAGTGTTTGACTAGTGATTAATGATACGAAATCCAGCATAGTTATCTCGTTTGCTGTGTATACTGTCATTTTGTGTATAATAATAATAATGTATGATCCACCGACAATCCAAACTGCCAACTTTGCAACAAAAAAGTCTAAGCTGTTTCACATTTAATATGTGAATGCAGCAAAATCGCACAAACTGATTTCAAAGCTAGACACAACTGAGTTGCTAAATTAATCCACTGGTCATTATGTAAAAAATACAATTTACCTGTATCCAAAAAGTCATGGGAACATAAAGTGGAAAAAGTTATAGAAAATGAGAAGGTGAAGATCTTGTGGGACTTTCAAATACAGACAGATCGTCATTTGGAACAGAACACGCCAGATATCACAGTTGTTGAAAACTGAAACGTACAATTTATTGACATTGCGGTACCAGGAGATGCCAGAGTCAAAGAAAAAGCCAAAGAAATATCATAACTTGGCCATTGAAACTACACCACTATGGATGAAAATCGAGATGTAACAGTGATACCCATTGTCACCGGGGCACTTGGTACCATGTCCAAGAATTTTATAAAATACATCAACAAATTGCAGCTTCCTGCAATAATAGCAGTGGAACTGCAAAAAATTGTGCTACTTGGAACATCGTACATCTTAAGAAGGTACTTGATTGATACCTAGGATGCTGGCAGCAACCCGTATCAATCATTAGCACCAGTTAATAGTATTTGTGATGCATTTTTGAATGTTCAGTTGACTGAGTTTCACATTTAATGAATAAAGTAGGAAAGTGCCTGCGGTGGCTACTTACAACAGAATTAAAATCCAGCCATCCAGAAATTAATATACAAATGCTCATGTTTCAAAACATCAGAAAATTTAGAATATGTATTAAATCTACACAAAATTATGAGCGATCTAATGATTCTAATACAGAATTGGCTTAGAACAGTTGGTAAAGGGTTTATAATAAAAATGATGATGCTGTACTTCATAAATCAAAGTCTAGAAAGAGAACTACCTGTTTTTTCTTTTGCCTCAAATGATGTGCTGTTTATGCCCTGCTATACTGTAATATAACATCAATTCAATTTAAATAATTTTGTATATAGACCAACTATATTCAAAGTAAATCAGTTTTTATTTGGGATACATTTCAAAAAACATAAGCATATTCTAAATAGGTCTTTTATTCTAAAAAGGTAAAGGTAAAGGTTCCCTCGCACATACAGTATGTGCTAGTCGTTGCCGACTCTAGGAGGCGGTGCTCATCTCCGTTTCAAAGCCGAAGAGCCAGCACTGTCCGAAGACGTCTCCCTGGTCATGTGGCTGGCATGACTCAATGCCAAAGGCGCACGGAACGCTGTTACCTTCCCACCAAAGGTGGTCCCTATTTTTTCTACTTGCATTTTTACGTGCTTTCGAAACTGCTAGGTTGACAGAAGATGGGACAAGTAACAGGAGCTCACCCCATTACACAGCAGCACTAGGGATTCGAACCGCTGAGCTGTCGACTTTTTGATCGACAAGCTCAACGTCCTAGCCCCTGAGCCACCGCATCCCCCTTTGTTGTGCCTCACCCGCCCTCCTCTCCGCAGCCGGCCCCTCCCATCTCCTGCTATCTGAGTCAGAGTCTGATAATGAAGAGGAACGGCCTGGCATGCCTCCAGCCCCCAGCCCTGGCACCATGCCCGGACAGAATGTCAGGAATGAGCAAACAAACCTCCCTTCTACAGAGTGTGAGCACAAAGCCAGCCACGTGCTAGAATTGCCGGCAGCAGATCAGGAGGACGGAAAGTCACAGTGGACGGATCCCCGCTTCCGGAGAATTGAGAGGTGACGTCAGCAAAAGGAAGGGGGGCAGGCCTGGATAAGTGCTGAGTCATGGTGCCACACCCCATGGCCTATATAAAAGACCAGCTTGAGTCAAGCAATTTGAGTCAAGCAAAGTCTCATCTGGGTTGCTGAAGTCACACCTTGGATTCCTGCCTGCCCTGAGAACTCTGACAGGAATTTGGCAAAGCTGCAGAGGCTTTGTGGCCACACTTGATACAGACTTCCCAGACCCGGCCGTCGGGGGGGGAGTGGGACACAACACCCTTTTATTCTAAAGAAGAGGTTAAAAGACCTCCTCTATTCTAAAAAAAAAAGTGTTGTAAGTGTTGTACCTTGATGAAAGTATCTTTTCTTTTATATACACTGAGAGCATATGTACCAAGACAAATTCCTTGTGTGTCCAATCACACTTGGCCAATAAAAAAATTCTATTCTATTCTATTCTATTCTATTTGAACTAAGAATTTCATAGGACAGCTTTTTCTTAAAATTATGGTTTCTCTTTAAACCACCATTTATGTCCCTTTATACACATTATATCCAATTTCCCACTGAATGAATTAACAACTGTGTTAACTCACCAGATTTTTTTTTTATAGGGTCACACAAGGGGGAAAAAATCTATTGTCATATTACTTGCAGGTGCAAGAAAAATGTGTTCTGTTAATGCTGTGATAGCAAGTTACAAAGCTGCCTGCCTGCCCAAAGCGATTGGTTTAGCACAGCTGACTGAAAGATGCTGAGAACCAGATTTTGACAAGAGGCTGTGATTAGAGATGTGTGTCAGTACGCAGAAACGATTATTCAGCTGGGTGACAAATGTAGCTCCTCTTTGTAAAACAGTTGTAAAACAACTTTAAACTCTACCCAGATATTGACAACTATTATGTTTGTTTAATGGGATAAAATGGAACACTTTGACATATTCCAGTCATTCTAGTTTCTAGACTAGGGTCTCCATGCTGGTTGGGGAATTCTGGGAGTTGAAGTCCATAAGACTTAAAGTTGCCAGGTTTGGCGAGTCCTGCACTAGACTAAGAGAAGGGAGAAAAGCCCAGCTATCTATAAGAAAACAATACAATTTTATTGTATAAAATATAACACAAGCTTTGATAGATGAATATTTCATTATTCTATAGTATTTCTTTGTATATAACTCACTCAAGCAAAAGAACAGAACTGCTATCATTGCTTCTACCTTATGATATTTGTATCATTACAAAAGCACAATATGTTTTGGTAACAAGCACCGATGATCAGTGTGGATGTATACTGTCACTGAATAATGAAAAATAATCTACACAGCCTGGTAATAAAATCTCTAAAAGAGATTTACAAAATGATTTAATAGGGTAGAGAAATCAACCAGTCAATATACATCTTTGGAAAATGAATAGGAAGAAGTTCCCCTCTTTTTCGTTTTCCTAAGAAATTACATCAAATGAAACTGTACAACCAAAACAAAGTTTTCCATGCAAGGCAGTAATATAACAATCAAACTCAGAGCCACAGGACCATCAATAGCTTCTAGTCTTTGCACCAAGGATCAGAGAGGCAGCGTGGTTATGGAATTTATGAAAGCCTGCTGAAAACAAAACTAAAACCAAATAAATAAAAGATAGCTCCAAGCAACTCCTGGGCCTTCCAGTAATCTTGCCACTGTAGATTACAAAAGCAATTTTCCTAGGTCTTTGAAGCAGCTGAACTATCTAACTTGAGAACTGGTCCAAGTCCCCAATGGCTTGGGACTAAGGGAAATGGAACTAAGAGAAATGGAAATTGGACACACCCAAACAGCACTGGCAGGCATCTCAAGACAGAGTCTTCCTGGCTTCTTTTCCCATCTTCCATGAAGTTCTGGAAATCGTCTTCCACTAAGCTTGATATCTAGGAGAGGGGATTGCAGAGAGAGAGGGTGGGGGAAGTAATGCTCATCTAATGGCGACAACTGAGACTGGAATGTCCATTGCTAACCAATGTGGTTGTTAAGTGAGTCAACTAGACAACATAGTATCAACAGTAGAAACTTTCAATTTTCTAGGTTCTACCATTTCGCACGATCTAAAATGGATAGCTAACATCAAAAACGTCATCAAAAAAGGACAACAAAGAATATTGTTTCTGCGCCAACTCAGAAAGCTCAAACTGCCCAAGGAGCTGCTGATCCAGTTCTACAGAGGAATTATTGAGTCTGTCATCTGCACCTCTATAACTGTCTGGTTTGGTTCTGCAACTCAATAAGACAGACACAAGACAGAGGATAATTGAACTGCAGAAAAAACAATTGCTACCAACCTGCCTTCCATGGAGGACCTGTATACTGCACAAGTCAAAAAGAGGGCTGTGAAAATATTGAACATAAGCTGTTTCAACTCCTACCCTCAAAACGACGCTACAGAGCACTGCACACCAGAACAACTAGACACAAGAACAGTTTTCCCCCGAACGCCATCACTCTGCTAAACAAATAATTCCCTCAACACTGTCAAACTATTTACTAAGTCTGAACTACTATTAATCTTCCCATCGTTCCCATCACCCATCTCCTTCCACTTATGACTGTAACTTTGTTGCTTGTATCCTTACAATTTATACTGATATTGTTTCCTGATTGCTTATTTGTAGCCTATGACTATCATTAAGTGTTAAATTTGTACCCTATGACTATCATTAAGTGTTGTACCTTGATGAAGGTATCTTTTATGTACACTGAGAGCCTATGCACCAAGACAAATTCCTTGTGTGTCCAATCACACTTGGCCAATAAAAATTCTATTCTATTTGATTTTATGACCTTTTTTTGTCACAGTTAAGCAAATTACCACAATAATTAAATGACTCACATGGTTCTTATGTGATTCTGGCTTCCCCCATTGACTTTGCTGGTTGGAAATCCCCCGAGAACTTTGTAAATGGTAATCATGTGACACACACACACCCCCCCCCAGGATACTGCCACTATCATAAACCCATGCCAGTTGCCAACTGTCCAAATTTTGATTGTGTGACTGCAGGAATATGACGGCTGTAAGCGTGAGGGCAGGCCATACGTTACTCTTAAGCCCCTCTTAACTTGAAGTGTTATTAAACGCAAGATGGTAAATCAAGAACTACCTGTACATCTACTCTCTCCCTTCTTCTACTGTTCCACTCCAAACCTATTTATTATCCATCTTTTTCTGCAGGCAGGTTACATAGCTTTCTTTCTCCCCTTTTTTTCTTAGTCCTTTCTCTCCCAAAATCTATCTGGCATACACAGAGTGGCTTTTCAGTCTCCTTTTTCTTACTTTTTAAACTTTTGACTCCAAAAGCAAAGATGTATGTACCAATATCCTGCACCCTGGCACATTCATCCAAAGCACACATTCTGGCTATGACAAAGACGAGGTCTTATTGGGTACAGATTTGCTCTCTTTCTAGTAAACTGCAATGTGTGTGTGTTCTATTCCTTACAGGGCCTAGAGATTGTTGTTTCTCCCCATACTTCTTATATCCTATTTGAATGATCTTTCCCCAGTAACATTCTTAACTTTCTTCATTGCCAATTCCCATTCCCCGTTGTTCCTGCACTGATACCATGTGGATGTTTTTTATGTATTCGTTGCCATTCCCTCAACACTTATTGTTTTAAATGCTTATTTTCTCATCGAAAGTTATTTCCCTTGTGACTGCTACATTCCCCCTCATTGCCATTTTTTACTTCCATTGTTTTGTTCCCCAGTGAAATCCAACACTGTTCTCTGAGGCATGTGTGATCACCTCACCATTTTTGTAGTCCATATTTACCCTGGGGTGAATGCTTTTTAAATCCTGTTCAGTTAAAAAAAATCTTTTTCTCCTACTAATATCTTTTGGGAGGTCCTTGGATAATACTGTATCTCATACTTAGCTTTGACTCAAACCAAGAGGCAATTTTGAGAGGAAAATACAATTAATGGGGAGAATAAATAAAGAATAAATGAATATAAATCTGATTTAGAACAACATGCAAGTGAAAAATTAACTGGTAGCAATTTACCTGAAGGGAACATTAATGGGATAATCTGGGGCTAAGATTCAAATTAATTTATTGGATGGACTAAAATAGGAAATTAATTCACTTTCCCCAAGTGAAAGTTAAAATTTAATTGTTATCTTCTCTAAGTTTACATTTGTGCATATAAATTAACATGCTAATATTCTTCAGCTTTGAATTTGTTTGAAAGCCTTCCCATATTAATTATTCTTGGAGCAAACCCAAAGAATTATGATTATATTCTGCATCATTTAAATTGCTGAACAAGACTCCTGCTTTTTATTATGTTTTCTGCATTTAAAGTTTTAAAAAAGATAAAGTCTTTATAAAGCTGGAGTTTCTAAATAGGCTAACACATTTTTAGCACTGTAAAAAAACATCTAAGACAAAAGGTTTAACGCTTGGACATACTATTTCTATTTGATCTCATAACAGAATCGTGACAAAAATGTAGCTTTTTAAGTAAAAGACATTATTGCTTTGCTTTTGAAAACTCTATTCCCAATTACAGAAGTAAACAGTAATTCAGAATGTGTTTTACTAGATCTTGTTTTCAATCATTTCAAATCTATAATGTTCTTTGTTCTGGGGATTTGGGGAAAGCATTGTTCTTGAAATACAGCATCCACTTTCCCATTATATCTATGTCTTCATACTGTAATATTTTATCCTTAGATTACTTTATTAAGTCCTGAAACAGAGTCAGCAGAAAAATACATATCCTAAGAGAGTGAGGAGGCCATCATCCATTACCTCTTAAAGGACAGGTCACATACAGGGAAAGCAAGTTAATGAATCAAAATTTATTTCAGGACAATTTGGTACAAGGGACTGATTTTTCAGAGTTTTAAAACACCATATAGGGAACTAAGTGCCTCGGTATATACAAGAATGTAAAGAAAAAGCATACATTAAAGTAATAAGAAACTGACATATTGTTCTATACAATATTGCCAACAGCAATAGCACTAGCACTTAGACTTATATACCGCTTCACAGCGCTTTACAGCCCTCTCTAAGCGGTTTACAGAGTCAGCATATTGCCCCCTAACAATCTGGGTCCTCATTTTACCCACCTCAGAAGGATGGAAGGATCAGTCAACCTTGAACCTGGTGAGATAGCCTCAAACAATTATATTTAGGCTTTAAAAAGCAGGGGTATTTTCAATATCTCAAAATTACATTTGATTAAAATGAAAAAGTTCACTAGATATCAGACAATCTTGGATAGTAACAAGTAGTAGCGCTCCCCCCAAAAAAAATGGGTAGCAGAATACAGATAGTCCTTGACTTACGACCACAACTGAGCCCAGAATTTATGTTTCCCAGTGAGAAATTTGTTAAGTGAGTTTTGCCCCATATTACGACCTTTCTTGCGAGAGTGTTAAGTGAATTACTGCAGTTAACTTAGTAACATGATTGTTAAGTGAATTTTGGCTTCCCCATTGACTTTGCTTGTCACAAAGTCGCAAAACCTTGGGACAGTGCACCTGCCAGTTGCCAACATCCAAATATTTATCACGTGATCATGGGGTAGATGCTGCAAAGGTTGTTAGTGTGAAAAATGGTCATAGCAATGGTGGGCTGCTGCCGGTTTGGACCAGTTCTACCAAACCGGTAGTTCCCACAATCAGCTGGCCCCACCCACCCGCCCCCACCCTATCCTGTCCTATATTTCCTTCTTTCTGGCTCAGCTGATTTGTGCGGGACAGCTGATCTCCAGGCCTCCGCTGTTCTACTTAGCGGGGCTGCCTTAGAAGGTAAGCAGCTGAGCTTCAAACTGTTGTATTTTGAATGCTGTGTGCAAGCGCACTAGGCGCTCTCTCTCACAGAACCGGTTGATAAACCGTTGCAGTCCACCACTGGTCATAAGTCACTTGTTTTAATACTGTTGCAACTTCGAATTACCAATAATTGTAAGTTGAGGACTTCCTGTATTACATTTGCTTTTTTAAAGCATTTGTACTCGGCACAATAGTTACGAGCTTCAGAACAAGAATCTGTAAGCCATTATTCTGCAGTATATCACCAAAGTCAGTTATAACTGAGCTGGAATGAAAACCGCAACAAAAACTTTTGTTAAGTAAAATAATTCCTTAATGCACTCTTGTTATAAAGAAAATACATAGTTGCATTTCACAAATTGTACCTCTTTCCCAGGAACTAAGAAACGTTGGAGGAAATATTGCTTTTAAATATACAAATACATTCATTTAAAACAGTCCCCTATGTGTAACAAAAGGATCATGAGTTTGGATGTTGCTGTTTGTAAAAAATTAAAATAAAAAAGATCAGAAAAGGCCACTTTTAAAACAAATTACTTTCTAGCTGTTTTGACAAAAACGAGGACAGCTGATATTAACCAGAGCAGCATATTGCTGTTATCTACAGCTCACTCAGGCTCATTAGAGAAACAAGATGATTTTCACAGAATAAGGATGAAAGAGGAATCTATTAGCAAAAATAGGTCAAGCCACAGTATATATAATTTGCTGAACCATTTTTTATGAGGCAATATGTGGTTTGCCACCAGATGTCACTAGGTTCTTATTCAAATAAGTACCAGCCTAGTAAAGAACCTTGCGTACCTTTTACAGCCCTATGATTAAGGGTAACTCTTTTTTTGCTAATACAGCCACTTTTTAAGATGAACAATTTTAAAGAGATTTTAACCTATATCTTATATATCAGAGTGCTTCAAAGTATTTCTGCATACTGGCTCATTTATTCATAATCATTCTTCAATAAAATTGTGCAAATTCGCAAGTCATTACATGGTTCCCTGTCTTCTTTGACATTAGTTATGATTCCTGTCTCTCCATCCATGTTTCTCCAACACTTTGTCCATTATCTTATTCATCCCAACTTGATGATCTTCAAAATTCCTGCCTGAGTAATGAGATCTGTTGATCAATGGAATATGTTGCGTTGGAAAAGCAATTGGAGGAAGCATACCTGACGTGATAGAAAATTAAAACTTATATAAAGGGGAAGAATTTAATAAATCAATCATATATACTGGGTTCTGGGTGGGAATTGAAATCCACAATTATCTGGTTAAGGAAGGTAAATTCTGCCAATTTTTATTGTATTAAGCTCAAGATTGTGTTTAGGAAGAAATCTAGATTTTTTTTTAATGTTCAACTATTTATTGTGTCAACAAAGATTGTTTTCATTTTGACAGAATGAAATTGATGCTTTTGGAAAAACAAAATATATCTCCTACATTATGGGCAATCACTTATAAGAAACCACTGTATATACCCAAAACTAATTTGCCTTTAAAATGAAGTTATTTTCTTAGATTCACAAATAATATAATTGTAACAGATCTATTATTTCAATATAATCTTTTGTTTATGAGGAAGATAAAGGAATTGCCTTTAATTCTGGGTTATCTTCCCCTTAGATGAGCACAATCAATTTTTTCTTCTTCGCTATTGCAATGTTCATTATTATTTGATGAGGTTGTCCTTCTTGGGTGTCAGTGATGGAAAATACTATCTTAATTAAGATTTCAGTGTTCTATGTACATGACTCTGGATAAAAGTAATACTTGAGTGGATTCTTCTTCATATTCCTTTCACTTGTTCAAAGAATCATTGTCAGGTGCATGAAATCAGGAACCAGGGTGGCTCAAATGTGTACAAGTTTATTCCGTGCTATCTCTCTGCACCAACTAATGGTGAAGGCAAATTGGCAGCAGAAAAGAAACAGTGGAATGGAATTCAAGGAGGTTAGACTTAGATCTCTTGTGGGTACTTTGGGAACTCCAAACTGATGACATGCTTGACCCCTCCCTCAGGCTCAACCTAAAATAATTTTGTATTAATTGACATACCGTATAATTCAGATTTTTATTTAATACCCCCCAAATCTCCACCCCACTATTTTCTTCTTTTGCACAAGCTGGTAATGTATCTGCAAAAGTATGCCTCGGACAAAAAGCTTCAATTATCTCCGACAAGTGATGATTTAGTACTACACTTAAAGCAATATATTTAGCTTAAACATTGAAATTAGAGTCTGATGTTTGACAAGTAAACCTTTTCAAGAAAAGGTCACACTTGCATAAATACTCCATCGCAATACATATAAAACATTAATGCCACTGGGTCATTGGGTGGCAGATCTAAGAAAGAGGAAAAAAAAGAGGTAATGAATTAAAGCCCAAAGCCAGATAATTATTCTGTGGAACAGAAAAAGAAAATCCTATTTTAGCCTTAAATGTAATAGATATAAATAAAAATAACATGTAAGTGATATTTTAGTTGGTATGTATTTTAACACATAGAAAGCCTGCACAGCCTAATGGGAAAAAGTTTGACTTTTATTGTCTTATAGTTTCATAGCTACTAAGAAGAGGATGAATAAAAGTGAAAACAGGTTTCAATTCATTTATTTAACTAAATTTGATGATAAAATTTGGAAAGTTGTGGTAGATTCATTGGATGATGGAGAGAGGGCTCCCCTGGGGGAGTAAAGAGACATTGCAGCCTGGAATCAATTTGGAAGAGGAAATGTTTGAGATTAACCAGACTATATCTGTCATTTCTCATGGGAAGGTAATCAGTCTGGTGAGATTCTTGTTCAACAATAAAGAATTGCTTAGGCTTATTCACAGGTTTGTTCTGGTTGCTTGCACCTGACAATATTCAGTTTAATTAAATTCATCCTATTTGTTCTCTGTAGAATGGAAATTTCACAGCAAAACACATTCTCTTGCAATTTGCCAACTTCAAAATTTGTCAGTATGCTCTTCTTCTCATGTGTATTGTAGTTAGCACCCACCCCTCCCTCTCCTAGAAAAATGAAATATTCTAGGAAATATTAAAAATGCAGAATATTATACCTTCCTGGATGAGAAAAGGAGAAACACGCTCTTGGAAAGCGGCTCCCACCTTTGTTAATAGCCCCAGAAAGACACAAGACATCTTATCTAAAACACAAAGACCTTGAGCTCCAGGGTGATGGGATTAAGACATGGCCCTCAGGACATGATAGGATTAGCCCTCTACCCATCTCACCACATGGCACCTGGGAAGATTTACATCACCCAGCAAGGCTCAACCAAACTTGGACTCAAAACACAGCCTACAGAGTTGCCCCTGCATGGCCCCATGGGAGTCTGACAACCAATTCAGAATACAAACTCAAATTCAAAGCCCAACAGAGGGCAAAAAACCCAAGGTACTCTCAGCATCTCGCCCCCTTTCTTCTGCTCAGGAACTCAAGCCATGTGATAAACCCTTTTTCCAAACAACTTCCATGAGTCCAATGCCTTTTTCCACTTGGAACTGAACCCAGAAGGATATTTCTTCCAACACTATCATACCACATTTTCTGCCATATAAATTTCATTCGGTCCCTTCTCTGCTCTTTCTGTTACACAGAGATCTGAAATGTTACCTGCTTCAGCACTCTTTCATATACTGCTCTTTTTGCAAACAAATGTCAAAGCCAGTAGTTTTTTAAAACCACATCACCTACCCACAAACTCCCAAACATCACCCCCTCAGTCCATGTCACACTGTTTGATGTGCACTACGTTTGCACATCCTTGGCTCACAGTGTTGTGTTTCCATGTTACTAGAGATTAAGCAGCTAATGGACATTTAATTATTGTCATGAGCATTAACTAGGTGTTGCTTAGATAAACATATTAAGTCTATGTAAACATTCAGGCGTATTAGACTAATGTTAAGTTGATTTTCCTCTCCATTTAATTGGTTATGAACCTTCCTGTAAAGAAAAAATAGAGTATCAAATAAATGTATTTTAGGATAAAAGGAATATGTGTTACCAAAGATACTAATACCATAGAGAAAATATCCAAAGCAAGGAAAGCAGCATAAATATTAGGAATAAATAAGAGCATGGCCGCAAAGGACTAAACATTAATATAAACATAATCTAGCGATTGGGAATCTCCATATGTATCAGTTGAACTAATATATTAATATATTAAAATAACCCCTTAAAAAGTATTCTCTAGAATGGTCTTGGCACTGAAAATTTAACAATGTAAGTACTGGACCAGCCACCCAAAGAGGAAAAAAGATACTATAATGGAGAAGGTCTTTGTTTGTGTATCCTCCTCCTAAATTTGCTATGCAAAAAGCATTCAAAAGTGGTTTCAACTGAAGAAATGGGTAACTTTATTTGGGAGCAAAAAACCTTTAATAATCAATAATCCTTAAGTATCTGAATTCCATATCATGGATAGCTGTAAAGGCCAAAACTAACACTTTGAAGCAGCAATGAAACAGAAGCCAATTAAGATGAAAAAGAACTACCATGTTTCAGTGGTGGGATTCAAATTTTTTTACTACTGGTTCAGTGGTTTATAGCTTGGTGGGCGTGGCATGGCTTGGTGGGCATGGCATGGTGGGTGTGGCAGGGGAAGAATACTGTAAAATCTCCATTCCCATCCCACTCCAGGGGAAGGATACTGCAAAATCCCCATTTCCTCCCACTCCAGGGGAAGGATATTGCAAAATTCCCATTTCCTCCCAATCATCTGGGATTCGGGAGGCAAGAGAATAGATGGGGAGCAGGGCCAGTCAGAGGTGGTATTTACCAGTTCTCCGAACTACTCAAAATTTCTGCTACCGGTTCTTCAGAACTGGTCAGAACCTGCTGAATACAACCTTTGCTGTGTTTCCCCAAAAATAAGACCAGGTCTTATATTATTTTTGGTCCAAAAGATGCATTAGGGCTTATTTTTCTGGTTAGGTCTTATTTTTGGGGAAATATAATACTGGCTGATGACCTTAACTGGGGCTTATTTCAGGGGGTGGGGGTGGGGAGTAGGGCTTATATTATGAGCATCCTGAAAAATCTTGCTAGGGCTTATTTTCTGGTTGGGTCTTATTTTCAGGGAAACAGGGTACCAATAGATTAAGTTCAGTGACTGATTTGGTTCAATAGAACTATCAATATAGAGTTTATAAGAGCAAATATATTGGATATCTTGTTAGGTAGCTTCTTAATTCTATACAGTGGATTAAAAATGTTTAGAAAGCACAGCCTTATTTATTTCTCTACATACCTATAAGGCTTTCAATCGTCTTGAATGGCCATTTTTCCTTAGGACATTGGAAAAACAAACAATAATCTGGAGCTAAATTTATAGCTATATCTCAGAAACTGTGTTTAAATCAAATGTAGTTGTAAGGATCCATGATTTGGATTCACAACTATAATTATATCAAGGGTTGCCCACTCCCTTTTCTGCTTAATATTATGTCACCAGAGTCTCTCTTACTGAAATTACCAGAATAAGTTACACATCAATGGCAGCAAAAGGACACTAGGGGAAACAGTACACTGTGGCTTTGCAGATGACATTATTCTGATGTTGCATAAGCCAAATGAGGATTTCCTTTTGATCATAGAAGAATATTAAAACATAATTTAAAAAGGAATTTTAAGAAAACCAGAGTTCAAAATCAACATCATCCCCAAGTTGTAGAATAAGTTAAAAGATAACTTATTATGTCAAGATTTATCATAAACATAAAATACCATGGAGTTTTAATTTCCCCAAATATTTTCAAACTATAAACATTAAACTATAATTAGTTCATGCATAAAATTAAAGGCCAAATTTAATGAGTCGTAGCATTCATTAAACCTATCTCTCTCAGGGAAAATTGCATTCTTCTCCTTAACTAGGAAAACTCTTAACTTCATGACAAAAATGTTTATATTTGTATTCAAGAAGAAAATGCTAAACAAAAAACTACTCTATCTTAACATTTTGAAAGGGGAATGGGGATTTCCTAATACAATGTTATAGTTTATGACTTTCCAAGGCCCTAACAGGTAAAATACCTTTTGAAGTGTGAATTCACCTCGGTGCTAACTGTGAGGGGCTGAGGGAGATATGATGGACGGTACGAGGTGGGACATTCTAGGAGAAAGGAAATAAACAATTTGGTACTGATGTCCATTTGTGCTCAATCTTGAATCCTCTAATGATGGCGACATGTGAATCTCTGCATGTTAAATTAGACATAAGAGGGGGAAACTGGGTATCCTTCAACTGTCTCTGCTGCCCAACTGAATCCTTACCCAGGTCCCTGAAATGTCCTCAGATCTGCTGCTGGGCTTTCCTCATTTTGTAACATTTGATGATTTTAATTTCTATGCTTTAAATGCTGACTTGGGTAAAGCCATGGAGATTATGCTATTTCTCTACTTTTATTTTATTTTAAATAATTGAAATACAAAACTCCATTTTTTAAGAGAGAAAAAAAGCACAAAACAAACATTAAATATGTGAATTAAAAAACCCAACTAACATGTATACACATAACATGTATACATATTACCCCACCCTAGGTGAATACTGATCAAATATATTACAACAATATTAGTTTCCCACCCCTTATAAAAGTTTGTCCAGCCCCCCCCCCCCCCAAATTTTAAACTACTAATTCTATTTGAAAATTATGAACCTATCATCTACTGCAGACCTGGGCAAATTAAGGCCCGCGGGCCACATCCGGCCCTTTGTACGTCCCTGTCCGGCCCGCGTGAGGCCAATCATAAACACCATAAAAAATAAATTGCACTGGTTCAATAATTGTTTTTCTTATTTAACCAATAGACCACAGTTTCACATAACCTAATATACATATTTACAGAGTGCTTTATTCTTCTGATTATCAGTACCAGCTATTCAAAATATTTAATTTAAGTATTTTACAATGAAAGAAAGTTGGTGGCCCTCTGACACAATTCAGGCTTCTCATGCGGCCCCTGATAAAAATTAATTGCCCACCCCTGATCTACTGTGTATATTAATGACAAAAGAGTTAACAGGAAGAACAATAATAAAGAAAAGCCAAACTTAAAGTTTCAAAACCCTCTATTAGCAAACTGTTATTGTAATCAACTCGTAGAAAATTTGCCTTATTTATTTATTTATTCTAATTTATCCCAAATCAATCCAAGCGTTAACACTGATTACTCCCAAATCAAATATCCATGCTTGTTTCTTAATATCATCTCTTATGAATTATCCCTTCAACTGAAACCATCTCTATCTATTGGACCTGATGGCCTATGTGCATACTTCTTAAAAAAGCTTTCCACTAATATAGCAGAACCCCTAAGCCTAATCTTTGAAAAAGCTTTCACGACCAGCTCCCTTCCCAAACTTTGGTTACTAGCCACGGTCATCCCTGTCTTCAAAAAAGGAGACCCCAGCCTAGTTGAAAATTACATACTGATATCTCTATGCTGCATCACCTGCAAAGTAATGGAATCTATCATCAACCAATCCATTACCCTCCACCTCGAAGCAAACAACCTACTCTCTAATAAACAATTTGGTTTCAGAAAAAATGTATCCTGTAATTTACAACTTCTGCACTGCAAAAACATATGGACCACAAATCTTGACCAGGGCAAAGCAATAGATGCAATTTACATAGACTTCTGTAAAGCTTTTGACTCAATGGTACACGAAAAACTTATTCTAAAACTAAAATCCTATGGCATCTCCGGACCCCTCCACAATTGGATAACAGCGTTCCTGTCAAACAGACAACAAGTGGTCAAAATAGGCAGTGCCCTATCAAATCCTGTTCCTGTCAATAGCGGTGTTCCCCAAGGCAGCGTTCTTGGACCAACACTCTTCATATTATACATTAATGATCTCTGTGACCATATTATAAGTAATTGTGTTCTCTTTGCTGACGATGTCAAACTATTTAACACTACCAACAATACAGCTACCCTTCAAAAAGACCTTGACTTTGTGTCAGAATGGTCAAAAACTTGGTAACTCCAAATCTCAACCAGCAAATGCTCTGTCTTACACATTGGAAAAAAGAATCTGAACACTAAATACAAGCTCGATGGACATTACCTTGTAGATGACCCCCACCCAGTTAAAGACCTCGGAGTTTTCATATCAAATGATCTAAGTGCCAAAGCCCACTGCAACTACATCGCAAAAAAGACTTTAAGAGTTGTAAACCTAATCTTGCGTAGCTTCTTCTCCAGAAACACTACACTACTAACCAGAGCATATAAAACATTTGCTAGACCAATTCTTGAATACAGCTCGCCTGTCTGGAACCCATACCTCATTTCGGACATTAATACAATTGAGCGTGTCCAGAAATATTTTACACGAAGAGTTCTCCACTCTTCTGATTACAACAAAATACCTTATGCCACCAGATTTGAAATCCTGGGTTTAGAAAATTTAGAACTCCGCCGCCTTCGACATGACCTGAGTTTAACTCATAGAATCATCTGTTACAATGTCCTTCCTGTTGAAGACTACTTCAGCTTCAATCACAACAATACACACACACACAATAGATTTAAGCTTAATGTGAACCACTCCAATCTTGATTGCAGAAAATATGACTTCAGTAACAGAGTTGTTAATGCCTTGAATGCACTACTTGACTCTGTGGTCTCTTCCCAAAATCCCCAAAGCTTTAACCAAAAACTATCTACTATTGATTTCACCCCATTCCTAAGAGGTCTGTAAGAGGCATGCATAAGAGCACCAACGTGCCTATCGTTCCTGTCCTAATGTTCCCTTTGATTGTATCCAATTTCATATAGTTATTACATACTTATGATTATATTTATGCTTATATATCGTATAGTTATTTCATGCTTATGCTTATATATACTGTTGTGGCAAATAAATAAATAAATAAATAAATAAATAAATAAATAAATAAATAAATAAATAAATAAATAAATAAATAAATAAATAAATAAATAGTTGTCTGGTTAAATATAGTAAGTACATTCTCCAAAGTCGATCTATCTTCCCAAAAAAGTCCAGTTGAAATTGTTTTACATTTCATATCATAGTTAAGTGCAATAAATCCATTCCCCAATCTTCTTCAATTTTCTTAAGGAAAACCAATCTATCATTTATTCAGTCACTTTTCTGCTGTTGTAAAAGAATGCAGGCTTGAACTTCAGGGAATGGTGTTAATTCTAAATCTGTAAGGTCTATATTAACATAACATAACATAACAACAGAGTTGGAAGGGACCTTGGAGGCCTTCTAGTCCAACCCCCTGCCCAGGCAGGAAACCCTACACCATCTCAGTCAGATGGTTATCCAACATTTTCTTAAAAATTTCCAGTGTTGGAGCATTCACAACTTCTGCAGGCAAGTCGTTCCACTTATTAATTGTTCTAACTGTCAGGAAATTTCTCCTTAGTTCTAAGTTGCTTCTTTCTTTGATCAGTTTCCACCCATTGCTTCTTGTTCTACCCTCAGGTGCTTTGGAGAACAGCCCGACTCCCTCTTCTTTGTGGCAACCCCTGAGATATTGGAACACAGCTATCATGTCTCCCGTAGTCCTTCTTTTTATTAAACTAGACTTACCCAGTTCCTGCAACCGTTCTTCATATGTTTTAGCCTCCAGTCCTCTAATCATCTTTGTTGCTCTTCTCTGCACTCTTTCTAGAGTCTCAACATCTTTTTTACATCGTGGAGACCAAAACTGGATGCAATATTCCAAGTGTGGCCTTACCAAGGCATTATAAAATTACTTTCAGTCTCCAGAATATCTGTTACTTTCAGGTCAAATTCCTTTTGTGAATCTGATTTATCCACATTTCGGATCTAAATATTTTCCACAGACATTATCATTTCATCAAATTTTTTTAAAAAAGCTTACAACTAAGGATTGCATGTTACCAAATTATCTCTTTTTCAAATGCCAGCCACATTTCTTTGTCAGTAATCTGATACATTGTTGCTCTATGTAACTAAGAAATGGTAGATAAGAGACCTCCTCAAAGACTGCCTCAGAGTAAATAAACAGAGAAGCAAGGAAGATATTTTCTAGATATTTTGATCCAAATTTTTAAAAAATAATAAAATATAAAATTAAAATAATAAAATAAAATAAATAAAAATATTTGCCTTCATTCCCCCACAAAAAAAATGCTCCAAACTTTTTGCAAATTAATGAAATGCAAAATCCCTGCAGTGAATGTCCAATATAAATGTAAATCAAGTGAAAACACGTTCACTAGCCAGGGACATTTTAAAGAAATCTGTCCAATAAAAATACCAGGAACCAGGGGTGAAATGCTGCCCAGTTTGGACGGGATCGCGCACTCCGGTAGCGATCTTGGCTGGTGGTTCAGAGAAGCAATCGCGGTGCAAGGCTCCACTCACCTGCCCAGCTGTCATTACTTCCTGGTTTTAACCAGGAAGTAATGTGTTTTGTACTGTCTGCACATGCGCAGAAAGGTTTTGCCAATGTGCAGAGGGTGTGTGTGTGTGCATGTGGTGCATGCGCAGCGTGTGCACTTCTGAACCGGTAAGGAAGGTAAGTAGATTTCACCCCTGCCAAGAACCAAAGAACCGATCTTTCACCTTTTTGATCTCTTGCCAGCACGTGACACATCCAGTCCATGGGCCGCAAGTTCATAGAATAGAATAACAGAGTTGAAAGGGATCTTGGAGGTCTTCTAGTCCAACCCCCTGATCGGGTAGGAAACCCTATTCTCCAAAGCACCTGAGGGTAGAACAAGAAACAATGGGTGGAAACTAATCAAGGAGAGAAGCAACTTAGAACCAAGGAGAAATTTCCTGACAGTTAGAACAATTAATCGGTAGAGCTACTTGCCTGCAGAAGTTGTGAATGCTTCAAAACTGGAAGTTTTTAAGAAGATGTTGGATAACCATTTGTCTGAAGTGGTGTAGGGTTTCCTGCCTAAGCAAGGGGTTGGATTAGAAGACCTCCAAGGTCCCTTCCAACTCTGATATTCTATTCTATAAACTTGCGGCCCATGGGCTAAATGCGTCACGTGCTGGCCCTGCCCCCACCTGGTTTAGCATAGAGTGGAAAAGTCCTGATACGTCATGTGATGACCCTGTTACGACACGAGTTTGATACCCCCGACTTATACTATTTTAGACAAATGGTTATCCGATCTCTTCTTAAAAACTTCCAGTGTTAGAGCCATGATTTCCTTGAGGAAATGCAAACATTATTCAAAACAACCAAATAAATCAAAGGAGACAGACAAAAAACAACAGATAGTCCAGCAGGGAGAATGTGGTATCTGGTAATCGTATAGGATGATCTTCCTATGGCTATCCTACCATCTCTAAAGTATAGTCATCTCTACCAATGGGATTCTAACCTGCCTTATTCAGAGATGCTAATACTGTGCATTACAGACAATGGCATTTAATTGTGCCCATATGCTGCCTTTCTTCACTCAAAGGAAAAGCAGCAGAAACAACAGCTTCAGTTACCTGTTTCCTTTCTCTTCAGGGTGATCAAGTGGCCTTCCTTTGCCTGCTCCTTCCCCTGCTAAACAAGCCATCATACATATTTTATATTTATTTTATTTGTCATAACAGTATATATAAGCATAAGCATGAAATAACTATATGATATATAAGCATAAATATAATCATAAGTATGTAATAACTATATGAAATTGGATACAATCAAAGGGAACATTAGGACTGGAACGGTAGGCACGTTGGTGCTCTTATGCATGCCCCTTACAGACCTCTTAGGAATGGGGTGAGGTCAACAATAGATAGTCTTTGGTTAAAGCTTTGGGGATTTGGGGATGAGACCACAGAGTCTGGTAGTGCATTCCAGGCATTAACTGTTTCTGTTTCTAAAGTCATATTTTCTGCAATCAAGATTGCACCCTCCATCACATTTAATATTGAAAATTATTTGGATAAACTCTTAACTGTGGGAAAAAAATCCAAAAAATGCCAAACCCATGAACCAATTTACTGTATTAATAAGTAGGTGGCTCCAAAGGTTAAAACTAATTGAATTATAAATATCAGATTCTTTTTACCATTAATTCAATGCAGAATATTTTTAAAAAAATTGCTAAGGAAAATATATCAATTTAATGTTAACTATTTTTTATAATTCCGCATTTTATTATTTATTTCAAGTTAGAAAAATATTGAAACACAAAATCATTTTGCTTCTAACTTAGGTGGCATGCCTTAAAGCAGAAAATACAAGAGTCACAGTATATGTTGATATCTTAACATTTTAGCTGTGACCCTTACACAGGTATTTTTGTATTCAAAGCACACAGAGCAAAAATAAAAACATTGACATTTAACAGTTGTGACATTTGTCTATTCATGCAGTTTATTCTACCTGTTTATTTAAAGACAATCACAAAATCAAAATATAAAATTATACTGAATTACAAAACATATATAAATCAAAGCATCTAAGAAATACTAAGATTTACTCTTGTGACAAATATAATAAAGAGAAAAACAATTTAAGAACAAATGCAAATTGTAAACCACAAAGCCACAACATGCCTCCCCTCCAGGCACGGGTGAGACGGGCCAATCCCAGTAGGATGAGATAGTCCCTCAAATAGCCTGAACCCATGCCATGAAGGGCTTTAAACCAACACCTTGAATTGCACACAGAAGCAAACTAGCAGCCAGTGTGGCTCACTGTTACTTGGGTCACCCTTGGTGCCCTCAAAACTGCCTGCGCTGCCACACTCTGCTACAGCTACCTTACTATCTTACCAAACTAATCCCACTCCCTCATTCAAAATTTGTTATGCCCAGTGGTGGGCTGTTGCCAGTTCAGACCGGTTCGGGCAAACTGGCAGTTCTAACTAGTGGCTGTGCCTGCCCACCAGTGGTGGGTTTCAATTTTTTTTACTACTGGTTCTGTGGGTGTGGCTTGGTGGGTGTGGCCTGGCCTGGTGGGCGTGGCTTGGTGGGCATGGCAGGGGAAGGATACTGTAAAATCTCCATTCCCACCCCACTCCTGGGGGAAGGATACCGCAAAATCCCCATTTCCTCCCTATCAGCTGGGACTTGGGAGGCAGAGAATAGATAGGGGTGGGCCAGTCAGAATTTTTACTACCAGTTCTCCAAACTACTCAAAATTTCTGCTACCGGTTCTCCAGAACTGGTCAGAACCTGCTGAAACCCACTTCTGCCACCCACCTGCCCTGGTGCTATCACATCCTATATAATCGCCGGTTTTTCAATGCTGCACGCAGGCCGCAAATGCTCACATTTTCAGTTCTAGGTGAACCGGTTGTTACAGTATGTGGTGCGTACCTCTGGGTTATGCTACTAAAAGAGACGGCACAGGTTTGTGACAGGAGTGTTTATGGGAGCTATCTATGCTGTGTCAAACAAGCTACCGTATTTTTCCTGGAATGACATATAAACAAACCTGGCACATATGCACCATTTCACAGATTTATATATATAATAGATTTAATATGTCCATTACATCTGTGAAACTTTATTTTATTTCTATGATCTCCATGGAAACAAGTTAATCATTTAACCATCTGGTAATCCTTCTCCAAAGTGCTTCACAGCTGCTATTGAGCATTTCATAATCAGGAGCATACTCCCTGCCATTCATACCAAAAAGGTACACACAGCTGCTTAGCTAACCATCTCCAGTTGTGTTTCTCATCATTGTCCTCGTTTAAGAATGTATTGTTGACAGAGCTGATGATACGGCTTCCAGAGGAATGACTATGCTAGTATGACACAGCACAAACAACCAAGTCTTAAGGTTTCTTAAGGAAAACAAGCATAATCAAATTCAAGTCTGCCCATCTACTTAGGAGCAAGGGTCTCTATGCCGAGTATATCTCACTTTTAGATGATTAAATACATAATCACTGGCATAAGCTTTTATGAAATACATCAGAAATTTCTGAACTAATAGATAGGCAAGATAGCAGTCATGTGATGCTACATTTAGACAGGGCTGATTGGAATAGTCCGCCACAGTGATTCTCAAATTTCTTCAGGAAACTCATAATATCTGTAGCTTCTTCTTTGTTTTCCTCCAAATGCTTTTCAGAATAATTCTGAACATAAAGTTACAATATGTTGCTTTAGCTAACATATTGGGCTATTTTCCAAAGCATCCATACAAGACGTAACAGATGAACACCTGTCAAAGAGAGATCCAACCTAGAATTAAGAAATAATTTCTGTCAGTGAGATAATTAGTGAGTAATAATAATAATAATAATAATAATAATAATAATAATAATAATTTAATTTGTATACCGCCCTTCTCCCGGAGGACTCAGGGCGGTGAACAGGCAGATAAAATAAAGACAATACATTCAATAAAAACAATATTATAAAAAACTTATTCCAATAGCCTAAATTTAAAATACAATACAAAATATAAAATAAACCCCAATAAAATCCATATTTAAAACCCTATTAAGCCAGTCCTGCTCGAAAGAATAGATATGTTTTAAGCTCGCGGCGAAAAGTCTGGAGGTCTGGAAGTTGTCGAAGTCCTGGGGGAAGCTCATTCCAGAGGGTAGGTGCCCCCACAGAGAAGGCTCTCCCCTGGGGTCGCCAGCCTGCACTGTCTGGCTGATGGCACCCTGAGGAGGCCCTCTCTATGAGAGCGTACCGGTCGGTGGGAGGCATGTGGTAACAGAAGGCGGTCCCAAAGATATCCCGGTCCTATGCCATGGAGCGCTTTAAAGGTGGTAACCAACACCTTGAAGTGCACTCGGAAAACCACAGGTAGCCAGTGCAGCCTGCGCAGGTTCGGTGTTATATGGGAGCCACGAGTGGCTCCCTCTATCACCCGCGCGGCTGCATTCTGAACTAACTGAAGTCTCCGGGTGCACCTCAAGGGGAGCCCCATGTAGAGAGCGTTACAGTAGTCCAGGCGAGAAGTGACGAGGGCATGAGTGACCGTGCATAAGGCATCCCGGTCTAGAAAGGGGCGCAACTGGCGGACCAGGCGAACCTGGTAAAAAGCTCTCCTGGAGACGGTCGCCAAATGATCTTCAAAGGACAACCGTCCATCCAGGAGAACCCCCAAATTGCGCACCCTCTCCATTGGGGCCAATGATTCGCCTCCAACAGTCAGCCGCGGTTGCAGCTGACTGTACCGGGATGCCGGCATCCACAGCCACTCAGTCAGTGGAATGGCTTGCGTCCAGAAGTTGTAGGTGCTGTATCACTAGAGCAGGGGTGTCAAACTCAAGGCCCGTGGGCCAAATCCGGCCCACGGGGTGCTTAGATCTGGCCTGTATGATGGCGCTAGAAACAGCAAAGGACCAACCCATGATGCCTCTGCCAGTGAAAACGGAGCTCAGAGAGGCCGCATCACTTGTTGAGGCTCTGTTTTCAGCCATGATGGGCTCCTGCAGCCCTCTGCCAGTAAAAATGGAGCTTGGAGGAGCCACGAGCAGTCCCTTGAGCTCCATTTTCACTGGCAGAGGGCTGCAGAACCCCTCTGTGGCAGAAAACAGAGCCTCAACGAGTGACGTGAGCTGGCCATGCCCACCCCAGCCCCCAGGGTCAAACACAAATCTGATGCATCCCTCAATGAAATTAGAGGTTTTTAAGAAGAATTTGGACGGGTATTTGTCCAGAATGGAATAGGGGCTCCTGCCTGAGCAGGGAATTAGAATTTTTTTTTTTTTTTTGGCCAAGTGTGATTGGACACACAAGGAATTTGTCTTGGTGCATATAACATAACATAACATCAGAGTTGGAAGGGACCTTGGAGGCCTTCTAGTCCAACCCCCTGCCCAGGCAGGAAACCCTACACCATCTCAGTCAGATGGTTATCCAACATTTTCTTAAAAATTTCCAGTGTTGGAGCATTCACAACTTCTGAAGGCAAGTCGTTCCACTTATTAATTGTTCTAACTGTCAGGAAATTTCTCCTTAGTTCTAAGTTGCTTCTTTCTTTGATCAGTTTCCACCCATTGCTTCTTGTTCTACCCTCAGGTGCTTTGGTGAACAGTCTGACTCCCTCTTCTTTGTGGCATCCCCTAAGATATTGGAACACAGCTATCATGTCTCCCCTAGTCCTTCTTTTTGTTAAACTAGACATACCCAGTTCCTGCAACCGTTCTTCATATGCTCTCAGTGTACATAAAAGAAAAGATACGTTCATCAAGGTACAACATTTACAACACAATTGATGATCAATATATCAATATAAATCATAAGGATTGCCAGCAACAAGTTATAGTCATACAGTCATAAGTGGAAAGAGATTGGTGATGGGAACTATGAAACGATTAATAGTAGTGCAGATTCAGTAAATAGTTTGACAGTGTTGATGGAATTATTTGTTTAGCAGAGTGATGGCCTTTGGGGAAAAACTGTTCTTGTGTCTAGTTGTTCTGGTGTGCAGTGCTCTATAGCGTCGTTTTGAGGGTAGGAGTTGAAACAGTTTATGTCCAGGATGCGAGGGATCTGCAAATATTTTCACGGCCCTCTTCTTGATTCGTGCAGTATACAGGTCCTCAATGGAAGGCAGGTTGGTAGCAATTATTTTTTCTGCAGTTCTAATTATCCTCTGAAGTCTGTGTTTTTCTTGTTGGGTTGCAGAACCAAACCAGACAGTTATAGAGGTGCAAATGACAGACTCAATAATTCCTCTGTAGAATTGGATCAGCAGCTCCTTGGGCAGTTTGAGCTTACTGAGTTGGCGCAGAAAGAACATTCTTTGTTGTCCTTTTTTAATGATGTTTTGATGTTAGCTGTCCATTTGAGATCTTGCGATATGATAGAACCCAGAAATTTGAAGGTTTCTACTGTTGATACTGTGTTGTCAAGTATTGTGAGAGGTGGAAGTATGGAAGGGTTTCTCCTAAAGTCTACCACCATTTCTACGGTTTTGAGTGTGTTCAGTTCCAGATTGCTTTGGTTGCACCACAAGGCTAGTCGTTCGACCTCTCGTCTATATGCGGATTCGTCATTGTCTCGAATGAGACCAATCACTGTTGTGTCATCTGCAAACTTCAGTAGCTTAACAGATGGATCATTGGAGATGCAGTCATTGGTATACAGAGAGAAGAGAAGTGGGGAGAGCACACAGCCTTGGGGGGCCCCTGTGCTAATTGTACAGGTATTTGATGTGATCTTGCTTAGCTTCACCTGCTGCTTCCTGTTTGTTAGGAAGCTTGTGATCCACTTACAAGCCTGTTCCAGTACCTGTAGCTGGTTTAGCTTAGTTAGAAGAATGTCTGGAATGATGGTATTGAATGCTGAACTAAAGTCTACAAAAAGGACCCTTGCATAGGTCTTTGGAGACTCAAGATGTTGTAGGATGTAGTGCAGAGCCATTATTAGACCTAGAAGGTCCCTTCTAATTCCATTCTTCTGTTATTCATCTTCTCTGACTTTTACCTAAGCTACTTTCAAAAACATATATGTGAAGTCAGAAAAAAATCATGATTAGGTGCTCTGTGTCCTTATGTCTTCCCATCATTTAGCTTCACTGGATCACACAGTGCTCTACAAGTATCAGAAAAACTCTCTATCCACACCCTGTCTGTCCATTATCCATCCATCCTTCCATCCATCCATCCATCCATCCATCCATCCATCCATCCATCCATCCAACATTTGGTGAATATCTGGGTACATTTATGCAAGTTTCTTGGCAATTATGTGGTGTAGTGGTTCGACTGTACCTTCTTTATGAGGTTTATTTCAACATCGCAGTATAACTACAGCCCTGGATTCATTTGGTCAATTCCTAATCAAGTAGTAACTAGATCCAATCCTGTTTAACTTTTACATAATTAATCCAGGTTGGCTAGGTGCTATCATTTGTTTTTATATGGCACCCCAAAGACCATATATTAATGTCTTAGTCTTAATGTTTAGCTTATAACCGAAAGGTTTCAGGTTGCACAAAGATTGTGAGTAGCTGTATTCAAAATCCCAGATAGAAAAGGACAGATAGAAAAGAACTTCAGCTCTTCTGAGCAAGTACCAGTGCCCTGAATGTAGCACAAAGATCAACTTTATTATAATATAACATAACATAACAACAGAGTTGGAAGGGACCTTGGAAGCCTTCTAGTCCAACCCCCTGCCCAGGCAGGAAACCCTACACCATCTCAATCAGATGGTTATCCAACATTTTCTTAAAAATTTCCAGTGTTGGAGCATTCACAACTTCTGAAGGCAAGTCGTTCCACTTATTAATTGTTCTAACTGTCAGGAAATTTCTCCTTAGTTCTAAGTTGCTTCTTTCTTTGATCAGTTTCCACCCATTGCTTCTTATTCTACCCTCAGGTGCTTTGGAGAACAGCCCGACTCCCTCTTCTTTGTGGCAAACCCTGAGATATTGGAACACAGCTATCAAATCTCCCCTAGTCCTTCTTTTTATTAAACTAGACATACCCAGTTCCTGCAACCGTTCTTCATATATTTTAGCCTCCAGTCCCCTAATCATCTTTGTTGCTCTTCTCTGCACTCTTTCTAGAGTCTCAACATCTTTTTTACATCGTGGCGACCAAAACTGGATGCAATATTCCAAGTGTGGCCTTACCAAGGCATTATAAAGTGGTACTAACACTTCACGTGATCTTGATTCTATCCCTCTGTTTATGCAGCCCAGAACTGTGTTGGCTTTTTTAGCAGCTGCTGCACACTGCTGGCTCATATCTAAATGGTTATTATGAAAGAAATCACTATAGTTTGGTGCAAATTCAGTCATGAAAGCAGAATCTCAGGCTGTAGCAAAAAGTTTTTCCCAGTGAAATGAAAGGTGTTAAGTTCAATATTTCTGCAAACAAAGTATACTAATATCATACTGAGTTACAACTCTTCCAATGATTACAGCTCTTCCCCTATATAAACCTGCCTCATCTGTTGCTGACACTTATTCTATATCCTGTCTTTATTATTTTCATAAATAACTTGAAGTGGTGAGTACCCATAATACTTTTTCTTCCTCCTATTTTCCCCACAACAATCATCCTGTAAGGTGAGTTGCGCTGAGAATGCATGACTGCCCCAAAATCACTTTGTTGGCTTTGTGCCTGAGGTTGGACTAAACTCAACATCTCCTGGCTTCTAGTCTGGGTCCTTAACAACTGGACCAAACTGGTACTGATAACAGCAAACTTTAAACAGCCAGATTACATGAAGTGTTAGTGCCACTTTATAATGCCTTGGTAAGGCCACACTTGGAATATTGCATCCAGTTTTGGTCACCACGATGTAAAAAAGATGTTGAGACTCTAGAAAGAGTGCAGAGAAGAGCAACAAAGATTAGGGGACTGGAGGCTAAAACATATGAAGAACGGTTGCAGGAACTGGGTATGTCTAGTTTAATAAAAAGAAGGACTAGGGGAGACATGATAGCAGTGTTCCAATATCTCAGGGGTTGCCACAAAGAAGAGGGAGTCGGGCTGTTCTCCAAAGCACCTGAGGGTAGAACAAGAAGCAATGGGTGGAAACTGATCAAAGAAAGAAGCAACTTAGAACTAAGGAGAAATTTCCTGACAGTTAGAACAATTAATAAGTGGAACGACTTGCCTGCAGAAGTTGTGAATGCTCCAACACTGGAAATTTTTAAGAAAATGTTGGATAACCATCTGACTGAGATGGTGTAGGGTTTCCTGCCTGGGCAGGGGGTTGGACTAGAAGGCCTCCAAGGTCCCTTCCAACTCTGTTGTTATATTATATTATATTATATTACATCAAGGGTATCATGTGTACACGATTCACAATGAAATCAATATAGCTTCTTGTAGATCCTACATAGGATCTTCCAAACATAGAAGCAGTTCATCAAAACCATATTCTAAAGTCTGCAAAATAAGATTAGATTATCATACCAGAGCACACTAATTTTGTGTCTATTATGTCTCTGGAAGGATACTGTAATCAAACATAATAAAAGCAGATATAATTCCAAGGTTATTAAGAGATCATTGCAAACTCAACAATAATCATAACTCCTAGCAGAAGCATACAAAAAAAAAACCCTTGAGAAAAGAATACAGATTTCCTAATACATAATAAATTCAAGCCTATCGCCTATGTGCAACTGTAAAATATGTTTTCATTTAGTCTGCACTCACAATGTAAAATACCTAAATAAATGCAAATTGGTACTGTACGTAACTGATGCTGCAGGGTGTCTCAAACAAGTCATATTCTAATTCCTTTTTTACAGCCATCTCTGTAGTGAATCCTAACCTGAAGAATTTTTTTTCATTTCCAGAGCTAACCTGTAATCATTTGGCCACCACCTGTCCAATTATGAAAGTTGCAACATTTGCTCCCCAGCAAATGTTGCAATCTTCTCACAGTTCCTTGCACCAACCTTTGTTCCTTGCACCAACCTTTGCAATCTTCTCACAGTTCCTTGCACCAACCTTTGCTCTTTGTTTTTCCTTGAAGTTGTTTTGCTTCTCATCCAAGAATTTTCTTCAGTTCTGACAGTTTTCAATTCTGACAGTCAGAACTAAAGAAGCTCCTTGGATGAGGAGTGAAACATCTTCAAGGGAAAAAAAAGAAAGCCCAGTTGCCTCTTGAAAAAGCATCTTTTGGGACAACCATGACCTGGATGACTGAAAATCTCCATAGACAAATGGTGATCACATGATCCTGGAATGCTGCAATCTCATAAATACATGAATTTTGGATCACCAGATCATGGGGTGGTGCAATAGTCATAACAGATTTAACAGATTTAATAGATTAACAGAGTTGGAAGGGACCTTATAGGTCATCTAGTCCAACCCCCCCAACTCCCGCTCAAGCAGGAGACCCTACACCATTTCTGACAAACGGCAGTCCAATCTCTTCTTGAAAGTCTCAAGTGATGAAGCTCCTACAACTTCTGAAGGCAAGCTGTTCCATTGGTTGATTGTTCTGACTGTCAGAAAGTTCCTCCTTATTTCTAGGTTGAATCTCTCCTTGGTCAGTTTCCATCCATTATTCCTTGTCTGGCCTTCAGGTGCTTTGGAAAATAGCTTGACCCCCTCCTCTCTGCGGCAGCCCCTCAAATATTGGAACACTGCTATCATGTCTCCCCTGGTCCTTCTCTTTACTAGACTAGCCATGCCCAGTTCCTGTAACCGTTCTTCATATGTTTTAGTCTCCAGCCCCTAATCATCCTGGTTGCTCTCTGCACTTTTTCTAGAGTCACAACATCTTTTTTATAGTGTGATGACCAAAATTGGATGCAGTACTCTAGGTGTGATCTTACTAGGACTTTATAGAGTGGTATTAGTACCTCACTTGATCTTGATTGTATCCCTCTGTTAATGCAATTTAAGATTGCATTGGCTTTTTTGGCTGCTGCTGCACACTCCTGGCTCATATTTAGATGGTTGTCCACTAAGATTCCTCTCACAGTCACTACTATGAAGACTGGTTTCACCCAGTTTATATGTGTACTTTTGGTTTTTCTTACCTAAGTGTACATTCTCTATATTGATTTTAATTTTGTTAGATAGGGCCTAGTGTTCAAGTCTATCAAGATCCTTCTATGGCAGTGTTGGCTAACCTTTTTTCTGTTGCATGCCAAAAGAGGGGAGAGGGTGTGGGGGGGGGGGTGCCTGCACTTGTGCCCACACCCATAATTCAATGCGCACCGGCCCCCTGTGCATGCATGCACGGCCCCCCACATGCTCCCCCCCCCGCTTTTGGCATGCGATGGCATGGTAGGCTCATTTTTGCCCTTCCCAGGTTCCAGAGACTTTCTAGGAGCCTGGGGAGGGTGAAAATGGCTCCCCCCTCCGGAGGCCCTCCAGAGGCCAGAAACAGCCCATTTCCCAACTTCCAGGGGGGCTAGAAGGCTCAAAAATCAGCTGGCCGGCACACACACATTCATGCTGGAGCTGAGCTAGGGCAATGCTCATGTGTCCACAGATATGGCTCCGCGTGCCACCTGTGGCACGCATGCCCTAGGTTTGCCATCATGGTTCTGGGTGTTAGCTATTCCTGCCAGCTTAGTATCATCTGCAAATTTGGTAAGTTCCCTTTCTATTCCTTCATCTAAGTCATTTATGAAGATATTGAAGAGTATTGGGCCTAAGATGGAACCTTGGTACCCCACTGCTTACTTCTCTCCATGTAGACTTAGACCCATTAAGGACTACTCGAGTACAGTTTGTCAGCCAGTTGTAAATCCATCTCGTGGTGAAGCTGTCTATCCCACTGTTTTCTAGCCTACAAAGAAGTAGGTTGTGGTCTACTTTGTCAAATGCCTTACTGAACTCCAAGTATATTATGTCCACAGTATTTTGTTGATCTACTAATTTAGTCACTATGTTGAAGAATGAGATAAGATTGGTTTGGCATGATTTGTTTTTAACAAACCCATGCTGGCTGCTAGTTATTACTTCACTCGTTTCTAGGTGTTGGCAGATCTGTTTTTTTTTATTATTATCTTTTCCAGTATTTTCCCGGGTATTGATGTTAGGCTGACTGGTTTGTAGTTTCCTGGGTCTGGTTTTTTTCCTTTTTTGAAGATGGGAGCCACATCAGCTCTTTTCCAGTCCTCTGGTAGTTCCCCGGTGTTCCAGGTTTTTCGAAAGATGTGGTGCAATGGATCTGAAATGACATCAGCCAGTTCCTTTAGAACGCTGGGATGTAATCCGTCAGATCCTGGTGATTTGTATTCATCAAGATCAGACAGGTATTCTCTTACTGTTTTTTTTGCTTATTTTAACTTTAACTTCCAGTCTGTTTTTTACAGTTACGTTTCTGGTAGGTGGGCTATAGTTTCTTTTTGAGTGAAGACCGATGCAAAGAATGAGTTAAGCAGCTCTGCTTTCTCTCTGTTGCCTGTTACTTCCTTGTCATCTTCTCTCTTTAGTGGACTGACTGTTTCCTTGATTTTTTAATTGTAAGTCACTTTTTTCAGTGTCATTTAATTTTGAATGGTCACTAAATAAATGGTTGAAATTTCAGGACAATCTGCTACCTGTGGTGAAATCTAAGACCACCTTGTCTTTGATAGACCCAATTTGCATTTTGCTTTCAGCCCATCTAAGAATGAGAACTGGTGCTGATAACCCTCGGATCATCTCCTTCAATCCTTTGCCTTGCTTGATAAAAGATTTTATGGAAGGAGTGAAATGTTGTAATCTACATTCCAACTGCTTCCAGTAATCTCTCAATGCTGCTGTAATTCTTCAACACTCCACAACTATATCTGTTCTGAAAGCAAACGCTACTAGACCATTATCAACATTAACCTTTTCTGAACCCTGAAAATATCTTCATTATTATTTTACTCTGCCAAGGCCTTTCTCCTGCACTTGTACAGAAATACTGATTATAGTGCCAGAATAGGAGCACAGCATCTCCCAGCACAGGAAATCATACAACTCAGAATTGCTTCTGTCATTCTAGACAAGCTAAGGCATTCTGCCTCAAGGAAGAAGAGGGGGTTATATTTTTCAGAAACAGACTGTTGGAGAACAACAGTGTTGTTTAACCCCTGCCTTATTAGTACCTTACGGTTAGTTTTGAAAAAGCTAAATGAAACAGCACCAAATTGCCATCAAGAAGCAGTTCCTGATTGCTGCTTAGCCATTTGTTATTATTTATAGCAAACACACAGTTGAGATAACTTTCCCAAACATATTTCCTGCAGCTGTATGATTTCAAGCAGAACCAGAGATTTTGGTTCTGAATTACAGAGAAAGAATAAAACAACGGAGAATAGATTATCTGTAATTATGTTAGAGTTAGGGTGTAACGTAAGATGTCTACCTTTTGGATGTCTGCATTTGGAAGGACAGGTGCAATCGATTATTGCCTTTTCTTTGCAGAGTATCACTTTCAAGTGTATAGGACAGGGGTGTCAAACTCACGTCGTCACGGCAGCTTCATGTGATGTATCAGGACTTTTTTCCCTTCGCTAAACCAGGTGTGGGTGTGGCCAACACGTGATGCATCCAGCCTGAGGGCCGGGAGTTTGACAGCCCTGGTATAGGAACACAGAAAGATCGTCCCTTAGAGAAAGTTGATGTGTATTACTCCAGAACTTTTCCAGAAACTTACAGATTACAACAAAACTATTTTTTTTTTACAATTAAAAAAAAATACAGTTCAGAATTTATTTCCACTTTTCAGCCTCATTTTGATAACTGCTGAAGTGTGGTTTAAAATTGGAGAAAGAAACATCAATAACCTTTTGCTATGATGATAACATTTCTTTGATAGCCAAAAATGTACAAGACATGCAAGCTCTAATATTAAAAGTCAGGGAGCACAGTGAAAAAAAATGGATAAAAATTAAATATAAAGATGACAAAACTTAATGATAAAAGGCACAACAATCAACCTTAGAATTGACCATGAAGATGTTGAAATGGTGGATAGCATCTGCCTTTTAGAATAGAATAGAATAGAATAGAATAGAATAGAATAGAATAGAATAGAATAGAATAGAATAGAATTTTATTGGCCAAGTGTGATTGGACACACAAGGAATTTGTCTTGGTGCATATGCTCTCAGTGTACATAAAAGAAAAGATACGTTCATCAAGGTACAACATTTACAACACAATTGATGATCAATATATCAATATAAATCATAAGGATTGCCAGCAACAAGTTATAGTCATACAGTCATAAGTGGAAAGAGATTGGTGATGGGAACTATGAAACGATTAATAGTAGTGCAGATTCAGTAAATAGTCTGACAGTGTTGAGGGAATTATTTGTTTAGCAGAGTGATGGCCTTCGGGAAAAAACTGTTCTTGTGTCTAGTTGTTCTGGTGTGCAGTGCTCTATAGCGTCGTTTTGAGGGTAGGAGTTGAAACAGTTTATGTCCAGGATGCGAGGGATCTGCAAATATTTTCACGGCCCTCTTCTTGATTCGTGCAATATACAGGTCCTCAATGGAAGGCAGGTTGGTAGCAATTATTTTTTCTGCAGTTCTAATTATCCTCTGAAGTCTGTGTTTTTCTTGTTGGGTTGCAGAACTGAACCAGACAGTTACAGAGGTGCAAATGACAGACTCAATAATTCCTCTGTAGAATTGGATCAGCAGCTCCTTGGGCAGTTTGAGCTTACTGAGTTGGCGCAGAAAGAACATTCTTTGTTGTCCTTTTTTAATGATGTTTTTGATGTTAGCTGTCCATTTGAGATCTTGCGGTATGATAGAACCTAGAAATTTGAAGGTTTCTACTCTTGATACTGTGTTGTCAAGTATTGTGAGAGGTGGAAGTATGGAAGGGTTTCTCCTAAAGTCTACCACCATTTCTACGGTTTTGAGTGTGTTCAGTTCCAGATTGTTTTGGTTGCACCACAAGGCTAGTCGTTCGACCTCTCGTCTATATGCGGATTCGTCATTGTCTCGAATGAGACCAATCACTGTTGTGTCATCTGCAAACTTCAGTAGCTTAACAGATGGATCATTGGAGATGCAGTCATTGGTATACAGAGAAAAGAGAAGTGGGGAGAGCACACAGCCTTGGGGGGCCCCTGTGCTAATTGTACAGGTATTTGATGTGATCTTGCTTAGCTTCACCTGCTGCTTCCTGTTTGTTAGGAAGCTTGTGATCCACTTACAAGTCTGTTCCGGTACCTGTAGCTGGTTTAGCTTAGTTAGAAGAATGTCTGGAATGATGGTATTGAATGCTGAACTAAAGTCTACAAAAAGGACCCTTGCATAGGTCTTTGGAGACTCAAGATGTTGTAGGATGTAGTGCAGAGCCATATTAACAGCATCATCTGTTAATATGATTATTTATATTATATTTATGTTATGTTATATATTTATGTTATATTATATATAACATTAGCATCCAGCATTAGCCTGTTTGGTTTGGTAGAGAGCCAGTTTGGTCTCATGGTTAAGGCATCAGCCTAGAAACCAGGAGCTGATGAGTTCTAGACCCGCTTTAGCCATGAAAGCCAACTGGGTGACTTTGGGCCAGTCACTCTCTCTCAGCCCAACTAATCTCACTGGATTATTTCTGTGGCTATGGATACAATTTTATATATTTGTTTCCTTTTGAGGAAATGAAGAACCTGCAATCCTTTAGAATATATTTTGAGGATGACCATATTAAGAAAAATAATTCCAATTGTTTTTCATAGGAACTTTTATATTATAATCAGAACTTCCATTTTCTATATAATTGTTGAAATATAAGAGCTCTACCATCTTTTACATCAACCTAGATTTCTCTCATTACTTTCAATTTAGCTTCAGAATGGAATAGAGTGGTACCTTGGTACTCAGCTGCTTTGAAACTCATCGAATTTGGTACTCAATACATTTTGATGCAAAAAGAAAACAAAAAAAATATCCAGTGCTCATCATTTGTTTGGTACTCAACACCCAATCTAGAACTTATCAATGTCAGCTGCCTTGTGACTCACTACATTATTCCTTATGGGAAAAATTTGGTACTCAGCAGTTTTGGTACTCATCATGCCTCCCAGAACCAATTAATGATGAATACCAACATATCACTGAATCATTGTTGGAGTAGATTTCAGATAATAATTCCAGAAAAGCAAGTTCTATAAAAAATCCTGAATTGAAAAGCACATATATAATACAGCGTTATATTAAATCTCTCTGAAACAAGAAAATATATTGAATGGCAAAATACTTTAATTTCTTAAAAAACTCAATTGCATTTGCTATATTATCCCCCTATTACTGCAAACAAGAATGAAAGGGCGGGTGGGTAGGAGAGTGTCCACTTCAAAAGTATTTAGTAATTACCCACAGTAAATAGGTTTGCTGCATTGAATGAGTCATTGTATGCTTCATGTATCATTTTGCTGAAAAATGCTTAAGTAAACTCTTATTCATCTCAGGAAAAGGTCATTAATTTTACATGTGAACATGACTTATTCATAAACAGCATCTCACAAATAGAATAGTTATTGCAAGGTAAATCAAACCTTAATTGACAGAAAAACACCACTTTTGATAGCAGAACTTTTATCTCAAAGAGGTTTTCATGAAAACAGAGATTGGGGGAGTTTATGGTAGCCCATACAATGGCTTTCAGGAACTTTCACTTATATATTATCAAGCTGAACAGCCATAAAACATAACAAGAACTCATACTTTCAGAGAGTAGTGAAATGAATAAACATTTAATGATATGTAACTGAACGTCTCAGCACTTAATAAAAACCTACTGTGGTGGTCAAAAGTTTGGATACCTTGCCTTTTTGAAAAATCTTGGGCAGAAATAGAAGTTTCCTTCTTAAACTGACTTTTAATCCTGCGATCTTGAGACCTATTATGAAAAAAAGTTTTTCACTAGAAGCATTTTATTTTAGCAGAGTGGCTGGATCATCTACAGCAGATGTATCCAACCATTGGCACACAGGCCCCATGTGGCCCTGGACAGCTAGTAATGTGGCCACACAAGATTGTAAACTTTTAACATTATTTACACACAGAGACCCATACAATATATATACAATGTGTATATAAATATATACACATTAACTATAGAATATAGTTTATATATGGCCCAAGACAATTCCTCTTCACTCAATGCTACAAGCCACAATTGGGACCAAAACACCCATTGCTAAGGGGTGAGGTTGTTAAGTTGTTCACACCCTCCATTGACTTTGCTTGCCAGAAGCCCTCTGAGAAGGTTGCAAATGTTTGCAACCATCATAAATACGTGCTGGTTGCCAAGCACCAAAATTTTGATCATGTAACCATGGGGATATGTGTGAGGACCAGCCATAAGTTTTTAAAGTGCTCTCGTAACTTTAAACAGTTGTTAAGCAAATGGTCATAAAGTCAAGGACTTATATCCTATCACATACACTAAGCTCATATTCCCTACCTGTGTTCTGCTTTAATATATTGTACTGTAGGAACTATAAATTCTTTTTGACAAGGCTGGGGTGGTTTGTTGGAGATGCAGTGAACCTTCAAAGATTCTGTTGGCAGATTGGAACACATCAGCATCTCTTATTGTTTTTAAAATATATAAAACAAACTGTAATTTTGAAATAAAGTTCTCACAATTTGGTAGAGTCAATAAAACATACAGCTGGTCTCCACTCACCACCACCAAGAAATCCTTGATGCTATTACCTGTTTTGCAAAATATCTTACCTCTCTAGGAGAACTAAAAAATATCCTAAGATCTCCTTTGATCTCCTAAGTCAGAGGTCTTCAAACCTGGCAGCTTTAAGACTTGTGGACTTGAATTCTCAGAATTCTCCAGCCAGCTATGCTTAAAGCATAGCTTTAAGTCTTAAAACTGCCAAGTTTGAAGACCTCTGTCCTAAGCCATCCACTAATTTATATTAAAGTCTTCTCTTCATTACTCTATGTCACATTTCTTCATTGCACATCCTCTTTCTCAAGTACCTCTAGAGTGCTTCAGCAATATTGGTACAGACATTGGTATAAATATTGGTACAAATACCAGATGTCTATGGAGATTCTCAGTCATCCAGGTCATGGTTGTCCAAAAAATGCCTTTTTCAAAAGGCAATTGGCCTTTCCTTGTTTTTGCTTGAAAACATTTCATTTCTCATCCAAGAAGCTTATTCAGTTCTGACTGAACTCAGAACTGAAGAAGCTTCTTGGATAAAAAACAAAATTTCTTCAAGCTAAAACAAAGAGAGTCCAGTTGCCTTTTGAAAAAGCACCTTTGGGACAAAAGAACTCCTAGAGTTTCCTCTTCCTTTTATGGTGTAACTGTGATACAAAATATTATCTAGGGAGAACATTAGTAATTTAATTTAAAAGGAAATTTAAAGAAGTTTAAAGGGAAAACTTTAGTAATACTTTTCCACATTTAAGACCTGAGCTATCTTGACTATTTTTATCTATTTTTTCTAGTTGGAAAAAAAAGTTTAAATGACTGGAATCGTCTATTTTTATGCCACTGAAAAGACCAGTTAAATAAGAAAAAATCTTTTTGCTGCCTGAAAGTCTAAATGTGTGCCAGAACTATGTGATTAAGGTCCATATGTTTCCTAGGTGATAAGCTTTTTCATGTTTTTCTCCAGAAGGTATTTAAAAGAGAGGAAAATAAGATTAATCTTCTCTCCTCAGAAAAGTTAAATGTCCATTGCCTTCCCCCCCCACTCAGTAATTTTTTGTAATAATTCAGCATGTTGATTCATCCACTGTGTATCTTCCCAATGTAATGAAAGAATTTTTAGGAAAAAAATTGAAAACTACTTTTCAAGAATTCTATCAAAGGTATTCTTGAATATCCATATTTATTTATCAGATTTGTTGGTCAAATTTATATCCTGTTGTTTCTCCAGAAAAGGAGTAGTGTTCTCATTCTTTACACCTACACAGCAATAACTCTGGAAGAGTAGTTGGCTAAGATAGAATTGAACCTGGATTTGTTCAGCACCTTAATCACTATATCACAATGACTCTTCCATGCACAAGTAGTCTTTGACTTATGATCATAGTTGGGACCAGAACTCCCATTACTAAGCAAATGGTCATTATGTGTAATATGCAGTTTCATGACCTTTCTTGCTGCACTCATTAAGCAAATTACTACAGTCATTAAGAAAATTACATGATTGTTAAGTAAATCCAACTTCTCCTGTTGATTTTGCTTGTTGGAAGCCCCCTGGGAAAGTTGCAAATGATGATCATGGGACTCCAGGATGGTGCAACTGTCTTAAATGCATCCAGGTTGCCAAGCACCTAAATTTTGATTATGTAACTGTGGGGACATTGTGATGATCATAAGCATGAGGATTGGTTATAAGGCACTTTTTTCAATGTCGTGGTAACTTTGAACAGTCATTAAACAAATGATTGTGGGTCAATTACTGTTCTGTGTTGTTTTTAAATAATCTGTGCAGCTAGATTATAATTTTGCTCCATTTTCTCCTGTTCGTTGAATCATTTTAATATAAATGTGTGCTGGGGTTGTATGTTTGATAGGCTGGTGGGGGAGTTATTTCAAAATTGTACAGAGCACTGCATACCAGAACAACTAGACACAAGAAGAGTTTCTTCCCAAACGCCATCACCCTGCTAAATAAATAATTCCCTCAACACTATCAAACTATTGACTAAATCTGCACTACTATTTTTTTTATTTTTTTTTATTTTACACAATCTGACAGACACACAACATATAACATATAAATATTTCCTATTTCTAAACAGCGTTTCTTAGTGGTCTTCTCTTTAGTCATCTGCACTACTATTAATTTTCTCATCGTTTCCATCAACCATCTCCTTCCGCTTATGACTGGATGACTGTAACTTTGTTGCTTGTATCCTTATGATTTATATTGATATTGTTTCCTAATTGCTTATTTGTACCCTGTGACTATCATTAAATGTTGTACCTTATGATTCTTGATGTACGTATCTTTTCTTTTATGTACCCTGACAGCATATGCACCAAGACAAATTCCTTGTGTGTCCAATCACACTTGGCCAATAAAAAATTCTATTCTATTCTACAGAGTTAACATTTTAAAAAATACTTCTTGAAAAAGTTTGCAATATGCGCAAATTGCAAAAATATTTTTTTTAATATGCCTATTCCATTAAACAGGTGCTACCACCTGTTCTTGAATGGAGACAGCCTCCTCTTATCTGGATGGGCCAGAATATCACTTTTAAATAAATAAATAAAAACATTCTAAATAAATGGCTGCAGTTTTCCCCTTTCAAACCAAAGCCCAAGAAAGTTTTGAAGTGTCATGCTGTTCCTATAAATGTGGCATGGAGTAATGAAGAGAAGAAGACTTTAATATAAATATAAAATATAATATAATATAATATTAAACCTCACCCCATTTCTAAGAGGTCTGTAAGGGGCGTGCATAAGAGCACAAGCGTGCCTACTGTTCCTGTCCTATTGTTTCCTTTCGTTATATCCAATTAATATAGTTATTACATACTCATACTCATATATATGCTTATATATTGTATAATTATTTCATGCTTATGCTTATATATTCTGTGTGAATAAATAAATAAATAAATAAATAAATAAATAAATAAATAAATAAGTAGATGGTTTAGGACAGGGGTCTGCAAATTTGGCTCTTTTAAGATTGTGGACTTCAACTCCCAGAGCAAAGCTGGCTGAGGAACTCTGGGAGTTGAAGTCCACAAGTCTTAAAAGAGCTAAGTTTGCAGACCCCTGGTTTAGGAGATTAAAGGCCAGGACTTGTACAAATGGAGGCTGCTGAAAGACCTCAATGATCTAAATGTGTCTTTAAGGGCCAAACAAGCCTCATCTCATGATGGAGGCAATCTGTACCTATAGTGTTGGAGCATGCTAGAGCTACTTGGGGAAGAGGATGTACAATGAAGAAGTGGTGTTAATATCTTTCTAAGACTTGCATTTCTTACTCAAATGTAAGAAAAGTGGTTCTTTTTTAGTTCTCCTAGAGAAGTAAGAGACTTTGCAAAACAGGTAATAGCATAAAGGTTTTCTTGGTGGTGGTGGGTGGAGACAAACTGTATGTTCTATTGACTCTACCAAATTGTGAGAATTTATTTAGAAATTACACTTTATTCTATATGCTTTAAAAATGATACAGATGTATGTGCCTAAAATACATCGAAGAAGCAAACTGAAAGAACAGTGTAATGACCACAAGTTCCTGAGCTCGAAATAAACACAGCCACCTCCTTAATTCAAACACACAGCTTTGTTCAGTTCCCTTGAAAGTCAAGGAAAGATGCATGGCTTCTTTAAAAGAGCTGACAACAGATACAGCAAATGGCCGGATCTACTGCATTTTTGTCTCCTTCTGATTCAAGTACTGCACACGTTTACTGAATAGAAATATTAAAATATGAAAAAGTTTACAGACTTCTTACCAATTGTATCTTAATGGACGCTGCTTAGGAATAATTTAATTACTGTAGCTACCATGAGGATTTTTGAACCTCCTGAATTCCTGCATGTCAAGAAGTTAATGTATAATAAAACTTTATCATATAAAAGGTTACCAATAACTAGAAATGCTAGTTGCCTCTGATCCTATTGGTAGCGTCTATAATAATTAGTAGCAAATTGATAGCCCAGTCTATTGTCAAAAAAAGCATTTCATTTGGTAGCTGTCTCATGTTATTGTAGCTAATTTCATGATATATTTCCTTAAATCTGTCAATTAACAGGATGACCTCATGTCCAAGTCTCATGTTTTCTAGTGTGATAGAGTTTCTCTACACTTTCATAATTATATCGTCTTCTATCAATTCTCCCTTTATTCATTTCTGAAAAATTAGTCAAAATGCTTTACCTTGCTTCAACTGTTTCTCATCTGGTTATCCTTCCCTAACCCTTCTCCAGATCTAAAATAACCTTTTTAAAAATGAAGCAATCTAAACATTACACAGTATTATATTAAAAACGTTTCCCTTCAATCTTAAATGTTTTGATCGAATTACTCATTTTTTCAGTCCTGAGTAACATCATTACCACACACAAAAAACCACATTATTTTATTTTATCCAGGAATCTTGATAGCAGTAGTCCCAAACTGGATCCTTGACTCACAAACAAGCACTTTATTTAGTTATATTGTTATAAAATTAGAATTTAATAATATATTATTTATTTATTAATATTTTAATACACTGTATTATTTATTTAATTTTTTATTACATTTATATGGCCATCTCACTCTTCAATATGACTCCGGGCAGCTATAAATAAATAAATATGGATAACAATTGGAGTTGCACATCCTACAAGCTTACTGTATATTAGTTTTCACAATCAGACTTGTGTAATTGGGCACTGAAGAAATACAATTTTATGTTGAAGTGTAGTATGCAATCAATAGATGTACATGACGTTCCAATTATGAGAATGTTTACTTTTAAGTGCTGGAAAGCTTAGTTCAAAAGCTTTCTACATTCAGAAATTACAGGGTTTTATAGAATGCATATATACATGGAAGTGACAAAAACACATTAAATATTCTCTTGAGCTGAACTTGAATAGTGGTGACTATGTAGGCATCACTATGTTGCTTTCTTGTTAGCAATGAGGGGTGATTTGCCACTGACTTTTTCTGGCATGTTTTTGTAACTTCCAAATCTACAGTCTGAGAGTTTCTGGTGGTCTTTCATCCAAGTCCTAAGCAGATCTGGTTCTACTTATCCTTTTCAAGATTTGCCACCTTCTGTCAGAGATGTACACTGCAAAATAAAATTGTTGGAAAAATTATAACGGTATATATTAATATATTTATCCTTTTTCATAGATCTCTGGGTCTGTAACTATGCTGATCTCTCATTAAGGATAGGTGCTAGATTCCTTCCAAAAGGTAAAACTAGAAATATTCTATCACTTCTACATTCCTAAGATAATGTAGCAAGAATTTCTGAGAAAATAAACAATTGATTGATTGTTTATATAGCTTCCCGTTTCACAAAAATCAACTCTGGGCAGAGTATTATTGCAGCTAATTTTGTGAGTTTTAAATGGATTGGCAAAAGAAGATCAGATCGGGGAGGGATGTTACTAGCTGGGTTAAAAAAAAAATACAATTAGACAAAATATAACACTTATTCGAACAGCGTCTTTTGTAGGATTCCCTAATTCTTGAGCTAACCAGATATGTCCACAGCAAGACCATGTCTCAGTTGTCTTGATTGGACCTTCTGAATCAAAACCTAATTCCAAGACAATTCATTCCAACTCTGTGAGCTGCCTAGAATATTTCACATAGCAACCCTATAGATATTCTTGTGCCCTTCTCCCCTATTTAATATAATTATTTAAGGATTTTAAAAAGGAAGTTTAAAAACTAATACAAATTAATATAAAGTATGAAAAAGAAAGAAATCAAAGAAAAAGCTAAATGTGAAAGGAAGGAGAAAAAAAAGTAATAGAAAAATAGAATAGAAAAAAGATACAAAGAAGTAGATTTCAATATTCTTTACAACAGTTATAAATACAATGATAAATTTACCTTTGACTCTCTTCTTCTAACCATCAAAATCATAAAATGTAAGTTCATTTTTCTGTTTTATGCAAAAAAAAATCTCTGAAAGGTTTCCAGACAGCAATAAATGTAGATATTGTCTTTTCTCTGATCAATTAAGTTAATTTAGCCATTTTGAGAATGGGTTACTTATAACCTGAATCGTTGTGGAAGCCACAAACCAGGCTACTCCCAGGTGAGAGTTGTTATTGTAGTGTAAAATATATATTGAAATCATTGTACTAGTTATCAGTAGGGATTGTAGCAATAGTAATCCCTTTTGTTGAAATTGCCAAATTTCAGACCAACAGTGTAGATTTTTTGTAAAGAGAAGAACTATTGATATATATTCCTAAATAAAACTGGGGCAGTTATACAGTACATGAATATGTCATTCTTAATTAAATAAATCAGAAGCTATACTAGACAAGATATCTAACAGCTCAAAAAAGATGATTGCACAATTTCTCATCCTGAAACAAAGCAAGTGAAGTAACTGGTAAAACTAAGTTATTTTTCTATTCCCCAAGATACTATATCTTAGAAACAGTCAAGATCACAGATATATCTGGTCAACATCCATTTTCTACCGTGTTAGTCAGCTTCACAATTTTCACGCCAGATATAAAAACAACAATCCTGTTTCACTGCTGTTTATCCTAAAAAATTGTTTAATTACTTTACAAATATTCTATGTGAGATTATAAGAGATAGAAAACATTAAAAATACGAATCAAATGACAGTCGCTAGTTCTTTTATGAAATTAAGAGTCAGTAATAATATCTGCAATATACCAAAAGCCACATTATAGGTCAGGCTCCCTCAAGGTTTATTTGGAACCTTGGGTTTCATTCACATACATATGTTCAGTGAAGGTCAAATTCACTTAGGATTCTTGGTAGCACAGATTTTTTCCTCCCAGGAATATTATGTAGGTCACAATTATTTCTCCTCTGTTTCTTTATCTGTTCTCTCACCTCAGGAATCTCGCCAAGCTTACAACATTTAGACATTGCCTACTTCGAACCATGTTAATTTCATGAATATAGGTAGTGGTTTTAGTTCTTTTCAGGGGTTGTTGCTTTGATCTCTACTTTAACCTTTTCTCCACATTAATCTGTCCTTTGTAGCCTACCCTAACTAATAACCCCTTTTATTCATTTTTTTCTTCAAATCAAATGATTGACGGTACAATATTGAGACACAGCTGTTTAAATGTCTCCTATTTTAATAATTTCATTAATTTTTAAGCCCACTAATAATCAAATACATAATATTTGTGCACTGGCTGAAAATGATAAATGTTTAAATAATAGAGATTTTATGTATCAAAAGGCTCAAAAACCTTCTAATACCACTAACATGATTTGCCTGGGGAACAATTCTGTTGAGTAGTATTTAGTGGCTAGCTGAATCTGTCTTATTTTCACAGGATGGAACAAAAAGATTCTTAAAATATTAACTTGATAAAAATTAGATGAAACAGAACATCACCATAAAAGCCAGTTAAGTTACTTTCTGTCTGGTTTAATAACTTGACTAAAATATATATGAAGAATGCTGAAGTGGGAAGTAAGAAACATTCTTTTCAGACCGCATAAATTTTTTTGGAAATGATTAATCTCTTAATGAGGGAAATCAAGGATAAAATATCCATTATAATTCATAATAAAAGCACTAAAAGATTTGTTTTGTCATGACATGTGTTATGTAACAAGGCAACTGGGAAAAAGTTCTTTATGTACAATTCTCAGCAAAAATCCAGTGATAACTCTTCAATAAATATTAAATTTTAAAATTTAACGGAGACAAAAGGATGAGACTGTCCCTTTCACCAAATGCCAGAAAATTTCACTTATTTACTTGAGTAATTGTTCCTATTCAAGTACAATTCAGTTTTGACCACTTATATATTCATGCTTAGACAATAGCGCCTTTTAAAAAAAGGGTTTTCCCCACCATTTTATTATTAGACTTTTATCACACTTTTTTCATATACAACTCAAAGCAGTGAACATATCTAATACTCTCCAATTTCTAGGCCAGCACCTTAGTCGCTACCCCAAAGGAATTCTCAATTAATACAGTTGAGCTTTCCAAATTACGGAATATCCTCCAGAGAGGAATTTATCTGGAACCATCTTTCCTACCCTCTTTACTTCTACACCCAGTCTTTACTATTTCAATTTCTATTACGTCTTTAATTCCTTATTTATTTCTTAGCAATACTGAAGCTTGAATCTTGGATTTTTCTACATAAAATATCAATTTGTGAATTAAGCTTGTGAGGGTTTTTTTTTCTTGAAAATACCAGTTCACAATGTGCTCAGTCACTACTAATTCAGAGGTACGTAGAACTAGAGCTGAATGCAATTAGCACATTGATCCCATCTAGCCTACAAATATCAGACTATTTCCTATACCTTCATTCAAATGCTAAATAGTACTGTATTGGGAACAAAACAGTGCCTTGCAGTATTCTGTAACACAGCTGGTAGTATTCCTAGACTGGATCCAGAAGAGGAATAAAAGGATTGTACAATGTAATTCCTTCAGCTTCTCATTTACAGAGATGTCCCAGGATGATGTTTCTCTACAGAACTGAACAGTGGAGAAGCACTGGGTTTTTTCCCTTCCCAAAATGGAGTCAGTAATGAATTTATTATCAGAGTCAGTTTGGCTTTATAGTTCTAGGGACCAGGCTAGAAACCAGGAGACCGTCAGTTTTAGTCCTGCCTTAGGAAAGTTGACCAGGGGACTTTGGGCCAGTCATTCTCCCTCAACCCAACTCAGCTCACAGGTTTGTTGTTGTGGGGAAAATAGAAGGAGGAAGGCGTATTAGGTATCTTTGTCGCCTTGAGTTATTTATGAAAATAATAATAGTGGAAAATAAATAAATAAATAAATCACTTCTTGCTGGGGAACTGTACTGCTCCAGATGGCCAGCGAATCATGAGCCCATAACCATTCCAACCTCAGCACCACCGGGAAGTGAGGCACTCCGGAGACATAGAACATGGCTTCTTCCACATGGTCACAATGCATGTGATAGGGTCTGGTCACGACAACCACAGGGCCTGAATGTTTCCGCCATGACTGGCAGTGACACCTGCTGCTGAGAATGGACCACTGCACAACAAATGCCAAGTCTATGAAGTTGGCTGTAGCCCCTGAGTCCACCAGGGCCTGAATCTCCACCACTCCCTGACTTGGCACGAATACACTCACTACTAGCACGAGGTGTTTCACAAAAGCTGTCTGTAGTGGAGATGGTTGGCCTCTTGCTCCTTGAGCCCAACCTACAGAGCACTCTAGGCTGGGCCATGGCTGCTTCCCACCACTGCTCCCGCCACTGCTTTGGGTACCTTAGCAGGACACTTGGCTGCCAAATGGCCATGGCCGCCGCAATACAGGCAAAGGCCTTCATGGCGGTGGCGATCCTTTTCAGCTTGGGTTAGGCAAGGTCGTACAGTGTTCTGTCCTCCCTCACATCCGTCCGAATGATGGCTTAATTAGCCGTCACTATCAGCTCTGGCAGCAGAATAGCCAGCGTCTGCCAAGAGCCTCTGTTAGCTTCCACGACGCTGGTGAGTCACCTAGAAACAAACTTCAGCTCTTAATCAGTGGATTTGCCTGTTACAAAGAGACATAGCAGCTCTCACTGTCTTTTACAACCTGTGGGGTGTGGCTCCATGACTCAGCACTTCCTAGGCCTGCCCCACCCTTGCTTCTGTTGTTCCCTCCTCTCCTGCCTAGGAAACCAAGCCTGATTGCTGTCAGCTGGGTCTGCAGGCATGGCCTGGGGTGGGGAAGATTCAGGGGATGGAGGCCTCGTTATCTCTTCCACCTTTTCAGTGAGCAAGCCACACCCCTGCCACAACTCTCTCAACTGCCTGTTAGCTGTTTGGGCCCTAACAGGATCCTCAAACATGGCCCTTAGCTGATGGCAAAATTCAGCATAATTATCCAACAGCTGGTTGGGCTGGGTCAGCAGGGGCATCGCCCAACGCGCCGCTGACCCTGACAAAAGGCTAATCAAAAACCCCACCTTATCCCAGTCAGTGGGGAAGTCCTCAGGCTGAAGGCTCATAGGTTTTTTGGCACTGCCCAAAAAACACTGGAAATTGGGCCAGCAAGCCATTAAAGGTATCTGGCACAGCTACTGGGCATTTGTGGTGTGGCCTGGCTGCTTGCATCTGCCCAACCATCGCAGTCAGGAGGGCCACCTGCTGGGCTAACTGATTGTTGTCTGCTCGGAGCTGATCCATGCTCACCCAATGTGGTACTGAGGAGCAAGTTGGAGTTGGGTTGGGAACAAAATTTGATGACCCAGGGCATGGTACAGAGATAACACAAACAGCTGGCAGTTCAAACTGCCCCTTTATTGCTCCAAATCTCCCCAAACACTCCCATGTTTCTGGCAAGTCCTAGAGCAGAGTGGTAACAAACCCCCACACAACCCTCAAGCAGCCTCTTGCTGCAATTAGTCCAGCCCAGCACTGTCTGCACCAAGGCTGCATGGCAATAAATCCCAAATGTGTTTGGCAAAACAAGAGCAAAGCAAGGAGTTCAGGGAGCAAAACTTCCAGATAATTAGTCCAGAATGCAACAAGAAATGCAAGGACTCTTGGCAAGTTCAAACATCAGCACACAACACTTCAGGAACTCAGTGTTTGTTCCCAACAAATGCCCCTCCCTACAACGTCTCCTTAAGTCTCATTCCCCAGGTGTGCCTGGTGAAGCTGGGTGGGGCACCCTCCATGCATGTGCCTCCCCCCATGCATATGTGTGTGCCCCTGCATGTGCATCAGAGACTCAAAGACCATCTGGCTGGCAGGAGGCATGTGCGCATGTGCAGCTGAGCTGAGCTGGGGCAACGGCTCACGTGCCCACAGAGAGGGTGCTATGTGCCACCTCTGGCATGTGTGCCATAGGTTCACCATCACTGCCCTATACCATTTCAGACAATGGTTGTCCAATCTCTTCTTAAAAACTGCCAGTGTCGGAGCCTTCACAACTTCTGGAGGCAATTTGTTCCACTGATTAATTTTTCTAACTGTCAGGAAATTTCTTCTTAGTTCTAAGAAGTTGCTTCTCTCCTTGATTAGTTTCCACCCATTGCTTCTTGTCCTGCCTTCAGGTGCTTTGGGGAATAGTTTGACTCCCTCTTCTTTGTGGCAACCCCTGAGATATTGGAACACTGCTATCATGTCTCCCCTAGGTCTTCTTTTCATTAAACTAGACATACCTATATATCTATATCTATATCTATATCTATATCTATATCTATCTATCTATCTATCTATCTATCTATCTATCTATCTATCTATCTATCTATCTATCTATAAAATAGGACGTTTCTGTCCTATTGTTTCCTTTCATTATATCCAATTAATATAGTTATTACATACTCATACTTATATATATGCTTATATATTGTATAGTTATTACATGCTTATGCTTATATATATTGTGTGACAAAATAAATAAAATAAAATAAAATACCCAGTTCTTGCAACCGTTCTTCATGTTTTAGCCTCCAGTCCCCTAATCATCTTTGTTGCTCTTCTCTGCACTCTTTCTAGAGTCTCAGCATCTTTTTTACATCATGGTGACCAAAACTGGATGCAGTATTCCAAGTGTGGCCTTACCAAGGCATTATAAAATGGCATTAACACTTCACATGATCTTGATTCTATCCAGGGGTGGGATTCAGCCGGTTCAGGAAAACCATTAGCTCTGATGATCAGCTGGGTCCGCCCGCCCGCCCATGTGCAATGCCAACCTATATTTCCTTTGTTTGAAGCCCAGCTGATAAGTGGGGCAGAGCTGATTGCCACGCCTCAGCTATTTTACTCACCAGGGCTGCAGTAGAGGGTAAGTTTTAGAGCTGTTTTCAAACGTACAGTGTGCACGCGCACAGCAAACCAGTTGTTATACCGGTTGAGTTCCATCACTGTTTCTATCCCTCTGTTAATGCAGTCTAGAACTGTGTTGGCTTTTTTGGTAGCTGCAGCACACTGCTGCCTCATTATTAAGTGATTGTCACTAGGGCTCCAAGATCCCTCTCACAGTTATTGCTATTGAGCAAGGTACCACCTATATTGTACCTGTGCATTTTGTTTGTCTTGCCTAAATGTAGAACCTTACTTTTTTCACCACTGAATTTATGTTAGATAGCGCCCAAAGTTCAACTCTGTTAAGATCCTTCTCTCTATCTTAAGCCTACTTTTTGGAGTGTTGGCTATTCCTGCCAGCTTGGTGTCATCTGCAAATTTGATGAGTTCCCAATCTATCCCCCCGTCCAAAGCATTGATGAAGATGTTGAAGAGTACTGGGCCTAATCAGCCAATGAAAATGAAATGGGATTAAAACAGATGCAATGTTTCATCTGCTTGGGTTAAAAATCTAGCAGACATCTTTTGAACCAACTGTAGCTTCTGAATACCTTTTCATTTTGATCAGTGTCCAATCGTTTCTGGAAATAGAAAAGGTCTTTGTAAAACTACACAAAATGATTTTTCTTTCTTCCTAGTGTTTTCTTGCAAGTGCAGGATCTGCTTTTTTTTTTTTAAACTCAACTGAGTATTGATCCATTGTTTGCAACCGGAAACAGTTGATCAGCTTGTTGCCCAAGCTGGATGTCATAGGCTGAGAGACAGATTGACTGGCCCAAATTCAAGCAGTCAGTTTTCATGCCTAAAGTGGAACTAGAACTCACATTCTCCTGATTTTTAGACTGGTGCCTTAACTGCTAGACCAAGCTGTCTCTCATAACTGAACTAAATGATTGCCTTGCAGTAACACTTTTTGTATCTGTCTACTTTCAACAAGGTTCATTGAACCAAGATATTTGGGTTTCTTCAGTACAATTTTGATCAAATACTCCTGTCACTTTTTCTGATGTATGCTGACAGTTGTTGCCTATTGGGTTTGATTATCTGATGATTGCCATAATGTGATTCAAAATTTCAGCTATAGATGGAAAGATAAATACATTATGATAACCTTATCTGTATATTAAAGAGTTTTTGGTTTCTGCCTTGGGATAAATGGATATGCATATTAAACATGAATAAAGAAAAAACAAAAAGAACAGAAAAAAGCAGTTGTTTTTTTTAAACAGAAGATCTTTTAGATAGACTAAGGAAATAAAGGTACTATGTGACAGTGTCTTTTGTCATTTAATTTAATCTTTTCTTTCAAAGACAGCTGCTGAAATCTGAAGTTACATATCTGTCAGGCTTTGTTCAAATCATCAGAAAGCATTCAAAAATTAGGAAAATTGGGTTTTTAAGGGTCACTGTGAAACAATAATAAACAAATTCTACACTTGGACACTTTTGGAGAATTAAACTTGATTGAATACAATGTGTCTTATTTTCTGGTAAACATGCTGCAAGTAGAGGCAGCTACTTTTAATGGGCTGGAAGGCAGGCCTATTATTTAGATACATTGTTGGCTTAATACTCATATTGTTTTTGCTTTGTACTTTGCTCTTCTGTTATACTGCATTTTCATTTAACTGGTTTTTTTTTAAATTATAAGTTACCCAGAGTTTTTGGTACACAGGTCTATAAATGGAATTAAATTTTAAAATATTTATTTGTTCATTTATATATTAATTTTTATTTTGCCTTTATTCCTTATAAGTATTTAAAGGCAGTAAATGTGCCTAATAAACCTTCCTCTTCTTATTTTCCCCATAACAACAACTCTGTAAGGTGCGTTGCATAGAGACAGAGTGACTGGGCCAACGTCCCCCAGCCAGCTTTCATGTCAAGACAGGACTAGAATTCACTGTCGCCTGGTTTCTAGGCTAGGACCTTAACCACTACATCATTAATTGTCAATTGGAATAGTGAGATAGAGGGAATATAACCCAATATGTAGTCAGCACAAAGCAGGATGGGACACATTTATCAGTAAACAATTTATAAATATGCAACCATAACAACAACAACAACAACAACAACAGAGTTGGAAGGGACCTTGGAGGTCTTCTAGTCCAACCCCCTGCCCAGGCAGGAAACCCTACACCACTTCAGACAAATGGTTATCCAATATCTTCTTAAAAATTTCCAGTGTTGGAGCATTCACAACTTCTGCAGGCAAGTTGTTCCACTTATTAATTGTTCTAACTGTCAGGAAATTTCTCCTTAGTTCTAAGTTGCTTCTCTCCTTGATTAGTTTATAATATGTGCACTATAATATGTGTACGTTTATAACCTATATACACTACTAATATATTATGTATATTATAAATAATAATTATTATGGTTGGTTGCAGAATCAGCCAGACATTTAACCTAGATTTGACATTTTTATCCACCTAACAAGCCCTTCCCAAGAACCTGGTGATGGTGGTAGTAATAATAATAATAATAATAATAATAATAATAATAATAATAATAATAATAATAATAATAATAATAATAATAATAATAATAATATATCTTAAGAAGGTACTTGGTTGATACCTAGGACACTGGCAGCAACCCATAACAACCATTAGCACCAGTCAATTGTGTTTGTGATGCATTTTTGAATTTTCAGTTGACTGAGTTTCATGTTTAATGAATAAACTTAATAATAATAACAATGAGGAGGAGGAGGAGGAGGAGGAAGAGGAAGAGGAAGAGGAAGAGGAGGAGAAGCAGCAGCAGCAGCAGCATGGCTTAAGGTGGGAACTGTTTCACTTTTAATATGTGAATGCAGCAAAATTGCACAAACTGATTACAAAGCTAGACACAAACGAGTTGCTAAATTAATCCACTGGTCATTATGTAAAAAATACAATTTACCTGTATCCAAAAAGTCATGGGAACACAAAGTGGAAAAAGTTATAGAAAATGAGAAGGTGAAGATCTTGTGGAACTTTCAAATACAGACAGATCATCATTTGGAACAGAACACGCCAGATATCACAGTTGTCAAAAGCCAAAACGTACAATTTATTGACATTGCAATAGGAGATGCCAGAGTCGAAGAAAAAGAACTGGAAAAAATCACAAAATATCACGACCTGGCCATCAAAACTACACCATCATGGATGAAACATGTAACAGTGATACCCATTGTCATCGGGGCACTTGATACCATGTCCAAGAATTTTATAAGATACATCAACAAATTGCAGCTTCCTGCAATAATGCCAGCGGAACTGCAAAAAACTGTGCTACTTGGAACATCTTACATCTTAAGAAGGTACTATCTAGGATGCTGGCAGCAACCCGTATCAACCATCAGTCAATGGTATTTGTGATGCCTTTTTGAATATTCAGTTGACTGAGTTTCATGTTTAATGAATTAATAATAATAATAATAATAATAATAATAATAATAATAATAATAATAATAATAATAATAATAGAAGATCCATTGCTGAATAGAGGTAGAAAATATCATGCAGGCATATATATAATGTTCAGCATTAGTATAGTTTCATTTCTTTCTTATTTTTTAGAGTAAAAAAATAAAGTAAAAACATTTTAATGTTTCCTTTCTGGTGATCCAGTGGATCTTTCTATGTACTCTCTACATTTACCCATTTTGGAGACCTCAGTCCTAGAAAACAGAAATTGAAAATTATCTTGAGAAGTGAACTGAAAATAACAGAATGCAACAGAGTGCAAAGTTCTTCACTTAGAAATTAATGCACAGGTCTAGATTTGAGGAATGACCATCTTCATAACAGTATTCATGAAAAGGATCCTACAGTTAAAGTTTATCACAAGCTCTATATGAGTCAGCAATATAATATCAGTTAATTTAAAAAAAAACAGGCAATTTGAGGTTGTATTAGTAGAGGTATAATTTTGAAATCATAGGAAATTATTATTTCATTCTATGCAATGTTGGTCAGATCCTATCTCAAGTACTACACTCATTTCCAAGTATCCATTTTAAGGATAATTCAAAGCAACTGGAAGAACCACCAAAAAGGAGAACAAGGATGGTCAGAGGATGGAATATTAGATTTTAGGAAGGGAGATTGAGGAATTAAATAACAGAGTTGGAAGAAACCTCTCAGAGGTCTTCTAGTCCAACCCCCTGCTCAGACAGGAAACCCTATACCATTTCAGACAAATGGTTGTCCAATCTCTGCTTTAAAAAATCCACTGTTGGACCACCCACAGCTTCTGAAGACAAATAATTCCAGTGATCCATTGTATTGACAGGAAATTTCTCCTCAGTTCTAGGTTGCTTCTCTCCTTGATTAGTTTCCATCTATTGTTTCCTGTCCTGCCTTGGAAAATAGGTTGACCCCCTCTTCTTTGTGGCAGCCCCTGAGATATTATTGTTGTTGTTCAGTCACTAGTGTCCAATTCTTTGTGACTCCATGGAACATAGCATGCCAGGTTCCCTTGTCTTCCACTGTCTCCTGGAGTTTGATCAAATTCTCATCCTCTGCCATGAGTATGTTTACACTTGGGGGGGGAAATGATAGGAAGAACATGATAGCACCTTTCAAATACCTGAATGTCTTTAATACAGAAGGTACATTCCAAAGTATATGATAAAAGAAAATGGATTTAAGTTATAAGAAGGCAGATTTCTGTTGAGTGTTATGGAAAACTTCCATACATTAACAATAGCTCAACGTAGAAACAAATACGTAGATCAAGGATATCAAACTGGATTTCTTTGAGGGCCGGATCAGCATTGTATTTCTTCTCTGTGGGCCGGCAGTGGAGGAGGGGGAGACGGGACGGATGCCTCCTGCAGCACTTCGCTGGCCAAAAATGGGCTGCGGGGGGGGGGAGCATGTGCCCAATTTTGGCCAGCAGAGGCACCTCGGGGCGGTCCTTTGATATTTCCAGACTGGCCCTGTGGGCCAGATCTAAGCACCCAGCCTGCAGGCCCTGACTTTGCCACCCCCGCTGTAGATGTTCAAGCAGAGGCTGGAGAGCGCCCCCCCCCCAAAGTATCTATTTGGATGCTGTTGCTGAATAAGAATAGTTTGGATGAAATCATCCCTTCCACCATTTGTGATCCTAAGTTTCTATGGACAATTACAATAGTAGTAGTGCAGCAATAGTAGGGAAATTAGAGAGTTGCAGTTCCAACACATCCCAAAAGCACCAGGTTGGGGAAAATGAACATAAAGTTACAAGATGAGCCCCAAGGTACAATGTTGACTATCATTGTTATTCCAAATGTTTCTCCTTTGATTAAAGCCCTTTGCTTAACTGGTACCTCTAATAGTCTCTTTTTCTATTTTTAGTTTCCTTGTTCAATTGCTTTTCAGAGATACATGTGATTTTTTTTTTTAGCTTATGGTATACATAACTAGGGAAGTCTACAGTACGTTTTACCAAAAAGTAGTTCTGGCAAGCTAAACTTGCTAGTGTCAGCCCCAGAGGGCATCTTTTTCTTTGGATCTTCAGGGCCGCCACACTTAGTGCTGTGGGAAACTGGGAGGGGGGATCACATAGAAAGGTGGAGATATTTAGCCTTTCTCTGAGAGTCAAGGACATTCGGGCCTGCACCCGGAGTGGTGTGACTGGGAGGCATCTCCAGTTGGGACGGTGCATTGATTGGACCCTGTAATGGACATGTGGGTGCAGGTGAATGGACTTGGATTTTCTTTTGGGTGGGGAAAACCTGGAAGCTTTCAGATTCAGGTTTTCCCAGATGTGCCAATATGACATCTCTAATAAAATGGAACTTTGAGGAACTTCTAGCCTCGGAGTCTTCTTTCGTTGGGGGTGTTACTTGGAACCCTGACATTAATCTGAAAGCTCCCAGGCTTCCACCATCCCACCCAAAAGAAAGTCCAAGTCTCTTCCCCTGCACCCACATGTCCAGCACATGGTCCAGTCTGACAGCTACCTGACAGCTAGCTCATTTTGTTCACACATACATGCTATTCACGGTGCCCCACAGGAGGCGAACTAGATTTGCACCAGCTGACTAGCAGGTAGTTCTGTTGCCAGCTCCCACTTCTGCTCGTAACTCCACTAGCTGTCCCACTGGAGCAGTATCTATTTATCTTATTCATTCGTATCTCATTCATGTGATGAGAGACCACTGGCACACCATGACATTCCTGGTTGAATTATCATATGGGTGATTTTGATAAGCACTTGCATAAATATAACTATGGAGAAAAATCTTGTCCCAAATTATCTACATATTGATTTGTCAAATTTAGAAACCATCTACCTCCCCCACAGAGGGGACTCTGTGTATCATGCACAAATAAAATGTTAAAAACATAAAAAACTGAATATAAAATATAAAAAATTAAAATGGAGGCTAAGATAATTAAAATGCAGCATTAAAAATTAATTAACAAGCAGCGGAAGGGCCTTGAGGGAAGCCTCATGGCTTTATGGCTGCATGCTGCTCTGTGAGCCCCAAGTTAGATAGAGGGCCAGGTCTGTAGATACTTCTGAAAGGCCAGAGAGTGGAGACCTGCCTCATCTCTCAGAAGAGAATATCCAAAGGATGGGGACAATGATAGAAAAGGCTTTCTTCCTGGTCCCCATAACACAGAATTCTTTTCCTGAGAATATACCTTCTCTGCCGGACCAGGTGGGGTGGCCTGATGGGATGGGATGAAGACAGTTCTGTAGATAACCTGGCTCCATGCCATATTGCGCCACTCACTACTCAACTCAGAATTTTTAGCCTTGGTTAAGACCAAGAATAAATCCATATCAAAATTTCTTAAATTAAGCATAATTAATTTTAATCATTTCTAGCAAGAATGTTCATGAAAGAACCAATAGTTCTGGTGGCTATATTATTATGGCTATAATAATTTCAAGAATTAAGAAAGTTCCGCAAATTCTAACCCTTTTTGCTTTATTTTATTTATTTAGCTTGTCAAACATGTAAAAGATAACAGGTATAAGTATAAACATAAATATGAACATAGTAAATGGGTACGAATAAATGGAGACATTAGGACAGGGATAGTAGGAACACTGGTGTGCTTATACATGCCCCCTTTCCCTAAAATATTTTAAAACTATTCACCCATTAATATAGTAGCCAAGCAATAACTTGCAATAGTCAGATGTTGACTATTTGACTCAAGAATTAAATATTTGTTCTATCTGGGATAGAAACAGAAGGAATATTGAATAAGCATGTTGGCATGGCACTTAGTACATTAGTAAATGCATATTGAACAGTATGCTTTTAGGCACATGGAGAAGTAGAAAAAAATAACTGTATTAGTTACAGTAATAGCAAGTTGGGTGAATTTTCAGGCAGCATGGCCATTGTGAGGATAGGCACTCTGATCTTCAAACACACACACAATCCAATGGGCATCATATTTAACCCTCAGCCTAAATGTGCTGCAAAATCTAGGAAACATCACTATCAAAAGTTCTACCAGAATTTATATTGAAATACTGTTCGGAACAATTCTACACAGACCTTTATTTGATATATATTGCTGCCCATCTCAAATACAAGGAATAATAACAAGACAAAACGTGATATACAGCAACTAAAATAAAAACCAAGAACAATAAGCACAATCATGATGATGTAGGAGATGCCCAAGGGAGGGGTCCAATGCATCAGCAGTCTCAAGTCCCTTCCCACCCATAAGAGATCTAAGTCAAACCCACCTTGAATTCTGTGGACTCTTATCTACCACCAGTTTGCTTTGCCCATTAGTAGTTCAGATTCTTGTGGAGAGTGTTAGCACGCAATAAACCTATATTTATTTGAACCACCAGAGTTTCTGTGCTTGACAGATACATGTTTAACCATACAATAAGGTCCCAGTCTTGGTATAAACAAAACCAGGTCTTCAGGGCCTTATGGAAACCCAGCAGGGTGAGGGCAAGTCTAATCTCTAAGGAAAATGATGCTTTGGAGGGCAGATACCATGACAGAAAAGGCTTCCTTCCTGGATCCTGCCAGATGAGACCCCTATAATACAGCAGCCCCAACCTTTTGGGCACCAGCAACTAGTTCCATGTAGGGTAGCTGTTTTGAAAACCAGGAGAGTGTAGTTTCATACACTGTCTGGATCCTGCACATACACAGATAGGGCTTTGCTCACTTGCACAGCCCAGTTCCTTGTGCTGGTCCACAGCCTGAGAATTGGGGATCCCTCCTGTAATAGATGTAATACCCAAAGCATATGTATCAGATCTAAAACAATGGGTAGATAAAAGGAGTTTTCTGGATTAATCAAGCCTTCAAAAACAATTATCTGTGAAGATCTTCTGGCCAACTTTTCTATTTATTTTTCTTATTCTTCCAGATGAACTTCTGTGTGCTCTTCAAAAAAAAAAAAGATTTTGAGTAGAAACAGGCCAACAAGCACTCAGACTTTGTAGTATCCTTGAAACAGAGGTATGTGGGATGCCAGTATTTAGATTAATTCATCCTGAAGCAGCAATGTATATATCCTTCAAAGGGTATTTCAGTGGACCCGAAATATCAATTCATCCCTCAAGACGTTCCCAGCAAGTGGCAAATTGCTATCAGGGAGCCTTTCATTTGAAGACATAACTTATTCAAATACCATTTTAATGAAATCCACCACCACCATAAATATTTAAGCAAGAAGTGCAATTCTTTTGGAGAGGGATCAAAGGAATAGAAAAAGTCAAGTCAAGAGGGTCACCAACACATTTTCGTTGATTTTAGAAGCCTTGGGAAAATTGGTCCAAACATACAGTTTTTTTCCAATATGTTTAAAAAGGTAAGAGTAAAAAAAAAAAGTTGTCTCTTTAAAGATCGCTAGCCTCATAAGTTTCTAGTGAACCAGTCAACATACATACGCTATGTATATTACATAATTTCTGAGCTCAATGTGAAAAGGAATGTGATTAATCCTTTCTGACATGCTCTGAACTTTCCGTGCAGATAGGTTCTTCCTCCTCCTTCAGACATGCTGCAACTGATGTCATTTGACCTGCAGATACCTTCCTGAAAGCACTGATATTATTGCACTAATTATCCACCTTAATTTACAGCTGAAGCCCAGAGATTACTTTGCTAAATAAAAGAGGATAGTGAAGAGGAACATCACACGGAAATATTTCCGTTTGCATTTAAATTGCTGCATTCCCTCGATGAAGTGAGAAAATATATCAAATCAACACACAGAAGCGAGGATATAAAATGCTATTCAGCTGGTTGAGGCAAATGAGGAATTCACAGCAGACAGTCTCTTCCCCGTTTGTTTTATAGGCTGCCAGGGGAAGACATTAAACCAATTCAGAGTGGTAAATAGGTCTCTAGGAAGGGATAATTGTGGTAAATTATAGGGACATAATAGGATGCCTGAACCTGTTTTGCTCAGTTATTGTTTTGCCCTGTTCCTCCTCCTTTTGAAAGCCAGTTGCTAAGAAGATCATGTGCCCTATCAGGTGTTTAGAAAAGTCACACACATATACACACACACTCCAAATTCTTATCTGGGGAAAAAAAAAAAAAGCATTGCCACTTTGCTTCTCTCCACTTTCTGTCTCTCTGAAAACGCAACCCACAGGAACCAACCTCATTCCTACACAGGTAGGTAGTCCTCGACTTACAACAGTTTATTTAGAGACCGTTCGGAGTGACCACAGCACCGAAAACAGTGACTTATTACCATTTTTCACTCTTACGGCCATTTTTCACACTTAACGACCCCTGCTGCATCTCCGTGGTCCTCCAATCAAAATTCAGACGCTTGGCAACTGATGTATACGATTGGTCGCAGTGTCCTGGGGTTACAGGATTACCTTTTGCGGCCTTCCGACAAGCAAAGTCGACCAAGGGAAGTCCAATTCGCTTACCAACCATACAATCACACCGATTCCCTCCAGAGCCGGGGCAGGAAAGGTCGCAAAACAGGGCAAGATTCGCTTCACAAGGGTCTCGCTTAGCAACAGAAATTTGGGACTCACATTGCGGTCGTAAACCGAGGACTACCCAGTACTTCTTTAAGAGCGGCTTTAATCGGAGAGGCAACGCACCTACAATCGCCCAAAGGGCCACTGCCCACTCTGAGCACCTCACAGCGACGGTTCGGCTTCACCAGTCAACCTTTCTCAATAACTGGGAATATAAAAAGGCAAAGGCAAAAACCACTGAAGGGCGACCAGCTTTAACTCTTCTCAGCTACTCTGGGACGCCCGGAAAAGACGGGTCCACGCCGCGCCATCTCTCCCAAACGGCCCCCCTCCCCCCCGTCTCTCTCACACACATACACACCTCACTTCTCTTGACTTCGCCACCTACTATGGTCAGGCTGTCCGACTTACCCACTCCAGCAGCCTCAGGAAAGCCAGGGGCTCCTTCACCGCCCGAAAACTGCCCTTGGAGGCCAGCTGGGAGAAAAGAAAGAAAGAAAGGGGAAAAAAAAACAACAGGGCAAAGTCAGAGGATGCCCGGAGCCCGGGGGGGGGGGAATTAAGAGGGAGGGGGATCCCAACCTTCGCGCGCCTGTGGCTAAGCCTTCCCCCGCGCGCGCCTCCTCCTCCTCTTCTTCTTCTTCTTCTTCCTCCTCCTCCTCCTCCTTTACCTGGTTGACGGTTTCCATGCCTGCCCGGCTTCTCGGCGCGCAAACTTCAGCTCCTCCGCTCCGAGCACAGGCGACTGTGGTTTCGGCGCCCGGCTTCGAAAAGCGTCCGGAAAGAAGGCGCTAAGCTCGTCGCCTGAGGCGAAGAGCCCCGGCTGGTTGGCTAGGCTGAGTTGCCGGAGAATATCCACCGCCCGAGCCGAGCCGAGCCGAGCCAAGCCGAGCGCGCTGGGCGGAGGGAAAGAGAGGAGGGGGCGGGCTGCCCGCCTTTTTGCGCCTTCGCCTTTGCTGCCTCCGTGTCAGCCGTGAGGGAGTCGGTCGAGCTGAGGGGCAGGCGCGGGTAACGGCGGGGCCTTAAGACGTCTGCTGCCCGGCCAACTCCAGCGCGTTCCCTCAGCTTTCCCCGAATGGAACCGATTACCTCGGGAAGTCAAGTGGTTTTGAGGAGGCAGAAACGGAGAAAGAAGCAGGCGGTCCTGGATATGACCACGCCGGAACAATTCCCGCGCAACGCCCCTGCCTGTGGCGATCACCAGCTGGTGGCAGGCCTGGCGCTGCCCCTGTTTAATGCCTTTCCCAAATTTACCTGCAGTTTCCTCCTGAACTTTAAGAAGTGTAGAGTTCATTCAGTTTTATACAGTTACTTAAAAATCAGCCCTGGTTAGTCCCAAAGGTGCTTTTTCGGGAGGCAACTGGACTTTCTTGTTTTTTGTTTTTTTTTCCTTATGAAGGGCATCTTCAAAAGAAACATAACATAACATAACATCAGAGTTGGAAGGGACCTTGGAGGCCTTCTAGTCCAACCCCCTGCCCAGGCAGGAAACCCTACACCATCTCAGTCAGATGGTTAAAAATTTCCACTGTTGGAGCATTCACAACTTCTGAAGGCAAGTTGTTCCACTTGTTAATTGTTCTAACTGTCAGGAAATTTCTCCTTAGTTCTAAGTTGCTTCTTTCTTTGATCAGTTTCTACCCATTGCTTCTTGTTCTACCCTCAGGTGCTTTGGAGAACAGCCCGACTCCTTCTTCTTTGTGGCAGCCCCTGAGATATTGGAACACAGCTATCATGTCTCCCCTAGTCCTTCTTTTTGTTAAACTAGACATACCCAGTTCCTGCAACCGTTCTTCATATGTTTTAGCCTCCAGTCCCCTAATCATCTTTGTTGCTCTTCTCTGCACTCTTTCTAGAGTCTCAACATCTTTTTTACATCGTGGCGACCAAAACTGGATGCAATATTCCAAGTGTGGCCTTACCAAGGCATTATAAAGTGGTACTAACACTTTACGTGATCTTGAAAGTCCAGTTGCCTCCTGAAAAAGCACCTTTGGGACAACCATGATCTGGATGACTGAGAATCTCTATAGATTTTCAGCCCTAGTTAGCTTTTGGAGACTGATGTGGATGCTTTCTTCTAATTGCACTGTGGGAAAGTCTGTGGCGATTCTCAAGTCACCCAGGTCATAGTTGTCTCAAAGATGCTATTTTTTTTCTTCAAAAGGCAAGAAGAAGAAAACATTTCGCTTCTCATCCAAGAAGTTTCATCAATACTTCATCAGTATTTGCGCTATCAGAACTGATGAAGCTTCCTGGATGAGAAGTGAAATGTCATGTCGTCTTCTTCCTCAAAAAAAACCCTGTACAGTTGCCTTTTGAAGAAAACAGCACCTTTGAGGCACTGTCGGATTTTTAAATGTACAAGTGATCACTAATTGGGTTGCTATATGTGAGGTCGCAAAGAATCAACACTGACTTGATGGCACATAATCATCAATCCATTAAGCTTTGGGAAACACAAGGGAAGGGATTTATAAGGCATGGATAATACTTGACTTACAACCATTCCATTACAGCGACTGTTCAAAGTTACAATGGAACTGGAAACAAGTGACTTATGGCCAGTCATCACATGACCATCACAGCATCCCCAGTCTCAGCATGTATTTATGATGATTGCAGGATCCCAGGGTGATGTGATTACCATTTGTGACCTTCCCAACAGGCTTCCAACAAGCAAAACCAATGGGAGGAAGCTGGATTCGCTTAGCAACTGCATGAATCACTTAATGACAGTGAATTGCTTAATAACCATGGTAAAATTATGCTAACTTGCTTAGCAATGGAAATCTGGTTCCAATCATAAATCAAGTGCTACCTGTATGCTAAGCCAAAGTCAGATGTAGTTTTTGGCTCCTCAATAAATGCAACAGGATTGTCATGAATTAAATTTCTAATTCACAGCAGATGCAACATTTAAAATGCAATAGAAGCTTATTACAACAAGCCACTGAGTATCTATGGAGATTCTCAGTCATCCAAGTCATGGTTGTCCCAATGATGCCTTTTCAAGAAGCAATGGACTTTCTGGTTTTTCTCTGAAGACATTTTACTTCTCATCCAAGAAGCTTCTTCAACTCTGAAGAGATGAGAAGCGAAACGTCTTCAAACCAAAACCAGAAAGTCCAGATGCCTCTTGAAAAAGCACCTTTGGGAAAAGCCGCTGAGGAGTTAGCTGAGTCTGTCTCAGGAAAAACTTGAATAGCCCTCCCATACAAGCACAGACAAAAACAACAAATACCACTTCTGCTTGGTAGTACAGTGAGAATGCAACAATGGTGGAGAAATCAGTCTTTCTGCTGTCATTTAAATACAAGTGGCCATTCAGATTTCTACCGGTTCAAATTCACATCAGATTTGTATCTTCACTGATTTGCTTGGTCATCTAGAATTGCTTAGTCAAGTAAGGAATGTTCAGGGCTCTTTGTAACTGGGAAGAATGAGCTAGAGTGACATTGTCAACAGCCCTTATTACTTTACAATTCTACAGCAACATTATACTTAGCTTAATAAAAATGCTAACTATTGCACCTGGAAAGCTCTCTAGAGATTTGTAGGAATACCTTAGATTCCATAGCTTTAAGGATGGACAATCTTAATTGAGGCTTTGTCTTTATAGCTCAGCCATAACCAGATATAATCTTATCGGGAAGGAATTGTCCATGGGAATGAATTGATTCTACCTCTGTTAAACTTTGATTTACTGCCAAATTATCATAACTTTATGATTTTAAGCAAAATTTTAAGCAAGCACAGAATATTTGTAGACAGACTCATCAAAACCTGAGTCAAACTTGAGTGGACAATCTTTCCAGAGGTGATAAATGATCTCTGCCAGGCTAGGCAAGAAAATTGGGCAGCTGTATGAGTGTTAGACCAATAAGTTTCTGCTTCTGCTCCTGTGCTCAAAACCCAACATAATTTCAAAGAAGAATTAATGAGATACTTGGTGAGACTGAAAATCTGATGGATATCTGCAACATCTTCCACATTCCAGTCTATAATATCCATCCAGTCACACCTGGTCATCCCTTTAGATAGCCTGGTCATCCCTTTAGGTATCCTCAGCACCAAATTACTCTAATCTTCAGAAAGCATTTATTGAAGAGCTATTATAAGACACAATTTGGAAATACACCATTTCCTTTTCAAATAGATTTTTCCTTTGTGTACAGCTGGTACACTTCTACACTTTCAACTGTGATGTAAGCTAAGAGTGGACACTGGAGAGGCTCAAGAGTTAATATTGTTGCTCTATATCTCAAGCATGGAAAAGCAGAGGGTATATAAGAGTAAAACAAATAGACCATCGAACAAATCAAACTAGAGTTAGCAATAATAGTAACCCTTAGACTTATATACTGCTCTCTTTGAGTGCTGTAAATGCAAGCATATTGCCCCCAACAATTAGGGTGTTCATTTTGCCAACTTTGGAAGGATGGAAGGCTGAGTCAACCTTGAGCTAGTTAGGATTGAACTGCTGGCAGTCAGCAGAGTTAGCCTGTAATATTGCACTCTAACCACTGTGCCACCACAGCTCCTAGACATAGATTATATATGTGGGTCTTACTAGAATTTGAGTGATGTAAACACATTAGTGTGTGAATTGCATCTGGAAGCATGCAAGAAGACTGCAGTTCACAAATCAGTACCATCACATGCACTGAATAACCAATACAATTAATTGCTCGCGTCCAATGACGGATATGGCACAAGAAGAAGATGAATTGCTCACACTGCTGCATTCTGTACCAGCTGAAAGTTCTAGATGCTCTTCAAAAGTGACCCTATGTGGAGCCAATTGCATCCTAACCAGCCTAGAGGTCACAATGTTGGAATGACCTGGGAGACAGGGTGAAGAGACCCATTCAAGGAAATGGGTCAGATAAAATACAACTTAATCTACAGCAGGAATGTAGGCAGGACAAGGGGCTCAGAAGAGACCTTCCCTAGTTTCTGGGGCTTTAAGAGAGAGAGAGAAGTACCATCGGAAGCAAATATTTGTAGCTCAGAATTGCATTGAGATGCTCTCTGAGACTGGTTGTTTTCTTGCAGATGCTTCATTACCATCATCAGTGCACTCTTCAGTTCTCTAGTTTAGTTTGAATAATTTGATTTATAGTTTGGTTTTTCTTTTTCCAGCATGTCTCTGAGCAATACTCTTGGTGGTCGTCAGTCTTTCTATATGCTCTGGTTTGCTGGTCTATTCTAGTTGTTCCTTGAGTTTTTTCCATGGTGTGTTGATATTTATTTAGTCTGGGATGTGTATCTGTGATCATAAGCCATATTATTGTACTGATGATCTTGCCTAATTTGGTGTGTTTCCATGCATTGATGATATTATCTAGTTTGGTGATGAAATATCTGCAAGAAAACAACCAAGCTCAGAGAACACTAAGAAGCGCACAGAGATAAGTACTTTCAGACCTGCAAGATTCTGTTAATGTAATCTTACAATGAAATAGAATTGCTGCATTTTCTGTCTGGTATATCCTGCAAGGCTGATATGAGGGCATGAGTGACAATGGGCAGAGCTCCCCAATCCAGAAATGAACACAATTAACAAATAACCTGAAGTTGTACAAAGGCTTTCCTTGTTACAGCTTTCACCTGCTTTTGGTATAAAAGACTTGGGGAACAGATTTGGGGGAACTTTGAAAGTTTAGAGGAGTGTTTTTAAAATATGTTTTCAGAATTAGTTTTTGAGAAGATAATGAAATTTTTCAACTAAAGTTCCACATCTAAGCCCAAAAAAGCTACTTAGCAGCAAGGAAGTACCATTTACAATAATAAATAACTGCAGTGCGTAGTCATTCATGAAAAGCGTCAAAATTATCATATGTTTTCTAGTCAATTTAAAAATAGTACCATTGTTCATATAATTTGCTAATCTGTTACCATTTTTTACATCCCTTGACTTTTAATAATATATAAATTCAATATTTCTTCATAGGAATAAAGCATGAAGGATAACATTACGTTCAGAATTGTTCAGAACTTCACTGTGCTAATAATTCTTCTATCTCACTTATATTTGTTTATATGGGAAAAGATGGTCACACATATTCGGATGGATTTTTAAGTGGAAAGAATCAAGATTAGCATTGTAAAACTTGCAGTTTACCATGAATTAGTCCATGTAGCTGAAATTCTTGTTGAGAAAGAATGGAACACACAATGGCCATTTTTATCGGTAAACTTCCATTTCTTGTCTTCAGTTTTACCTGTATTTTCTGATCTATATGACAGGGTTTGTGCCTTGGAGGCTGCTGAATTCTATCAAATGATTTCTCTGCTATATTGCTTTGCAATGAAAGAAATGGGCAAATTATATTTCATTTTGTAAATAAAAGATCACTTGAGGGATTTGTCTAATCATACCATCCATAGAAGTTCGTAGCACACTAAATTTCATTAGAACAGATCATCTTTAAATTTAATTTTTTAAGTCTCAGTTTTTGTCTTTCTAGGGTTGCAAAACTAAAATGTTTTAATGTTGCTGAATTTTGCTTTGATTACTTGTTCTGATTGGAAAAGTATATTTATATTTTTATATGGCTTATTAAAATGATTTCACTCTTCTGCAATTACTTTTGGGCTGTAGATGGGCTACACAAATATTCATCAAAGTATATAGGATTTTTGTATGCTTGTTTATTTTTAAAGTAAAGATCTGCAATAATTTCTGTAAAGAAAGCCTAAATGTGATAGAAGACCAGGTAAAAAATTCAACTTGATCTGAAGTTCTACAGTAATCCAGGATAGCTTCCCAAAATAATTGGTGCTTTCCAGTGCTCTTAAGAAAGGTTTCACTGTTTATCTTTGTATGAAAGTTTAGGGTTAAGTCACATCAGTAGCTTGGAAAAGCACAATCTTGAAAATAATAAGACGATCCCATTTATATGTCACTTACGTCCTAACCTCTCTTCCTCCTCCTCCTCTCTCTTTCATTCCTTTCCAGCGTTGATGCACAATGTACTGTAGACCACTTAGACTTTAATTAGCTATATCAGAATTTCTTCCTTTATCATTTTTAGATACCCCTTGTTTAGTAATGCACAAATCACACCAAGCATGAATGAAACACAGTGCCACATCTCCAGTATCAGAAAGAGATGATGCCAAAACCAGAGCTGCAAATTTTAGTTATTTGTGTTCTGTTATCTGACAAACATTGATTTGTCTCTCAGGTTTTGTTTTGGGTCACAACTTGGCACATAGGACAGTCAATTATGGGCCAAAGTGATGTAGCAGCACAAATACAATGGAAATAAAACAAATGTTGATTATAATAAAGAAAACTTTGTCAAGATAATCACTGAATTTGATTTATGAAAAGAATGCTTCAAAATTGGACTTTGTCACTCACTGAAACCCAACTTTGAACTTTTCCCATCAAACCAAGTAAAATGCATGTATTAAATTGCAAAGTAAATGCTTTTCAAGAGTCTCAGAGAAGGTATATAGTTGTCAATTCTTAGATGAGTATGTAGTTAAGGCACCTGCACTGATCAATTATTATTCAAAACTGATCAAGTGATTTCATCTCATTATTTTTCTGCCTTGTTCCTTATTGCATTTATTGCATTCTTTATTATATTCTTAGTGAAATTTAATTCTGTTTGAGATGCAAACCATAAACTAATATAAGGCTTAATACATAGAAGAAAAATGGAAAAAATGGCTCTACATCCATTTTTTTTACAGTATGTCTTGTTATAAATGTGTGTGTGATGATAATCACAGGGAGTTGAAAATACAGTGGGAGTAGCCCAAGGGAGTAGCCATAAGACTTGTCAGAACTCTGTCAGTCATTGGGGAAATTGAAAAAAGTCATTTTTTTGGTAGGGCAAATTTTGCAGATAGTATGGATCTTTATGCCTTATGAAATTATTAAAGAGAAAGAAAAGCAAGACAGAAAAAAATATTTTCCAGGGTCACAGTTCTTTGCATTTTGTTAACCTTTTGGGGAACTAAAATAGTGATAGTGCTTCATACAAATCTTCTGATTTTTTGGGGGGGAGTACATACATAGCATCTTTCAAAGTATGTTAAATTGTAGAGTAGTTTTAAAAACGAAATGCTTGAAAGAAATGTTGAGTGAAGAGGAAGAAATATTGAAATTGTTTTTTTAATTAAAACTCATGGCAGAGATAGAAATAGTTGTGCTTTTGGCTGAAATTCACTATATATTAAATATTTGAGTCACAAAACTATTAGAAGAAACAGATTGAAATTATCATATTTTCTTGGCACATATATGAGAGACATCATATACAAATTATATTGATATGTTTTAGTCAGCAATAACTAATAGTGGAATATTGTTGTGTGGCAAAAATCAACTGAAAATAATTGCTATTTGTTTTCCAAGCTTGTTGATTTTTTTTTCTTTGTGATCATTAAACACAAGCCAGAAGCTGCCCCACTATTAGATACAAATATACATAGAGAAAGTTAATCAATGGTATCTATTTCTCTTATTTTCAACAATGTAGGCAGAATCACCAGAACTGAAAAACTATTTTGTCTTGTCAGTTTTTCCTACTATTTTCACTTTTATTTCCATTTTTTTCCTCTCATATTACTTGCAAGATGTAATGCTATGCCCATTGTGATAAACGACAGAAAACCATATCTGTGGGTCTTCCATAGTGGCTCAAACTTATACCAAATTTAATATCTTAAACCAGCTGGAATTGTTTTATTTTCAGCCAGTATGCCTAAAGTCTGACTATAAACGTGTCAACACCATGTGCTGGGTAGAAAAAGGAGAAAGAGTGTGTCTTTCTTTCTGCCTCCACCTAAGTATCAACTGTAAGGTAAGTGGGCGGATAGAGGGGTATTGGAAATGGGATTCATATGTGAGATGTACAGTACTCACCTTGTGTTTGGATGTGCTGCCAAATCGAAGCAGTTCTACACTGTGGTTGTTATTAGCTGAATTTTATTTTCATCAAGTAGAATTATATAATATGCACCTTGTTTAGTTTATGAGTGGCAGAAGGTCAAATGAAAAGTAAGTGCATTTATTAGTATACTAGCAGACCATTAATACAGATTAACATCTCAACATTTCAGTAGCATAGATTTCCCTCAAATTTACATCCGTACCTGCCCCACATGACATTTATTGACTCAGTCCAAGATGCTTCTTGCACTATTGTGATTTCAAAACTTCATTTGCCTCGCCCATAGTGATATATGACTTAGTTCAACCTCAGTCAAACATCGGAAATTCAATTTGAATCCAACATGGTGATATTTTTGTTGCAACTGTAGGCACAAATTTTATGCCTACAGAGAAAGCCCGTTAATCCGTTTTGTCCAAGATCAAAAGAAGCCCCAGGGACTCCTAGGTACTGCCAGATCCTTCATGAGTTGTGACAAGGACTGGAGATGGCCCTGTACTTCAAGTTAAAGAAAGGCAAGATCAAAGCCAAAGTCTCTGTGGTCTTATGGGATGAATTGTTTGGGCCCTAGTAATTAAGCTATCATTCATTCTACAGCATTCGCTGTATTTAGGTTTAAACTGATCTGTCAATTTAAAAAACACATTTCAAAGATGAAAACAGATCTCTCTTGCTTTGCTTGACAATCCCTTCCTGCTCAAATAAACACACTTGTCAATACTCTGACATTAATAACGAACAGCAGTACACCTTGCTGATAACTACAATTTGCTTTATTGTACTTTGGATGAAATACTATATTCCAACCATTTTCCACTGTTATTACCCTAATTAATTTTCATAGGTAAATATGACAGGTAGCTGAAGCCTCTTATTGGAAGGATCGTGATCTCAGAAGGATTTTTCCATGGAAGGATACTAGAAATATCCTCTTATATTTTCCCACTATTCCTTTCCTTCACGCTATAGTACTTCCTAGTTTTCTCACTTTCCTCGTTGACATGAATTTTAGATTGTAAATCCCACTGTACTGATTTCCTCCATGTAGAAAAATGGGCAGAACAATGCCATAAGAATGATTCTTCTGAAAGGAGCACTAAAACAAAAACTCAAAGACAAAAAGAAGGAAGTAAGCTAATAGTTATTCTAATAGATATGCATTGAGTGTGAATGTCTTAAAGGCAGATTATTTTTGATACCCTCATACATTCATATGTTGCTAAACTGAAAGATATTTAGATAAACAGATCTAGCAAAAACAGGAAATGGATGGATATCATGGAACTAATTGAAAAATCAATCTCTTTATGAAGACTTTCTTGGTGTCTGTTATTGATTATGTATCAATTATGTATAATGAAATAATTGGTTAAATTTTCATACTGATTCTCATGACAGGCAAACAACAGACAGATTAGTTGTTAAAACATCAGACTAGCGGTGTTGAGACTCTTAGAATAAACTTTTTTAAAGGAAATAACGTCTCATGTTCAGCACCATAGACAGTTCTCTTCAGTATTCACATATACAAAACGTTTCCATTTTTTCCTATGCTGGTTGCAAATTCAGAAAAGTAAAAGAAGAAATAAGCTAAAATTAGGTTTTTTGTTTTTGTTTTTTTTTAATTTACATTTATATCCCGCCCTTCTCCGAAGACTCAGGGCGGCTTACAATGTATAAGGCAATAGTCTCATTCTATTTGTATATTTACAAAGTCAACTTATTCCCAACCCCAACAATCTGGGTCCTCATTTTACCTACCTTATAAAGGATGGAAGGCTGAGTCAACCGCGGGCCGGGCTTGAACCTGCAGTAATTGCAGGCTACTGGGTTCTAATAACAGGCTTCTTACCAGCCTGAGCTATTACGGCCCACAGGTTATAAGTGAAAGGGGATTTTATTGGTCTGTTATGGCTTGATGAATTGTTATTTTACATTATTATGAACTAAATTATGACCAATTCAGTAAAAAAAAATTTTTTTAAACTTCAGCATTGTAATATAATAGATCAGGGGTGTCAAACTTTCTGGCAGAGGCACTGTGGGGCGATCCTTTGCTGTTTATAGGGCAGCCCCGCAGGCCAGATCTAAGCACCCCACGGGCCGGATCCAGCCCCTGGGCCTTGACTTTGACATCCATGTAATAGATAATATATTAAATTATTAACTAGTTAATGTAAATATTCTGATTTTCTTCACCAAGTACTCCATCATTTTTTTCTTTTCCTGTTCTAGAGAGAGAAACCTGGCAAAGGGCACTGAAAACTCTAACAGTCTTGAAAAAGTTCAGCATCCTTATTCAAGGCAAAGTAGTTGGACAAGAGGCTGCTAACTTTGAGTAACAGAGATTGACGACAGTTGTGACAATTCAAGAGTCTTCTTGATTGTTTCTCTGTGCATCACTTGTACCGTGTTAATTGAGCTCCAGATTCAGATTACTTTGGAGGAACATCACTTTGATTCAGGTATCACCTAAACCTGACAAAAGCAGATTAATTGAATTTGAGATTTGGCTGACTGTCCAATGTAGAGTCATCTATTTTCTTTCTTTCTTTCTTTCTTTTAAAAAGGGTTTGATTTTATTCTATTGGCTGTGTAATTTTTGCTGAGATTAACACTGCAACTCAGTGGCTATTTACTAAGCAGTACATTAAAAAAAAGGAGATCTTAGTATCCAGGAGTTGGCAATAATGTTAAAATGAAATCAAAATTGGGCAATCCCAATTTTCCCTGCCCCCATTGGCATTTATCATATGCATCACACAAACAAACAAAAAAGGTTTGATCAACCATTTTTAAAAAACCTGTTGACTCATCTACCTACCCATACACCCCACGTGCACCTTGTATCTTTTCTTTTATGTACACTGAGAGCATATGCACCAAGACAAATTCCTTGTGTGTCCAATCACAACTGGCCAATAAAAATTCTATTCTATTCTATTCTATTCTATTCTATTCTATTCTATTCTATTCTATTCTATTCTATTCTGTAAAGAGGTTGAGACAAAGTAGATGTTGGCACATAGTTGACTTTGGTGATTTTGAAAAAGTTAAGTATGGCCAGTTTGTATTAGAGACCATCCAAAAGGTCCAGGTTTATAAATTAGAGTGGGAAATAAAACAGAAACATGGATATATCAAGAGTCAAGATTAACTCTAGGAAATCTTTAAAGTTACATAAAATATTAGATGACTAATTAGTTTCAGATGTGAATAACCTAAAGAAATTTGATTTTATTTGTAACCCATTCTTTCTCCAGGAGCTCAAAATAGTGCACATGGCAAGTGGGTTCAGAATATACCACAATTACAAGAAAACAACACTAGGGAGCTTAAAATTAGGTCATGTTTCTTACTTATACTAAGACAGTTTCACTGAAGATCCAATAAGCATCAAACTGCAATATCTTACTTGTATGAAATTAATTTGTTATGAAAGAGTACTTTTCCTAATATTACATGATGGTATTTTTCTCTTGTTGCTTTTACAAGCATTGGAATAAACAAGCAGCTAAATAATGCAGTGTCATCAGGTACTGGTAAGTGGTTGTGCTCAAATTAACTTCTCATAAAACTAACAGAGATAATTGGCCTGCTTACCTAAATCTTTAAAATTCTAAAGGCTGCGATAATTGCAATAATGTGGAATTATTAATTCCTAAAACGGATTAGAGGGGAGTAAGAGATATTGTCTGCAAACTAATTTTACAGAAATTAATTTGAGCATACCCTTGCTGAAATTACCCCAGAATCAGCAATAAAGCTGTAAAGTGACTATGAATATAGAGGTTATAAAACTATCATGCAGAAGATGCCACCCTCCCTTCCCCAAGTTCTTTTGATTTCCAGAGCTCACTTTTCTTTTTTACTGAATTTTTTTTACTTCCCCTTAATTTTTTTTCCAGTTTATCTTCAAACTTTGCAGTAATAGTCTTTCAGCCCAATTTTCTGTATAACCCAGGGGTGTCCAAACTTGGTCCCTTTAAGACTTTTGGACTTCAACTCCCAGAGTTCCTCAGCCAGCTTTGCTGGCTGAGGGACTCTGGGAGTTGAAGTCCAAAAGTCTTAAAGGGACCAAGTTTGGACACCCCTGGTATAACCTCTCTTCAATTTGTGTAGGCAGTTTTCTATTGTTTGCATCTGGTGTGTGATTCTGCAATCACTGCTCTTTTGTTTCTTGTTGTTTTTATTGTCTAGTTTTTCAGTAAGATAGATAGATAGATAGATAGATAGATAGATAGATAGATAGATAGATAGATAGATAGATAGATGGGCCTAGAAGTGGAGCTCTCACCTCACAGTCAGGAGGCTGTGAGTTCAATCCTAGGCAGAGGCAAATATTTCTCTATCTGAGCACACTGAATGTATATCTGCTGAAAAAACTCTCCGCATTGGCGACAGGAAGGGCATCTGACCAGTAAACACTCAGCTCCATTCAGTTGCCCAGACTCTACCCTGCAAGGGATTATGGGGTTGTTAAAATGAAGATAATGATGATGATAGATGGGATACAATGGCTCAGAGGTTTAAAATGCTGGAAAGCTGACAGTCTGAGTTCAAAACCTGAGTGCATGCAACTATGAGCAGATAAATCACTTTGGAGAGAAGATATCAGCATTCTGTGCACTTCGGCTTATAGTCATGCCAGCCACGTGACCATGGAAGTGTCTTCAGACAACACTGGCTCCCTTGGCTAAGACACTGAGATGAGCACTGCCCCCTAGAGTCAGACACAATGGATAGGGGAAATGTTTACTTTTTTATGTACCTATCAAGTCCTTCTCAAAGACCTGGGATAGATATTGTTCTGTACAAGGGTGAAATGCTCCTGGATCGAACCGGATCGCATGATCCGGTAGCGATCGTGGCCGGTAGTTCGGTGATCCAGTAGCGATGGCGGAGCAAAGCTCCACCCACCTGCCCAGGACGTCATTACTTCCTGGTTTTAACCAGGAAGTAATGTGTTTTTTACCTTCTGCACATACGCAGAAGGTCTGCGTGTGCATGTGACCGCGGGTGGGCAAAGCGATCTCACACGTGGAGCGCGTGCACTTCCGAATCTGTAAGGAAGGTAAGTAGATTTCACCCCTGGTTCTGTAATAATATTATAGAATGTAAGTGGCTCCAAGAACATGTCTGATAGGAGGAAATGACTGAGATGACGGTATTATTTGAATTCTGGACAATGACTGGAGCAACACAAGTTCAAGTTACCACATAACATTGAACTTCACTGGGCCAATTTTTCAACCCCCTGGACTGAAATGTGTTGAGGGTTAACTTAGAAAGGAACTGTTACAAATATTCCATGAATTCTTGGATCAAAGGTACAACAAATGCAATAAATAAACAATCCAAGTTTTTTTTTCAAATATGAGGAAATTGCTGGCCCTTCTGTATCTAGTATTATATATCATTTGACAGAGAAATAAATGTTGGAGTAAATGTGTTATGGGCAATTATATTGAGGGGCAAATTTATATTTAAAGGTAGCTTTAATATTTTCCTCCATAGGATTTTTGGGAGTGTAGTTGATAGGGAGGAAACAGTTAATCCTCCCATTCCTGGCTATAAGTCTGACAAAATTTGAAACTCCTCTGATGTCATTAGCTTCTATTTTTGTTAAGGAAAAAGCCACCAATCATACCTTGTTTGTTTTAATTAGAATATCAGCTGGAAAGTGAATAATTTTTATCCTGGTCCCACTCTTGTAACTAGGAGAAAAGTAAAAGAAATTGCTTACCTAAAATATTAAAGCCAGATAGGATTGATTGACTGATTGATTGACTGATTGATTTGGTGGCTCTATCTACTATTAGGCTTGTCATAGCCCTGTTTTGCTCATAGCAATCCTGATGAAAATTAAATCTCTCTAGGTAATATTAAATTGTTTTAAGTCTATTGCTAATAACCTATTTAGGATGATGTCTAAATTGATCTAAAGTACTTCTAAAGTGACTACTGTACTGGTAAGGATATGGTGGGGGGAATCCAATTTGAGATTATCCAAAGCTTTAATTATAGATTAAGAGATCCATCTTAATGGTCTAGTAGAAGAATAATTCCAAAAAGGAAGGGACAACATAATAAAAGCTAACGTAAATAATAAATAAATAAATCCAGCTATGACCTTGATAGGTCACCCAGATCATTATTTCTCATTATGTCTTTCCTGTTAAAAATACTGTTAAATAACTTTATTTAAATAACTTAAAATTCAGTTGAAATGTTCAAGGGGCTTATGAGAAGTGTCTCCTGGGATTAAAGATTATACAGCACAATGTAAAATGTAGAACAGTTTCTTGTTGCAAAAATGTACCGAGTAAATATATTTCCCAAGAAACCACTACCTTCAAGACATGATTTAGCAATCAAGTGTTTTGACTGTAGCTCTTATCAGTGTTTCCAAAATGGAATTGCATAATTAAATTATTATTGGCACTGTAATCAGAGGCATACATTTAATGAATATTCAAGGTTGCAATAAAGTGTTGAGGAATGAGAAGGAAGTATGTTTTCTGTAGATGCCTGCTGCTGTTCTCTCATCTTGTTTTTTTTTTTTATTCTGTAAAGCAGGGGTGTCAAACTCGATTTCATGGAAGGCCACATCAGGGTTGAGTTTGACCTCAGGGAGCCGGGATGGGCATGGCCAGAATGGATATGGCCAGCTAAATGTCACTTGTGTTGGGGGCACCTTTGGTGGCTTGAGTGCTCTGCCAGTGAAAACGGGCTCTCAAGCTCTCTTTGGCCTCCTGTAACCCTCTGCCAGTGAAAACAGAGCCCGGGAGGGCCACACGCAGCCCTCGTGAGCTCTGTTTTCAGCTGCAATGGCCTGTTTTCACTAGCAGAGGTACTGTGGGCATGTCCTTCACTGTTTCCACGATGGCCCCATGGGCCAGATCCAGTGGTCAAATCCAATTTTTTTTATTACTAGTTCTGTGGGTGTGGTGTGGCGTGGCTTGGTGGACGTGGCATGGCTTGGTGGGCATGGCAGGAGAAGGATACTGCAAAATCTCCATTCCCTCCCCACTCTGGGGCCAGCCAGAGGTGGCATTTGCCGGTTCTCCGAACTACTCAAAATTTCCGCTACCGGTTCTCCAGAACCTGTCAGAACCTGCTGGATTTCACCCCTGGCCAGATCTAAGAACCCTGTGAACCAGATCCAGCCCCCAGGCCTTGAGTTTGACACCTCTGCTGTAAAGGGATACCCAGGAGATGAAGCCACAGATTTGCCTCTAATCTAATTCAGTAACTCGATCAGTGTTCCTCACGTCAATGGGAAAATAGACACATATAGAAATTAAAGTGAACATCTATACACAAAGGCATCTGAAATTATTGTTTGAGCCAGAATACATTTCTCAGCAATAAATTCCAGTTTGCAGAATTGATGCCCTGTATCTCTAGGGCCTTAGCTGAGTTATCACTCAAGGCAAGGTCACTATGTATAACAAGGATTCTGGTTGCTTTAATTCCATAGCATGTTCATACAGAGCTTTATAACCCCAATGAAAAATGTCAATCTTGAAAATAATTGCTCCAAATTTTGAAAGTCAGATGAACAAAGGACAAATCAGGTCTTTATAAGGTAGTGGAAGAATGTACTATGCAAGCAGTAGCACATTCTTTTTTAAAATTTTGATTTGGAGAAATGTTTAAAAAAAAGAGTTTCTCTTCTACCCTTCAGATAAAACAGCTCCTTTCCATGTTACAGCCAGGAGGGTGGTTGTGTTGCAGTGTTAACAGCTCAATTACTTCAACAGTGGAGAAAAAACAACAGATTTTTAAATAAAATATATATATATATATATATATATACACAAGCATGATATGAAAGCAGCAATGAAAATGAATCTTTTTTTTTTATAATAAATTCTGACTTAAAATAGGGCTTTGGTAAGCTCCATCTTGCCACGTTTCCCTCTTGTTTGAAGTCTCTTCAATGTAGTTCAAACAATTTGTTATCTGATTAGCTTGATGAAGCCTGGCAAAGTTATTTGAACTGTAAATTTTCCACAGGCGAAACAAAATACAAACACAGGAGCAGCTTCCTGTGCCTGCCAAAACAATGATCCTTGGAATACAAATAAGAGAAAGTCATGCTGACAGCAAGGGCTATTTTTAATATTCCAGTGCTGGCTTACAGGCAACATGCCTTCAAATGGACTACATCTGTATTCAGTAAACCCCCTCCCCCCCTCCCAAAATGGAGTTCCTGTCTTCAAGAAAGGCTGTTAATTCCAATGAAACAGAGACATGTATGGAAATGATATGTGTCTATAGCTAGTTCAGCCTCAGGCTGGTTGTTTACTTGACTGAGAAACTAGAAAGGACAAAATCCCAACCAATTCAGAAATTGAAAAGAGGCTGAAGAGAGGGGAGTATCTTTCCTGGCAACATTCAATCATCTTAATGCCTTTTAGGTCCAACCAGTGAGAAGTTTTCTAGCATTTAAGCAAATCTGTGTAATTTGCATCATAACACACATCATTTCTCCCTTAAGGGTAGAAATAACGCTTGGAGAATCCAAACCAGAGATCCATGTTAATGTTGATAGTGTTAAGCTGTCCAAAAAGAGAGAGAATTTTGCCCAGTCTTATTTTCATCAGCAATCGCATAGCTTCTTGGTTGATTTCAGGGCAATATTTAACGTGAAGCACATACCAGGGACTGTTATTTAAATATTCTTGTGCTGTAGCATGGATGCATTGGGAAATTATTTTAGTAGTACGCTTTAATATCATGGTGCCAAATTTGCAAATATTTTGCAACATAGCCTTTTAGGAAAAACGATTTCTGCTGCATTTTCTAAGGGCCATGACTGCCTCAGTACTCCAAAGAGAGGCACTTGGTGTCTATGTGTTTTGCATAACCTGCCAACAAATAAAAGTTCCAAATATTATTATTATTATAATAATAATAACAGAGTTGGAAGGGACCTTGGAGGTCTTCTAGTCCAACCCCCTGCCCAGGCAGGAAACCCTACACCATTTCAGACAAATGGCTATCCAACATTTTCTTAAAAATTTCCAGTGTTGGAGCATTCACAACTTCTGGAGGCAAGTTGTTCCACTGATTAATTGTTCTAACTGTCAGGAAATTTCTCCTTAGTTCTAAGTTGCATCTCTCCTTGATTGGTTTCCACCTACTGGAAACTGATTAGTTTCCACTCATTCCACCTATTACCTATAATGATACTGCCCATATGCGGACGTATAAGGAAGATGCATGAATGTATATACAGGGAAGTCATGTGTAGATTTTATAGGAAATTATATGGAAGAATTGTGAGTGCATGTTACCTGTGCAAGTATACTTGCACTGACAAGTGTATTTCTATAACCTGAACCTGGAACCGCATGTACTTTAGGACCCAAGAAGTTGGACTTTGCTAGGAGTAAAAGTTTTTGCCTTTACAGCAAAACATCTCAAACGAATAACAAAAATTAGTCCAACTGCCACGATTCAACCTTTAAAGATCTTTGCCTGGATGGCTGAGAATCTACATTGACATCATGCAACATATTTTGTGGAGGAAACCCTTGAGGTTGGTGTGGCAGGGGTTTCATCATTCCAATGATTCTTTGACTAACTAGCTTGTTCTGAATGATGAAGCTGTGATGAGCAGCAAAACATCTCAAACTAACAACAAAAAGTAGTTCAGTTGCCAGGATTCAACCTTCAAACACCTTTGCCTGTTTGACTGAGTATTTACATTGACATTTTGCTAGGAGTAACTACTCAGTGATGCATAAACAGCTGAAAGGGGCTGAAAGCTTAAACTTTAGGAAAAAGGTAGATCAGAACAGTCCTAATCTGTTTAGTCAGAAATGAGTACTAGTATATTTATTGCATACTAACTGTGTTTTGAGTTGTATCTGTTATTTGTTCATCTACACATTAGGACAAATAGAAATTCCTGTGAAATTTTATTTCTTACATTCAAGGAAAACCTCAAGAATGATTTCAATGCAGGGTATCTTAGATATAAAAAAAACTTTGTAAAGAAATAGTTAAATATTTCCTCATGAAGCAGCTTTCTTGAAATATCAATGTTGCCTTTGAGTTAAAAATGGTTGGTGTTTCATACTGTAGAAATATAATCCCACAATTGCTTTCTGGCCTTGTAGGAACAGTTGGCATTTAATCAAATGTCAAAACTTTCTTGACATTATTATTATATTCAGGATTTTCTCTAGTATTGGAGGGAGGTGAATATCAAATGCAGATGTCACGAAAAGGGATAGATTTGGCTGTTGTAATGATATTAAATTATATTTAATCTAATTTAATAATTATATGTATTTCATTGCAGGAAGGGAAGCAGGTTATTCATAAGATATTCTACTTCACTTGCCAATTATCTTTATTTTAGTTGAGTTTAAGTTATTTAAAATTGAGAGTTTTTTATTTCCCTTTAATAATCACTCCAGATTGTCATGTGACTTGAGTTAACAGGATTGTGAGAAATTTATCTGTATTTCTGTGACTGCATTGTCCTTTTCTAATATCTAATGTTTAGATCCTTCAATTAGTATCATCCATTTATTTATTTATTTATTTATTTTGTCACAACAATATATGTAGGTATCATACAAAAAGATTATATAGTAAATAAACACATATATGGGTAAATATAAAGAGGTATAAGCATATATATAGGAAGAAGAAAAGAAAAACAATAGGACAGGAATGGTAGGCACGTTTGTGCGCTTATGCACGCCCCTTATGGTCCTTTTAGGAATGGGGTGAGGTCAATAGTAGAAAGTTTTTGGTTAAAGCTTTTAGGATTATGGGAAGAGACCACAGAGTCAGGTAAAGTATTCCAAGCACTGATGATTCTGTTACAGAAGTCATATTTTCTGCAATCTAGATTAAAGCGGTTGACATTAAGTTTAAATCTATTAGTTGCTCTGGTATTACTGCAATTAAAGCTGAAGTAGTCTTTAACAGGAAGGACATTACAATAGATGATTCTGTGAGTTAAGCTTAGGTCTTGTCGAAGGCGACGGAGTTCCAAGTTTTCCAAGCCTAGGATTTCAAGTCTGGTGGGATAGGGTATTTTATTGTTTTCAGAGGAATGGAGAACTCTTCTTGTAAAATATTTCTGGACACGTTCAATTGTATTGATGTCAGAGATGTGGTGAGGGTTCCAAACTGGCGAGCTGTATTCTAGAATTGGTCTAGCAAATGTTTTAAATGCTCTGGTTAGTAGTGTGGTGTTTTTGGAAAAGAAGCTACGCAAAATTAGGTTTACAACTCTTAGAGCCTTTTTTGATATGTAGTTGCAGTGGGCTTTGGCACTTAGATCATTTGACATGAAAACTCCAAGGTCTTTGACAGGATGGGGGTCGTCTGTAAGGTAATGTCCATCTAGTGTGTATTTAGTTTTTGGGTTCTTTTTTCCTATATGTAAGACTGAGCATTTGCTGGTTGAAATTTGGAGCTGCCAATTTTTAGACCAAGCGGATAGATGATCAAGGTCGTTTTGAATGATAGAAGTATTGTCTGTGGTGTTAAATAGTTTGACATCATCAACAAAGAAAACACAATTACTTGAGATATGGTCACAGAGATCATTAATGTATAGTATAAAGAGTGTTGGTCCAAGGACGCTGCCTTGAGGAATGCCACTCTTGACAGGAACAGGATTTGATAAAGCATTGCCAATTTTGATCACTTGTTGTCTGTTAGACAGAAAAGCAGATATCCATTTGTGGAGGGGTCCTGAGATGCCATAGGATGTTAGTTTTAGGAGAAGTTTATCGTGTACTACTGAGTCAAAAGCTTTGCAGAAGTCTATGTAGATTGCATCTATTGATTTGCCTTGATCGAGATTTGAAGTCCATATGTTTTTGCAGTGGAGGAGTTGAAAGTTACATGATAATTTTTTCCTGAAACCAGATTGTTTGTTGGAGAGTAGGTTGTTAGTTTCTAAGTGTGAGGTAATGGATTGGTTGATGATAGATTCCATAACTTTGCAGGTGACGTAGCAAAGGGAGATCGGTCTGTAGTTTTCGACTAAGCTGGGGTCTCCTTTTTTGAAGATAGGGATGACTGTGACTAGTGACCAAAGTTTGGGAAGAGAACTGGTAGTGAAAGCTTTATCAAAGATAATACTTAGGGGTTCTGCTATATTAATGGAAAGTTTTTTTAAGAAGTATGCACATAGTCCATCGGGTCCAATAGAAAGCGCTGGTTTTAAGTTGTGAAGAGCATTTTGCATTAATAAAATAAGATACAATTTTCTTGAACTCTTTCCCTCAACTGAATATGTTTTGAAGTATTGGGATAACTATTGATAACTTTCCAGATCAGAGTCAACAATATTACAGATATTTTTGGAAGGTTACCAATTTCACATCTGAGTTCTTATGTACAAAAATTGGGTGTCATTTGGAGCCTGTGATTTTTTTTTAGTTTTAAAATTATCAGAAAGGTATAGTACAGTGATGGTTAACCTTTTTGGTGCCAAGTGCCCAAAATGCATGTGTGCGCATGTGAATGCACATGTGCATGCCCGAACTCTCAAAATGCAATGTGAGCGCCCCGGGCCTGGGCCACGCCCCCATGCATGCACCCGCGCCCCAAGGCATGTGCCCCAACCCCTGCCCCTGCCTGTTTTGGCTTCCAGGTTGGTGCAGGGGGCTTTCCAGGCCCAAAATGGGGTGTAGGGAGGTCTGGAAAGTATGAGCACATGCGCAGTGGAGCTGGGCTGGGGCAATGATTGGCGTGCCCACAGAGAAGGCTCTGTGTGATACCTGTGGCACACGTGCCATAGGTTCGCCATCATGGGTATAGTATATACGAGGTTTTGTAAGCCAAGGACTTTTGAAAAACATGCCATAGAATCATTCTACAGAAGATGGCAGGGCTAAGACAGACAAGTGTATCAGACCAGAAAAATGCAATTTGATTTAATTCAACTTAAATGAAAACATGATTAAAATTTAATTAAGCAAAATAGTACTCTAACATTTCATGCATTTAATAGCTTTCCCCTTTTGTCACATAAACCCATTCCAATTTGTTGGTAAATTTTAGAGAGATTTTGAGGGTTGTATGCAATTTTACTCTTGACAGTTCTATTTTCTGAGGTAAATACAGGTGCTAAGAATTAATTTATTTTTCTCAGCAATATCTTTATGCCTCCTTTTAGTATTCCTTTAACTATTTGTCATCCAATAGTCCAATTATTTGCTAACCCATTTGTTGATGATGATATATTCTTCAAATAAAAGAAGAGCACATTATTTGAGAGAATAATTTTCATTCCAAATCTTTTGGTTTAAAGCTACAGGACAAGAAAAATAAGAACAAAGATTGTGAAGCTGCCCACTGAGCGATTTATTAGCCAGATTACAATGAGATATTATGAAAAACTGTTATTCATAATGTTATATTATTATATTAATAATGAGCATTATAATTTACATCACACAGTATATAGAACAGAACAGAATAGAATAACAGAGTCGGAAGGGACCTTGGAGGTCTTCTAGTCCAACCCCCTGCTTAGGCAGGAAACCCTACAGTTTTGCTGGCTGAGGGACTCTGGGAGTTGAAGTCCACAAGTTTTAAAGGGGCCAAGGTTGGAGACCCCTGCCCTACTCTATTTCAGACAAATGGTTGTTCAATCTCTTCTTAAAAACTTCCAGTGTTGGAGCATTCACAACTTCTGGAGGCAGGTTGTTTCACTGATTAATTGTTTTAACTGTCAGGAAATTTCTCCTTAGTTCTAATTTGCTTCTCTCCTTGATTAGTTTCCATCCATTGCTTCTTGTCCTGCCTTTAGGTGCTTTGGAGAATAGCTTGACTTCCTCTTCTTTGTGGCAACACCTGAGATATTGGAACACTACTATCATGTCACATCAATGTAGATATTTACACATGCCTATTTCACATGCATTTCATTTGATCTAGTTGGGAATCTGTCATTATCCTCCTCTCTCATGGTCAGATCATGCCTTTGGTGTCCTTGAGATTCTCTTATGCCACATTGCTCTGCAGGGAGGCTGAATCCATTCAAATGGTCTGCCCTGGTGACTGACAGACCTGTATGAGTTTCAGATGGAATGAGGGGATATTCCAGGGGCTTTGCTGCACGATCCTGGTTTGGTTACATCCTGGAATCAAGGGGCAGGAAAGGCTGTGGACAGGGATCATCGCTATGCAGCCTCTCATGACCCATTGCTCTCTACACACCCCATGGTTCACAGGGGAGCTGTTGTGACTCGTCCTCCCTCCTCTCCTCAGCCAGGCCCCTCCTGTCTCCAACCAAGCCTTTTATCAGACTCTGAGTCTGATAATGAAGATGAACGGCCTGTCATGACTCCAGCCCCCAGCCCTGGCCCCATGTCCGGAGAGGATTCAAGGAGTGAAAGGAGAAGCCCAATAAACCACTCATACAGCGTGTGTTCCTTTGGCTCAGCCTTCAGAGCAGGAAGCCAGCCAGGTGGTGGAATTACCCGGGCCTACTCCCTCTGACCCCTCTCTTTCCCAGACGCTGACAGCAGATCCAGCTGAAGACAATTCAGAGTGGGTGGACCCTTACTTCTGGAGATCTGAGAGGTGACGCCAGCAGAAGGAAGGGTGGGACAGGCCTGGATAAATGCTGAATCATGGAGCCACACTCCACAGCCTACATAAAGGACCTGCTTTTGGCATTCCAACCTTGAGTCAAGCAAAGTCTTATCTAGTTTGCTGATATCGGACCCTATCGCTGAAGTCACACTTGGACTCCTGCCTGCCCTGATAAACCTCGAAGGAACTTGGCAAGCTGCAGAGGCTTCGTTGCCAAATTTGTTATGGACTTCCTTGACTCATTCGTCGGAGTGGGGATGGGACACGACAGGAGCTACAGGTTCTGAAAAATGCTAAGAGATGTCTAGAGCACGACTGGAGGAAAGCGCGGGATCAATTCAAAGGGCCACGATTTAGAGCTGTTATTATGATCTCCATTTATTGATGATGGTAAAAGCAGCAAAACACCATTATTTCTGCATCCTTATTGTGTTCGCAGAGTGTCACAGAAACAGAAACAGCATTAGACACACTTGATGATCTCTGGCGAGAGTAGATTGGGTACTGTATCCATCCTTTCTCTCCTTGACCTCTCAGTGGTCTTCAATACCATTTGCCATGGTATTTGTTTGGGATATCTGTGGGATTTGGGGCTGGGTGACACAGTTTTGTGCTGGTTTGGCTCCTTTCTCCAAGGTCAATCCCAAACAGTGTTGATAGGAGTGAAGGTCCAGTCCACAGCCGCTTTGTGCCATGCCAGGGATTGCTACTTTCTCCACTCGTTTTTAACATTTACATGAAGCCACGGGGTGAGATCATCCTCCACCATGGGATGAAATACCATGCTGATGATACTCAAGTTTACCTCTCCTTGCTGGGTGACCCAAGTGATGCTGTCACTGCCTTCTTGAGATATGGGGGTCTGGATGGGGGACAACAGACTTTAACTGAAATCTGGTAAGACTGAATGGCTTTGGGTGCAGGGGCCTCTGGATTCTGGAAGTTTAACATCTTTAGTTCCAGATGGGGTAGGCAATTGAGAGATTCTGGGAGACACAGGTAGCAGTCATGAATAGGAGACCCTTTGTAAAATTTTGTGTTGTGTACCAGTTCCATCCTTTCCTGGATCGGGAGTCCCCACACTCAGTCACTCAAGACCTGGTCATCCTACAGTTGAACCCCAAAGGAGGACTGGCATCTTGGAGGTAGTTAATTAGGTAGACCCCACCTCCTCCCCAGGTACACTTGGCTCTCTTCCTCTCCATCTTGATCAATGGTCCTTATTTATTGTGTTATTGTTTTATATGATATTTTTAATTGAATGATTGCAAGCCACCTAGAGTTGCCTGGGTAAGGTGGGTTGCAAATAAGTTAAATAAGACTCAAGATACATGAGGATCTTGACAGACTTGAACATTGGGCGCTATCTAACAAAATGAAATTCAATAGTGAAAAAAGTAAGGTTCTACATTTAGGCAAAAAAGCAAAAAAACAAAACAAACAAACAAACAAACAAACCAAAATGCATAGATACCATATATGTGGTACCTTGCTCAATAGTAGTAACTGTGAGAGGGATCTTGGAGTCCTAGTGGACAACCATTTAGATATGAACCAGCAGTGTGCAGCAACTGCCAAAAAAGCCAACACAGTTCTGGGCTGCATAAACAGAGGGATAGAATCAAGATCACGTGAAGTGTTAATACTACTTTATAATGCCTTGGTAAGGCCACACGTGGAATACAGCTTCAAGTTTTCGTCGCCATAATATAAAAGATGTTGAGACTCTAGAAAGAGTGCAGAGAAGAGCAACAAAGATGATTAGGGGACTGGAGGCTAAAACATATGAAGAATTGCAGGAACTCGGTATGTCGGTATGAAAAGAAGGACTAGGGGAGACATGATAGCAGTGTTCCAATATCTCAGGGGTTGCCACAGAGAAGGGGGAGTCAAACTATTCTCCAAAGCACCTGAGGGTAGGACAAGAAGCAATGGGTGGAAACTAATCAAAGAAAGAAGCAACTTAGAACTAAGGAGAAATTTCCTGACAATTAGAACAATTAATCAGTGGAACTACTTGCCTCCAGAAGTTGTAAATGCTCCAACACTGGAAGTTTTTAAGAATAGAATAGAATAGAATAGAATTTTTTATTGGCCAAGTGTGATTGGACACACAAGGAATTTGTCTTGGTGCATATGCTCTCAGTGTACATAAAAGAAAAGATACGTTCATCAAGGTACAATATTTACAACACAATTGATGGTCAAAATATCAATATAAATCATAAGGATTGCCAGCAACAAAATTACAGACATACAGTCATAAGTGGAAAGAGATGGGTGATGGGAACTATGAGAAGATTAATATAATATAATAATAATAATAATAATAATAATATAATATAATATAATATAATATAATATAATATAATATAATATAATATAATATAATATAAAATAATATAATATAATAATATAATAAAATATAATACAATAAAATAAAATATAATATAATATAATATAATATAATATAATATAATATAATATAATATAATATAATAACAACAGAGTTGGAAGGGACCTTGGAGGCCTTCTAGTCAAACCCCCTGCCCAGGCAGGAAACCCTACACCATCTCAGTCAGATGGTTATCCAACATTTTCTTAAAAATTTCCAGTGTTGGAGCATTCACAACTTCTGCAGGCAAGTCGTTCCACTTATTAATTGTTCTGTCAGGAAATTTCTCCTTAGTTCTAAGTTGCTTCTTTCCTTGATCAGTTTCCACCCATTGCTTCTTGTTCTACCCTCAGATGCTTTAGAGAACAGCCCGACTCCCTCTTTTTTGTGGCAACCCCTGAGATATTGGAACACTGCTATCATGTCTCCCCTAGTCCTTCTTTTTATTAAACTAGACATACCCAGTTCCTGCAACCGTTCTTCATATGTTTTAGCCTCCAGTCCCCTAATCATCTCTGCACCCTTTCTAGAGTCTCAACATCTTTTTTACATTGTGGCGACCAAAACTGGATGCAATATTCCAACTGTGGCCTTACCAAGGCATTATAAAGTAGCACTAACACTTCACGTGATCTTGATTCTATCCCTCTGTTTATGCAGCCCAGAACTGTGTTGACTTTTTTAGCAGCTGCTGCACATTGCTGGCTCATATCTAAATGGTTATCCACTAGGACTCCAAGATCCCTCTCACAGGTACTACTATTGAGCAAGGTACTACTATTGAGCAAGGTACCACATATACGCTACCTGTGCATTTTGTGTTTTTTGCCTAAATGTAGAACCTTACTTTTTTCACTGTTGAATTTCATTTGTTAGATAGCGTCCAATGTTCAAGTCTGTCAAGATCTTTCTGTAACTTGAGCCTATCTTCTGAAGTGTTGGCTATTCCTGCCAGCTTGGTGTCATCTGCAAATTTGATGAGTTCCCCATCTATCCCCCTTGTCCAAGTCATTGATAAAGATGTTGAAGAGTACTGGGCCTAAAACAGAGCCTTGGGGTATTCCACTGTATACTTCCCTCCATGTGGATGTAGTTCCGTTGAGGACTACACGTTGAGTGCGGTTGATCAGCCAGTTACGAATCCATCTGGTGGTGGTGCTGTCAAACCCACATTTTTCTACTTTATCTAGTAATAGGTTATGGTCTACTTTATCAAATGCTTTTCTGAAGTCCAAGTAAATTATATCGACAGCATTCCTCTGGTCTACTAATTTTGTCATTTTGTCAAAGAATGCAATAAGATTAGTCTGGCATGATCTGTTTTTGACAAACCCATGTTGGCTTTTGGTTATTACTTTGTTTGCTTCTAGGTGTTTGGTGATTCGTTGCTTGATTATCTTTTCCAGAATCTTCCCCGGTATTGAGGTCAGGCTGATAGGTCTGTAGTTTCCTGGATCTGTTTTTTTTCCTTTTTTGAAGATGGGAACTACATCAGCTCTTTTCCAGTCCTCTGGCAGCTCCCCTGTGCTCCAGGATCTTTGAAAGATATAGTTCAGTGGTTCTGAGATCACGTCTGCCAGTTCCTTCAGAACCTTGGGGTGTAATCCATCCGGTCCTGGTGATTTGAACTCGTCTAGGGTAGACAGGTGTTCACTTACCATTTTCTTCCCTATTTTAACTTGTGTTTCTAATCTGTTTTTTGTAGTGCTGTTTTTGATGGGTTGGATTGTTTTTTCCTTTTGTGTAAAGACAGATGCAAAAAATGAGTTAAGTAGATCTGCTTTCTACTTTAATAGTAGTGCAGATTCAGTAAATAGTTTGACAGTGTTGATGGAATTATTTGTTTAGCAGAGTGATGGCCTTCGGGGAAAAACTGTTCTTGTGTCTAGTTGTTCTGGTGTGCAGTGCTCTATAGCGTCGTTTTGAGGGTAGGAGTTGAAACAGTTTATGTCCTGGATGTGAGGGATCTGTAAATATTTTCACAGCCCTCTTCTTGATTCGTGCAGTAGTTGTGTTGGATAATCATTTGTCTGAAGTAGTGTAGGGTTTCCTGCCTAAGCAGGGGGTTGGACTAGAAGATCTCCAAGATCCCTTCCAACTCTGTTATTCTATTCTATTCTATTCTATTCTATTCTATTCTATTCTGTTCTGTTCTGTTCTGTTCTGTTCTATTCTATTCTATTCTATTCTATTCTATTCTATTCTATTCTATTCTATTCTATAAATAAATCTGCAAAAGATAAGAATGTTCTGGCAAAAAAGTGAGCTGTTGATGCTGCTAATAAATGGCTGATGAGATTTCGATGGGTTACTTTTTTCAGGCTGAAATACATTTATTTCCATGTTTGATCAACACACCTTGCCTAACCTGATAGAAATGTTCAAGCAAACTGGATAGTTAAAATTTCAACCCAATTATTAGCAGGGACTTTTTCCTTTATAATGATGATTTTTCCCTGCAGGAGAAGAGAGAAAAACAAGCAGAGTCAATGTCATGGATAAAATTCAAGCCCAAACTTAATTTTTATGCTCTATTTATTTGACTGGTTCAGAGATTTTGACGAAACTCCTCGAGAAGGTGGATGAAGTAATAAAATAATGAGGCTGAGGGAAGCAAGAAGAACTGTATGTATTCAAACTGTATTCCCCTCCAGCAATTTTGTTTTTTTTATTTATTACACATCAGATATGAAGAAATGGCAGGTTTATTTATAATGAGACAGGTGGCACAGTGGTTAGAAGTACTGCAGGCTGACTCTGCCCACCGCCAGCAGTTTGATCCTGACCAGCTCAAGTTTGACTCAGCCTTCCATCCTTCTGAGGTCGGTAAAATGAGGACCCAGATTGTTGGGAGAAATATGCTGACTCTGTAAACCATTTAGAGAGAGCTGTAAAGCACTGTGAAGCCATATATAAGTCTAAGTGCTATTGCTATTTATCATTCAGTCATTCAATTTCTATAGCCACCCATCTCCAGCAAGTGAGACTGTATGTCAGTGGTCATCAATTGGTGGTTGTGAGAAAATTTTGGTGGTCTGCAGAAAAATTATTTGCATTTTTTATATTGCACTAAATCAGGAGTCCTCAAAATAGGGCCCCTGGGCTAAATACATGCAATGAATGGTTGTGCTGCTGCAGAGAGTCTCCCCCTTCAGGGTCTTTTTGTGCAGGTCAGAGGGGGGCAGAAATTCCAACTTGGGGTCTGCTTCAGCCTCCTGGTTCAGGGCTTTGGGCAAAGGCTGGAGGGAAGCACCATTGGTGGCGAAGACCCAGAAGGCCTTGTTTCAGTGGGACTGCCTCATGGTCTGGAACTGGCTGACCATCTCAGTCCGCTGAGCCTCCAGGTGCCAGTACCTGGCCTTGCACTCCCGCAGGTCTTCTCTCTGCTTGGAAAGTCTATGCTCGTAGCCCTCAGTGAGGTGCTTCTGCTGAGCCTCCAGGTGCCAGTACCTGGCCTTGCACTCCCGCAGGTCTTCTCTCTGCTTGGAAAGTCTATGCTCGTAGCCCTCAGTGAGGTGCTTCTGCTGAGCCTCCTTCTCGGCCAAATCCAATTTGAACTTAGCTGTTTTGCCAACTCTTTCTCATGGTGTCTGCTTAGCACCAACAACAGTGGGGAGGTGATGAGTTGCTGGGAGGGGAGGGGCAAGTAGAGGCCGGCGAGGTGCCCCTTGATGCGAGTGACATTGAGTTGGCCATGCCCACCCAGTCACATGACTACCTAGCCACTCCCACCCAGCCGGTCATTGGGCAGATCATATTAGTGGCCCGCGGGATTTAAAATTATGAATTTAGTGGTCCCTGAGGTCCTAAAGGTTGGTGGCCCCTGCTCTATGTGATGACCCAGGGCATGGCACAAAAGCAACACAGTCAGGTTTAACTCCCCTTTATTGCTCCAACTTTGCCCCCAAACATCCTCATGTTTACTACAAGTCCTGCAGCAATGCTCTCACATGCACCTTCAGCAGCCTCTGGCTGCGAGTAGTCCAATAAGCCAGGTTAGCCAAGCAGTAACGAGGGCCAGCAAGCCAATAAGCCAGGTTAGCCAAACAGTAACAAGGGCCAGCAGGCCAATAAGCCAGGTTAGCCAAACAGTAACCAGAGCAAGAAGTTCAGCAAAGCACACAAACCAGGCAAGCCCCACAAGACAGAGCACAGTAATCTCCAGGCACACAAGGCTCCACAGATTCAGTGCTTGTTCCTGACAAATGCCCCTCCCACTGGCACCTCGTTACATCTCAGTCCCCAGGTGTGCCTTGTGAAGGGGGAGGGGCACTCTCCTCCCTCATACCGGGTCAGTCTGTGTTGGTCTCACCCTCTGTCCTTTCTCTGTGCTCTAGCATCGGTGGAGTAATCATACCATTGCCCATGCCTTGGAGAACATTGTGAGGCAGACTTTCATAGTGGCAACAGGGGCTTTAGGCTGAAGTTGAGGGCCCAGCTTCAGGGCTGCCATGTTGCTTTTCAGGGTGGTCTATATGTATGTGTATGAGGTGGGGGGAGAGAACTGTTTCTCTTTTGTTGCTGGGGGGACAATAGACATACCAGCAAATTAGGCTTTTTCCTATTGTTTGACACACTGAGCTCAAATGGTTCTATCACAGCCCTAGGTTGTTGGCTAGATTCTATCCTTAGGTCCTACTAATCTAACACACAAATTCATTGTCTTCTATATCCAGAAAAAAAAGATAAACTTTGAATATTTCATCCCCCAAGACTCTTAGCCATTGATAGCCAAGTTCGTCATACATTTGTCTAAACAGGAGAAATAGCTTACTGTAAATAGAAAAAAAGTTAAGCAATAGAGTAACTCTATGATCCCCATAGCATCTATGTTTTATGTAGTTTAGCTTACATCTGTCATTTTAATTTCCTTAGACAATATTTCAAACTGCCCGGTGTAACACCAGTGTACTGTAGGATGTTAAAATTTTAGTTCACATCTAGTTGTTTTATGGGAACACTGGAGCCAAATTTTTTCAGGCCTTCTGAAGAAAAGAGGAAATGTTTCTTTCAAAATAGAATAACCTGCCTGCAAAAAAAAATAAGAAATAGAAATGGAAGTTGTTAAATTTCATGGAAGACCTCAAGCTTATTTTAAGTTTATAGTGGAACCCATCTAGAATATCCTTCAACAAGTTGTCTTTTTCTTCTTTAAGCTGACCCTTGACTGCAGTGATGAATTCTGATGATTCAAATGAACGCCCAGCAATTGATTTAGGATATCAGGTTTCTTATGTCAAGTATGTGTTGGGGACTTTCTGCTCATCTCTGATTTACCAATCGCATTTTAAAACCTACAGGTTTCAGAATTGTTCTTTGTTGTCCAATTTCATAACTTCTTTTCTTTTCCCTAAGCAACACCATTCCTCCCACTCCAACATTACGTGGAAGATGCAATCAGCAGGGTGCTAGCTAATCACATTTCAAATGGGCTGCTATATTTGCTTGAAATAGCAGCATCTATTTTGGGGTAGATTTCTTTTTCTTACAGGTACATAACAAAGAGTACATCAGGGAGAAGCTAATTAACATATTCTAATCATTAGAGAGGTGTCACAAAGGTCAAACTATTCTCAGGTCCATGACAGCAGAAATAGCTGTAAATGTTTTTACCACATTGTTACTAATTACATAGATTTTTTTTTTCAATGTCCCGAAGGTCTAGATGAAAAATATATGTTTGTTAGGATTTGTAGGTTTTGACATTTCTGGAACAATGCATATTTTAAAATTGTTTTTATTGCTTTAAAACACTTTTATTGTTTTATTTGTAGTATATTTTTTGACTTGTAAGCTACCCAGAGTCATTGATTGAGATGAGCTGCTGTAGACATTGACTAAATAAATATTTTTTCCAGCTATAAAATTATGTTTTGTTGTTATGATCCCAGGGTTACCATAAGCCAGTTACGAACATCTGACAAGGCCTTAGCCAGGTCAAAGCTTGCTAAATTAATCAACTTTTAAAATGTGTAGTTACTCTCTGGTGAACTATTGTAGAACAAAAGTTCAAGGTTTCAGAGATAATTTAATTTCTAGAAATTTCTGCTTCTAAATAGTTGCAGAGAAGACCGAAGTTAATGATGGAATTTGGACACCATAGCAGAAGACTCTTTAATCATTCTATGTCCATCTCCACGGATAAGTGTCGAGCCCAGCTCCGGCTCAACACATGACGCTACAGGGATCCGGATCATGGGAGCAGCCCCTAATCAAAGATCCAAAGAGATGACATATCAAGGACTTGTTTGAGGGCTGCAGGGATCTGCATTTGGCAAGCATGAGAAAGGAATCAGCACACTAATGGCCGGGGTAGAGGGAGATGGGGGCTGGGTGTTAGGAAGAGCTGCTTTAGTTCCGGGATTTAGCAGATGATGTGGCAGCTGAGGCTGTCAGGCAAGGAGGGAGAGAGCGGGCAGGCATCCAATCAACGGAGCAGTTCAGCCATGGGGCGGGGCATGAGCAGCGTGGGATGTTTAAAAGGGGCTGAGAGGCAGAAGCTCTCAGCGCTGACTTTATACAGAGAGACCTCAATTTTTACTAAGACCCGGTTTGTAGCAGACCAATGGTGGGATTCAGGCAGTTCGCACTGTTATGTATTCATGTTTGTACCTTTAAATATTTGAGCGGGAAATCAGCACGTTGCTGATTGGACGAAGCCTCCAGTAGAACTGTATAAAAGGAGAGGTTTTTCCCCCAGCCTGTTGCTGGGTTCACCCTATATTAAAGAGCTGTTGTCACTACCCTGGTCTCCAGCCTCGTTACTTCCCGAACTTAACATTGGCGACGAAGGTGGGATCTCGAGGCTAAGGAGAACCAGAACCGAGCTGAAGCACGATAGACCCGAACCCAGCAAACTCAGGGCAGAAAAGCGGAGATGGCCAGTTACACTCCGCCCGCACCGTTTGACCCGGCTAAAGAGAAATGGGGAACGTATATGACCCGTTTCGAAAGCTTTCTAGAAGCCAACGAACTGCAAGGAGTTCCAGATAACCGGAAAAGGGCTTATTTCTTAAGCCACTGTGGTCCGGAGGTCATCGATATCGCGGAAGCCCTGGCAGAGCCAACGCCGTTGCAGTCGGTGTCATGGCCAACTCTACAGACTTTACTAAAAAACCACTTCGCACCAACGCCGTCCAAATACGTGCGGCGGTTTGAATTCGGAGAGCGAAGGCAGATGGAGGGCGAAACCATCGGTGACTACATGGCCGCCCTAAGAAAAGCGCCCAAGGACTGCGGATACGCGACCTAGACGAGGTGCTCTCGAGCAACTCATCCGAGCGTCAAAGACATCCGTTTGCGGCGACGGCTGCTAGCAAAGAGCAACCTAACGCTGGCCACCGCTCTGGACGAAGCCAGAGCACATGAAATGTCCACCCAAGCGGCGGAGACACTGCAGAAGCCTGTCCCACCAAAGGCGAGCGCGAAGGCAACCCCGGTGCACCAGGAGGAGGTTCAGACCGAATCCGACGGTGAAGATGAGGAAGGGGTCTGCCGAACCGAGAAACGCGACAAAGGGGACAGAGACGAATGCGGAAGCTGCGGTGGTCAACACCAGCGGCAACGCTGCAAGTTTAAGGACGCGACATGCCGGCGGTGTGGGAAGAAAGGGCACCTAGCTCAAGTTTGTCGAGCGGCCCAACCTTCCCGCCGAAAATTCAAATCGGCCAATCAGAGCGCGGAATCGGCAAGGCGGCCCGCGATTGGCTCAAACAAAAAAGGCGCGGATTCCAACCAAACAACTGTGGTCATAGGCCGCGCCTCGACCCGAGTGGAGAAGAAGATCTTCACCAAACCAAAAATAGAGGGAGTACGGTGCCGGCTCGAAGTAGACACGGGGTCAGCGATCACCATCATGTCCTGGGACACTTTGGCGAAGTCGCTGCCGTCCGTCGCGAAGCGCCACCTGCAAGCACAATGGCTACGAGTCCACGACTACCAGGGGAATCGCATCCCTGTTCGAGGGACCACCTCCGTCCGAGTCGAGTACGGTCCACACAAGAAGACCCTGCCCATCACGATCGTCGAAGGAACTCTGCCCAGTCTGTTGGGACTAGACTGGTTTCGTGCCCTGGGCATGGGAGTGACTGGCATCTACAGGAGTGACTGTAACCTGAAAGACATTCTCTTTAACGAGTTCGAAGATGTCTTCAAGGACTGCCTGGGCAAGTACAAGGGGACCCCTATTTCCTTCAACTTAGACCCCCAGGTAGCCCCCATTAGGCTTAAGGCGAGGAGAGTCCCTTTTGCCCTAAAACCAAAAATCGATAAGGAGCTGGACAAGCTCATAAATCAGGGGATTTTGGTGCCAGTCGATCACGCAAAGTGGGAGACGCCAATCGTCACCCCAATAAAGCCGGACGGGTCAATTAGAATTTGCGCTGACTACAAGGCGACGCAACAAAGCCTTACAGAAAAGCGCTTACCGGTTCCGTGGTGCAACACTTATTGCACTCTTTGGGGCAAGGGCAAGTCTTTGCAAAGTTAGACTTGGCCCAAGCCTACCAACAACTGCCCGTAGACGCCCGCACAGCCGAAGCCCAAACGATTGTAACGCACAGGGGGGCCTTCAAGTGCACCCGATTGCAATTTGGGGTTAGTGTGGCACCAGGGCTGTTCCAAAACCTAATGGAACGACTACTGCAGGGGCTCCCAGGGGTAGTTCCTACTGATGATGTCCTAATTTCAGGGGAAAACATGGAGGAATTGGGGGAGTGGTTAAGAAAGGTTTTGGGCATTTTCCGGACAGCCGGATTAAAAGTCAAGGCAAACAAATGCCAGATAGGGGTCGAATCCGTCGATTTCTTGGGCTACCGGATAGACAAGAAAGGAATTCACCCTACTGAGAGCAAGGTTAAGGCAATTAGGAAGGCTCCAGCGCCCAAAAACAAAGCAGAGCTGCAGGCATTCCTGGGATTGGTGAATTTTTACGCGGTCTTTTTAAAGAACAAAGCAACCGTTGTGGAACCGCTGCATAGGCTCTTAGGAAAAAATACTGTTTGGTCTTGGGGAAAGTCGGAAAATAGGGCTTTTGAAGCAGTAAAGAACCTGCTCTCAAGTGATAGCCTGCTCATCCAATATCACAACTCATTACCCCTAGTGCTGGTTTGCGATGCCTCCCCTTATGGGGTGGGGGCTGTGCTCAGCCATAGACTTCCAAACGGCACAGAAGCCCCTATAGCTTTTTACTCTAGAACGATGTCCTCCCCAGAGAGAAACTACAGCCAGCTAGATAAAGAAGCACTAGCCATTGTGTCAGGGGTTAAAAAATTCCACGAATATGTCTTTGGGCGGAATTTTGAAATCGTGACTGACCACAGACCGCTACTAGGGATACTGGCTGGCGACCGCCCAACGCCTGTGGCACTTTCGCCACGACTGACCCGATGGACTATATTCCTAGCCGCTTATTCGTACAAGCTGCAGCATCGACCAGGAAAAGAAGTGGGGCATGCAGGCGCGTTAAGCCGATGCCCTCTACCAGGGGCAACCAAGACCCCACTCCGGGACGCCCATTCTACTTATTGACTCTTTGGACTCTGGCCCAGTCACATCTAAGGAAGTGGCTCGGCATCATACCGACATTGTGTTAAGGACTGTACTCGGTTGGGTACAGAGAGGGTGGCCCGCTGCGCCGGGCGAACGGTTCAAAGAATTTGTTAAAAAACGTGATGAGCCCTCGGCTCAAGGGGGGTGCCTGTTATGGGGTGATCGTGTAATAATTCCTGATAAATTAAGGGGAAAGGTATTGGACCTCCACGAGGGTCACCCAGGATCGTAAGGATGAAGGGTTAGCTAGAAGCTATGTGTGGTGGCCACTCATGGACGCAGAGATTGCTGAGAGGGTAGGGAAATGCCAGGCTTGCCAAGAGTCCAGACCTCTACCCCAACGGCCCCAGTCAGGAATGGGAAAAGCCCCAAGGGCCCTGGTCAAGAATCCACATTGATTTTGCTGGCCCTTCCACGGCCAAACGTTCCTAGTGGTTGTTGATGCATTCTCTAAATGGTTGGAGATCATACTCATGAAATCCACCACGGCCAAGCAGTAATCGCAGCCCTGCGCCACCTATTTGCAACTCACGGGGTGCCGGACACTCTGGTGTCCGACAATGGGCCTCAATTCACGGCAGCCCAGTTTGAAGAATACCTGGCAGAGGAGGGCATCCGACATGCCCTCTCTGCGCCTTTCCACCCTGCGTCGAATGGCCTTGCAGAGCGTTCCGTCCGGAGCGCTAAGGAGGCATTGTCCAGACTCAAGCCAGGTGACTGGCAAACAAAGATAGACTTTTTCCTAGCCGTCCAGCACAGAACCCCAAGCACAGCCACCGGGAAAAGCCCAGCCGAATTACTAATGGGACGGAAACTCCGATGCCCACTTGACCGATTGAATCCCCATTACACACCAGAGGGTTACAAGGGGGAACTAGAAAAGACAAGGGAAATGAGCATAGGCGACCGGGTGTGGGCCCGAAACTATGGGGACGGCCCTAGTTGGTTTGCAGGACAAATAATAAAGATAACCGGCCCAAAATCGTACGTGGTAGAGCTACCAGACAACCGAGTGTGGAGGCGCCACATAGATCAGTTAAGGAAACGAATAACTGATCAAACCGAACCAAATGAAACAGAACATGACCAATACCAATTTGAATTCACAGCTGACAATGACCCGGGGGAGGCGCAAGACTTAGCTGAGGTCCCAGAGTTCCAGCGACGCCATCAGGTTCCCGAGGGAAACAGCAGGGACAGTTTCAAAAATAATCCAAGGCCGGATGGCCAAGAAAAAGAGTCGACCAATAATCCAGAGCCCGTTGGCTCAGAGAAAGAGCTGGGAGGAGAAAACAGCCCCTCCGACCAGCTCAAAACACCACCCAGAACTGAACCGCGCAGGTCAGAAAGAACTAGGAGACGCCCAGGTTATTTGCGTGACTACGTCGAAAAATAACATGTAAATAAGTATGTAAATAGAGGCAAAGTGTTTTCTGGGAGGGGAGGAGTGTTATGTATTCATGTTTGTACCTTTAAATATTTGAGCGGGAAATCAGCACGTTGCTGATTGGACGAAGCCTCCAGTAGAACTGTATAAAAGGAGAGGTTTTTCCCCCAGCCTGTTGCTGGGTTCACCCTATATTAAAGAGCTGTTGTCACTACCCTGGTCTCCAGCCTCGTTACTTCCCGAACTTAACACGCACCACTTCTGGAGAACCAGTTGTTAACTTTCTGAGCAGTTTAGTGAACTGGTTGTTGGAAGAAATCATTAAGGCAGAGAACCGATTGTTAAATTATTTGAATCCCACCACTGTAGCAGACCCAGTAAAAGAAGTCACTATCAGAAAGAAAACCAAGTTGGCTTGTTTATTCTCACAGCATCTGACACAACTGTGGCTGAGCAAGCCGAGAATAAAATTCTAAAAAGAAGGCCCTATATGCTGCAGATAACCAAATAGCTATATGGTGGTGTATCTTTGTGCCATCACTATATTAGTCATTAGTCATGATGGATATGTATTACTTCTGGTCACAGAGCAATGGACTTTTTAGGATCAACTCTTGGAGAATATGAGTGTCTTGGATGCCCCAAGATCAGTGCATGTAATACTTCTGCTGCATGAGCTTATTGGTTGCTGGGTTGCTTCTGGGCCCAGTTCAAGGTGTTGGTTATGACCTTTAAAGTCCTACATGGTATGGAACCAGGTTATCTGCAGAACCATTTTTGCCCCATCACACGACTACTTTATTTTAAGACTACATTAACAGAATCTTGCAAATCTGAAAATACAAATTTCCTGCCATTTCCTTTATAGCCAGAGAATTTAAGGGTGATTACTTTTGAGTTTGTTCCTCTACCTACTTTCCAGCTGTGGGCTTATCTAACCATTCCTAGGCAGCATCTCCCCTCACCCCAAGGTCATCCCTACATATCATTACCATAGAAATGATCCTGTGCTTATATCTTGCTGTAGGCTTTCACTGACATTTGTTTGACAGCAGTACACAATGAACACTGAATTAAGATATTCTTTGGTGTGAAACATTCACAAGAAGGATTAGGAAGACTACTATTATAGGGACAGAAGGTATTCAGTGAATGAATGAAATAAATATACTGAACCTCTAAAATGTAATCATAAATCTCCAAGTGATTTCCAATAGGTCAGTCCACTTTGTTCTGACAGTAGATTCTTCTCTTAAATTAAACTGCTGAATTTAGCTGATAGTGTGGGATGGGATGGGAAGGTAGGAGGAGGAATAGTTGTTTTGCATGTGAAAATGTTTAATTATGAGTTCTAGCACTGAAAAGCAATTCCTGGGGTGAATAAAAAACATCATCAAAAAAGCACAACGAAAAATGTTCTTTCTGAGCCAACTCAGAAAGCTCAAACTGTCCAAGGAGCTGCTGATACAGTTCTATAGAGGAATTATTGAGTCTGTCATCTGCACCTCTATAACTGTCTGGTTAGGTTCTGCAACCCAACAAGAAAGACACAGACTTCAGAGGATAATTAGAACTGCAGAAAAAACAATTGCTACCAACCTGTCTTTCATTGAGGACTTGTATACTGCACGAGTCAAAAAGAGGGCTGTGAAAGTATCTACAGAACCCTCACATCCTGGACATAAATTGTTTCAACTCCTATCAAAACAATGCTATATAGCACTGCACACCAGAACAACTAGACGCAAGAAGTTTTTCCCTAATGCCGTCACTCTGCTAAACAAATAATTCCCTCAACACTGTCAAACTATTTACTAAATCTGCACTACTATTAATCTTCACATCGTTCCTATCACCCATCTCCTTCCACTTATGACTGTATGACTGTAACTTTGTTGCTTGTATCCTTTCGATTTATATTGATCCTGATTGTTTCCTGATTGCTTATTTGTACCCTATGACTATCATTAAGTGTTGTACCTTATGATTCTTGATGAAGGTATTTTTTCTTTTATGTACACTGAGAGCATATGCACCAAGACAAATTCCTTGTGTGTCCAATCACACTTGGCCAATAAAAAAAATTCTATTCTATTCTATTCTATTCTATTCTATTCTATTCTATTCTATTCTATTCTTTGTTCTTCAATTCTGTATTTATCTTTCTGACCTACTCTTTTGTCCTCGGGATCTAATTGGTGGACTTAATAAAAAACTAGGTAGAGGGAGATGGACAGTTCAAAAATGTGAATAAACAAACAAATTAATGTATCAAGTCTCATACCTATTCATATTGGAATACGAAAGACAGAAGGGAAGATGCACATATTTGTTTCTATTTATTTATTTATTTTTTATTTATTTATTTATTTTGTCACAACATTATATATAAACACATATAATGAAAGAAAACAATAGGACAGGAACAGTAGGCACTTTTGTGCACTTATGCACACCCCTTATAGTCCTCTTAGGAATTAACAGAATTTTTTAAACTGTCTTTTAGGATGAATTATGAAGAAACTGAATGACAATTAGAATATATTAAGTGCCTATCCTGTTGTCTCAAAGATATTTTCCTTCTATAAACGGCAATTTCCCAAGGCATTCATTTAAGCCTCAGATTTTATAAGCATTTTGTTTCTTTGTAAATCTCATTTTATTCTGTGACGGATTTCCCCCACTGCTTGCTTTCAGTCATGATGTGTGGTCACACAATATCTTGGTCTACAATACTGATTTATAATACCACTGAGTAGAGTTGTCTCTTCCCACTGCCTCTCTAGAAAAGCATTAAACAATCAAAAGCTGTGCTCCAGGTAGTCATTTTCCATTTTCTACCTGTCTATCCTTATTGTCTCTTACTTTGCTGCATTCTGTGTTGAGACCACTTGGTGGGGCTAAATGGCTTATTCTTAGACTCAAAAAGGAAAACTGCATTTAGTTTTATGCCAAAACACAGGACTATATATTTTAAGCCAAGCAGAGAACTATAAATCAAATATAATACCAAACCATAAATTCCAATATCAAACTAAACACAACATAAAACAACAAAGATTATCATTTTAAATAAAATATAAACAAGACCTCTTTAGGTCAAACTTGGCAACTTTTAAGATATGTGGACTTCAACCTCCAGAATTCCCGAGCCAGCTTGCTGATATAGATATATGTTTACTTTTGCAAACAAGTGTTCATTTGTTTTGGAAACATGTCATATTTCAGGTGAACTAACAAAACAATCCCATATAATAGATAGCAGCATAAAAATGAAAATGTGCATTGAAAAACGTACAGCATTTCAATTTATGAAATTAGGGCAAAGGAGAACATTTGTAAATAAGTGGGCCGGTTGGAAGGGTGCGTTTCAATTTATATCAGAGAGATGCCAAAAGAAGAAAAAACCTTAATGCTTTAAGGAATCTTTTTATCAGCCCTTAGATGGGCTAAAAATAAGTTTTTTATTTGGGCATATTGAGCATATTGCTAACCAAAGCTTTGTTCACACAGTGTGCTATTTCATGGGTAAATAGACCATGGATTTCTGCAGTACAATTTGTTGCCTTCACGTGACATATTGAACCATAAACTGACTAAAGGTAATCCTCAACTTACAACCAGTTGCTTAGCAACCATTTGAAGTTAGGACGGACCCCCCCAAAAGGGACTTACAACCCAGATTTGAAATTCACATTTCTGGGTCCCCTCCTCCCCAAGGTCATGTGACTTCATTTTGGGCACTCGGTCATGTGACTGCCATTTACGATGTCTTTTTCCAGAAACCAGTTTTCTGTGTTTGTAGCAAACAATGCCTCATAGCGAACAATGGTTTTGTGTAATGACCATGGCTTAATGATCATCACATTCACTTTACAACTGCTGCATTTGCTTAATGACCTTTGAAATCGGGCATGGTCACCATGATGACCCATTTTATTACCATCATGATTTAAGACCAAAATTGCAGACTCAATTAACTGTCATAAGCCAAGGACCACCTGTATACAAGTTGGCTTCCTGCGTTATGTTCACATTACCATTTCAAAGTGTAGTCTGCGTGTAAGAACATATGGACTCTTCCCAAAAGATGGCTATGCATATTTCCTTCTTTTCACTGATTGGGGTTGATGTAGTTGAAGGAATCTCTGACTTCATGAGATTTGCCTAGATACAGTATTAGGTAAAATGATGGCACATCTGTCCTCACATTGCGTAACAAACTTGGCCTGCCATCAGACACAAGTAGATGCCCTGTGCTTTGCATTATAATGTTGTGACACTTGTCTGCCTCCTTTCTGTTCTCCTTGTGGAGACCAATAGACATGTGGTAATATAGGAAGCACTTTTAACACTTCAGGGTGCCACCAAAGTAAAGATGTCCTTATTGGCAACTGATAAAAGTGCCTAGCTATGCTATGTTAATTGAATTCCAACTAAAATATACTTCTGGGTTTTGATCAAGGAACAAAGGTCTTCTTTTTGGAAAGCAGGGATTAATCGTCTTCTTATTTTCTCATCTTCAGAGACCTCTAGGAATTGAAAAACCTTTTAGTCTTGCTGATCTTGCTTTTTTATTTTTCTAAGCTTACAGTCACAGGATGAATGGTTTGAAGATTTTTTTGCTGACATGATTGTTCAGGAATATATAATGATCAAAGTCCCTTAAACCAGTTGTATCTACTGGATTTCTTTGAGCTAATGTAGCTAAATAGGGTCAGGTTGCTCTTCTGTCTTGAAAGGAGAGGAGGGGAGGGGAGGGGAGAGAAGACAGGAGAGGAGAGGGAGGAAGGAGAGAGGAGAGGAGAGGAGTGGAGAGGAAGGGAGGGGAGAGGAGGGGAAAAGAGAGAGAGAGGAGAGGAAGGAAGGGGAGAGGAGGGAGGAAGGGAGGGAAGAGAAGAGAGGAAGGGAGAGGAGAGGGGGAGGGCAAAGGGAGGAAGGAGGAATTACTGGGGTGCTATGCAACAGGAGGGGAAGGGAGGAAGGGAGAGGAGAGGAGGAAGGAGAGGAGGAGAGGAGGAGAGAGAGAAAGGAGAAGGCTATCCAACATTGAGTGAAGGAAGGAGGAGGGAGGGAGGGAGGGAGAGAGAGAGGAGGAGAGGAGGAAGGGGAGAGGAGAGGAGAGGAGAAGAGAGGAAGGGAGGGGAGAGGAGGGGAGAAGAGAGAGAGGAGAGGAGAGGAAGGAAGGGGAGAGAAGAGAGGAAGGGAGGGAAGAGAAGAGGGGAAGGGAGAGGAGAGGGGGAGGGCAAAGAAGAGGGGAGGGGAAGGGAGGAATTACTGGGGTGCTATGCAACAGGGAGGGGAAGGGAGATGGGACAGGTGAGATGGGGTGAGGAGGGATGAGGAGAGGAGAGAAAAGGAGAAGGCTATCCAACATTGAGTGAAGGAAGGAGGAAGAGGGAGGGAAGGGGAGAGGAGAGGAGAGGAGAGGTATCACTCAGAGGGTATGTAATGTGGTAAGCTCTCATTCTCCCTCCCTCTTCCTGCCAACCTAGTAGTTCGAAAGCATACAAATGTAAGTAGATAAATAGATACCACTTTGGTGGGAAGGTGTGCCTTGGCATATAGTCATGCTGTCACATGACCATAGAAGTGTCTTCAGAAATGCTGGCTCCATCCGCTAGGAAATGGAGATGAGCACAGCCCCTTAAAGTTGGACATGACTTGACAGGGGAAAACCTTTAAAACAAGTAATTCCTTGTTTTATACTCTAAAAATGAAATGATCATAGCTTTTCAACCTTGGAATAAAAAATGAAATAGCGGCATTCTTCCTTGTCTTCTCTTTCTACCCCTCTACTGTATGAAGCACTCTTCTCCCAAAATAAAGCATTATAAGAATGGTTATAATGAATGGTTATAAGAACTAGCTGTAAACGACATGCCTTCGGATTGAAACCATCCATTCCCACAATCTATCTGGTGATGAATATCATGTTAAGTTTTATAAAAGAAAATGAGACATCCCTAAATTTCAAGAGGAATGAATGAAAACCTCTTTTTGGCAGCAGCAACTGAGAACTACTGCAACTGGCATGTCTAGAAAGACGAGCTTTAGAAATCCAATAAAGCACCATAAATATGTGTGACCATAACCTGATGCAATCTAGAAAAGAAACCTGGATGGCTTACATGGCTAAATTCTGGAGCAAACTCAGCTCCCTTCTAGACTGAGATTCACTAACCAGAAAGGAAATTATCAGAGGTTTTCGAATTACAATCTTCCCAGGCAAATGAAATAAAAAGGTAAGTCCACTCTGAGTTAAACGCAATGACAAATTTACAACATTTTTTTTTTTTTGGGTGGGGATCACATCCCAAACTTTCAGGATCAGTAAATAATCAGACTGCTCTGAGTCTTTGATCCTATATTAGATACACTCAAAGCCTCTCTAAGTTTTTTCACCACAATTTTTCCATAAGGCTAAATCCCATTTTTGATGAATCTTATTGTTTTTTTTTTATTTGTCCATACATTATTTGAATGTAATCCTTTTTCTCTCCAATATCCATCTGTATTTTGTATTCTTTTATTTGAAATAGACTTTTGCGGTGTAATAATTTCCATAGATTTCAAAAAGCTGTTTGCATGCAAGCCTGGCAACGACCCTGTTCAGATCATAAGTTACAATCAAGTTATTTCCAATTAAGTATACGCGACTCCCCACTGCTTATAAAGTTTCACTCTGTGCCTCATTTGTTTAGTTCGAATGAGTATTCTGATTTATGAACCACGGTGCCAGGCTTTTACTGCATCTTTCTGATTAAAAGAAACTAATTTGAAAGAAATTAAAATAGTGCATGTCTCCTGCCATAATTATTCACCATTTGGTGGTCTAATATGCACATGCAGCTATTAAAATGTCTTCCATTCAAGATCATCTTTAAAGAGAAGTCAAAGAAAGAAGCCTTGGCATCAGGACCAAGGAGAACCGGATTGCTATCAATGCTATTTAAACAATATGGTTGTCCATGCCAGTCTGCGTGAGACGTATAAAAAGCACAGTTTTGCAGAACAGAAGCTTATCATTAAAACAGTGTCAGCTGGATAAATCTCACATTGATATGCTTGTCTGCATGAAGCCTGATTTTGTTGTGACCCAGGCCCAAGTAGGTAGTAGGAAACTCAAGTCAGTGAAAAAAATAAACAAACTTTATTTGAATAGCTGAGAATTACTTCATTCCCAGCATAGTTCAACTAAATTAAAGCAAATTGCTCCCAACACAAATTCCTCAGTCCTATCACCAACCTTGGTCCAATTTGGGAAAACTGCTAAAGGTCTTTCTTGGCAAATGTTCAGAAGTCACCGATACAAAAATAAATATAAGAAGACGAAGCTACCAATGTTGTTTTCCAGCAAAACCGAAACGCCACTGCTGGTCTGTTTTAAGACTTATGGGAGGGGCCAATCATCTCTTGGCCCTACTCCTGAGTTGTCCTTTTTGCTTGAGCTGCTGTTGCCTTCTGGCAGCTCTTCTCATGCGTGCATTAGGAACAGGCTCCTCCTGTTCCTCTGCCTCACTACTATCAGTCTCTGGAGGCTTCCGAGTCCGTACCTCACACCCTGATGGTCCTGGCCCCACCTCAGCCTCATCGCTGTCCGACTCCATTGCAAGCTCCACAGGCTGCTGGCAGACCACAACAGTATTCTAAACCGATAGATGGAAACTAATCAAGGAGAGAAGCAACCTAGAACTAAGGAAAAAATTCCTAACCGTGAGAATAATTAACCAGTGGAACGGCTTGCCTTCAGAAGCTGTGGATGCCCCATCACTGGAGGCTTTTAAGAAGAAATTGGACAGCCACTTGTCTCAAATGGTATAGGTCTCCTCTTCAAGCAGCGGGTTGGACTAGATGAACTTCAGGTCATCCAACTCTGTTATTCTATGTTCTAATTTGTACAACATTAGTTTTTGATAGAATGCAGTTCCATTCAAAGTTTAATCAGACTTTCCAAGTTCTCGTGAAAAAAAAAATCTCAAAGTTGGATTGAACTTTTCTTTTTTTTAGTCCCACAAACTTCTTTTGTTTCCCTGCACGTGGCGGTGGAGAAATGCAATGGAGCTGGAAAGCAGATTAATGAAGGAATGCTTTGGGGAAGCGAGGGGAGCTGGGCAGTGGTGCACCAAGCTCTCCAGCTCTGCAGTGACAGAGAAATGTGATGGAGCTGGAAAACAGGTGGCAAAGCAACTCTCCCAAAGGCTCCAGGCATTAAAATGGGTCCTTCTCTCCAGCAGCTGCCCAGGTCTGCCGTGGGTGGGGGGAGAGGACGACGGCTGAAACACAGCAGCATTCTGGTTCTGGCAGTGTTGCAGGCAGGACACCTGCTTGCTTCAGCACCCTCCCCGACCCTCCAGGGCTACCCTGGCACTTTGGCCCTGGGCTGCTGCCTCCTTGCTCACTTCTTGGGTGGGCCGGGCAAGGAAGGTGCCCCTCCAGCATCCCTGGGGCAAGGCCCTCCACTCCACTTGGAAGTGTTGGCCTGGCCACTCCCACCTTGGCATCCTTCTTGCCACCACTGAGCACAGTTGCCCTGTGGTTGCAAGAGCCAGCCTGGCACGGGAAGGACACATGCGCCCCCTGCCCGAACTCTCTCATACCAGTAGTTGATCTGCTCCCACACTCTGAGGTTGGCCCAATTGCCGCCGTGCTATGAAGCTCTGGGTCTCCACCCCATGTGCAGGCCATGCCTCTCTGTTTGAATCAAACGTTGTCCTGCCCTGCCCTGTGCACTGGCTGCCGTACATGGGAAAATAAGACTTCCCCTGTAAATAAGCCCTAGTACTTATTTTGGAGCCCAAAAGAAAATAAGACCCGGTCTTATTTTGGGGGGGGACACAGTAGTTATCCAATCTGGGACATCTCTCCAACTTGGAAGATGAAATTTCTCTACCTTGAGGTAGATGGTCCTGTAAGTGTTTCAAAGACAAGAGGGAGTTTAATTTGGAGTACTACTCAAAGAAGGGAGATAATTTCACTGAAAATGTAGCAACTTGAAGTACTTTCTGAGTTTTGGACAGCTACTCAATGCTACCTATCTTCTGTTTTGATGGCCTCCAAAGAGCTCATTGGGTTCACATATTAAGCTGAGCTAAGCCAAGCCACAAGTCATAGCCCACAAACCTCAATAACTGGAATCATGCATAGTACTAAACTAAAGCTGAACTACATTATAATGCAGTATAAGAAAGGAAATCCAGATAAGAAGTGAGAAAAGCACCCATTCTTTCTTCAGCAACATTTTGTCTTTCTGACATTTTCTTCTCTCTTCTCTTCTCTCTAAAGCAGGGGTGTCAAACTTGCATCGTCATATCATCACATGACGTATCACAACTTTTTGCCCCTTCACTAAACTGGGGGTAGGCATGGCCAGCGTACGACGCATCCAGCCCACGGGCCGCGAGTTTGACACCCCAGCTCTAAAGTGTGAACAATTGGCATCTGGGCCAAAGGTGGAACAGATAAGTGTCAACCCTGAAGCTGGGCCAAAATGACTAAAGCCATTTTGACCGCTTCAGTATTACCGCACTGGAAGTGAGCATCATAGCTAAATTGTGCAGAGATATAATTTTTTTTAAAAAAACTCCAAATACTAAACTAATTACTGAGATTATGTTGTGTCTCGCTCGCTCCCCCCGCCACAGCCAGGCCCCTTTTATCTCCTGCAGGACGCTGATAGTTCGGAAGAATGTCCTGGAATGCCTCCAGCCCCCAGCCCTGGCACCATGCCCGGACAGGCCGAGCAAGACGAATGGCCTGACGTGCCTTCAGCCCCCAGTCCTGGCACCATGCCCAGGCAAATGGAGCAACTAAACCCCTCCTCCACAGCATGTGAGCCTGAAGAATGTGAAGCCAGTCATGAGCTCAGATTACCAACAGCTGGAGGCCTGAGAGATCCTCGCTTCCGGAGAGTAGAGAGGCGATGTCAGCAAAAGGAAGGGAGGGGCAGGCCTGGATAAGTGCTGAGTCATGGAGCCACACCCCATGGCCTATATAAAGGATCTGCTTTCTGGTATTCTCTGAGTCAGGCAGATAGGTTGAATAGGTTGTAAAAAAATGCTTTTAAAAGTAAAAAAAAGATTGCGCACCAGGCTGATCACCCCGCATGCGCTGTTCTACTTACCCCATGCCTCCTTTTGGTGTGCACTGCGCGTACACATGTCCGTGTCACATTTGGTGCATGGTGCGCACTGCACATGCATGCGGGCAGCGCGTAAGCGCAGCCAGAAAACCGGTAGTAAACCAGTTCAGATTTTGCCACTGAAGTTACCATGTCATCACAGGGAGGGCCCCACTCCATTGCTTGCGTGGTAAATGATCACCTTGTCATAAAGACTGAACATTGCTGACAATAAGCCAGTACTACAAATCAGGCATTGCCAATTCATCCCATGCAATCATTTTTAAGCCTTTCCTTGATTTGCTTGCCTGAAGGAAGCTTGCCTGATTCCAAAAACTGGTGATAAATTGGTCTAGATGAGGCAAAGTAAGATAGCTTTAAAAAAAAATAAATGAATATGAACTAGCAGAGGTGGAGCACCCTCTGTGTTCCTTGGATGAAACAGTGCCATCTGTCAGGAACCAGGAAGCATGCCTTCTCTGCTATGGTGGTGCCCACCCTTTGGTAGGAGAATCTTCCCAAAATGCATGAGGCTCCCACCCTGTTGGCATTCTGAAGAGCCCGACAATGGATGTGTTTTAATCGATGTTTTTTGTATAGAGCAAAGGGTGTCAAACTCAATTTCATTGAGGGCCGCATCAAGGTTGTGTTTGGCCTTGGGGTGGGGGAGGCATGGGGGAATGGCCAGCTTGATGTTTCAAGGCTCTGTTTTTGGCTGTGATGGGCTCCTGTAGCACTCTGCCAATGAAAATGGAGCTCGTGGCGGGGGGGGGGGGACTGCACGCGGCCTCCACGAGCTCCATTTTCACTGTCAGAGGCACCACAGGCCGGTCCTTCACTGTTTCCAGGGCTATCCCACGAGCCAGATCTAAGCACCCCGTGGGCTGGATCTGGCCTATGCACCTTGACTTTGACACAGGGGTGGGCTTCACTTAACCTTTGCTACCGGTTCAATCACATGTGTGCGTTCACTTCGCTCGCATGCGCACCACTTCTGTGCATGCACAGAAGCTTCTGCACATACCAGAGTGTATTTGATGATGTCCGGGCGGGTGGGCGGAGCCTCCCACCGCCGCTGCTACTGGTTCTCCCGAAGCGGGGCGAACTGGCAGCAACCCACCACTGGTTTGACACCCCTGGTATAGGGCAACTGGATGCGATCTAGTTTTGTTTTTATATTGTGTTTGGACTGTATTATATTGTGAGATGCCCAGATTTGGTCTGGAATTGGACAGTGTCTAAACTGAATTAAAACAACAGACAGACAATGACAATAAAGAAAAGATTTAGGCAAAAAAAAAAAATCAGGCAAAGTTGATCTGTTTCAATGGAATTTTGTCTTTACTGGTATTGCTGTTGTTATTTTAATTGATGTCCTGCCTACTTTCCAATGGGTGTAAGAAAAATGGTAAAAAAAGGAAAATAATTCAGATTCTGCTAGAGTTGATTAATAACTCTGCAGCTAATACTTCTTTTCTCAGATGCCCTTTAAAAAGCCAGTGTATTTTAGATGATTAATTGAGCTGACATTTGTTATTAACTTTACAATTGCTTTCCTTGGTTATTAACGCCACTATAGAGACATCATTTATGAATTCCTTGTGATCAATTTGAATTGTTCTTGTTGTTATTGTTTAGAAGCAGAATCTAACCTGAAAAACAACCTGGAACACAGCTCTAAAATTTTTTTAAAAAATCTCAAATTGTAATAGCTAAGTTATCTGTTATCTCCATAATATGATAGCAATAGCAGTAGCAATAGCTTCGACTTACCGGTAGGTACTGCTTCGCAGTGCTTTTACAGCCCTCTCTAAGCAGTTTACCGAGTCAACCTGTTGCCCCCAACAATCTGGGTCCTCATTTTACCGACCTCAGAAGGATGGAAGGCTGAGTCAACCTTGAGCATGATGAGATTTGAACTGGCAAAGTGCAGGCTGCCAGCAGTCAATGATACTCAAAGCTGCACAACTTCAGGAAAAGTTGATGTCTCCTACCAATCATTTTGACAGGGTAACCACACAGTCTGTTATGATGAGTGGGACAAACCCTTATTTCTACTCTTTTTCTCCAGAATGTGTTAATTTGCATACCAGTTATCATTTCCTATATTTTGATTTCCTAGAGAGGCTTTCAAAAATGTTCTGTTTCTACTGCATTATATCCTTGCAAGTCACACTTGTTAATTCCTTTTCGTATCACAGTAATTATATCTCTTCCCTTCCCTTATTCTATCCCTTCCAACTTTGTTATTCTGCTATTCTTATTGCATACTTCCTTCAATCCCTAACAAGAACGATGTGTGTGTGCATGTGCATGTGGTTGTGTGTGTGTGTGTGTGTGACTTGCCTACTTTTACTTGAACCCAGATTAGCCAAAGGTTTTTCTAATGTGTCTGGAAGTTCCAATTTTATTGGTGGACGGTGGTTTTGTAACAAATCCACATGCATCTTGTGGAGCACGCTTACTGATTAACTAACTCCTCCGTCCCGCCCTGCCCCAATCTACCCTTAGTTTTGGTACAGCTCTTTGTCATCGATATTTTGCTAATTAAGAACTGGCATGCCGTCCTCCCGTGATGTGCTGTTTTCTGTTTGGATCAATTTGTTGGTTAGCTTTATATTGAAAAGTTAATTCTTGAACATTTGTGGCAATGAACTCAAGTGTCTTCACAGGATATTTGGCAGCAGCAATATAACTTTATCTGACACACTGGAGTGAAAATGAAGAGCTTATTGAGAAGTTCAGTGTCATAAATGTCAATTTGGTGCCCACTACAGCTGTCGGTAGAAACGCTGGGCTGTGATTATGTGTATGGATAGAATCTCTGGCCATGGTCCAATACAGAATGAGGAAATGGCATACTAATAGCCATCAAAACTGATGGACACAATATTTTCTTGGATTATTAATGTCCCTGTTTCTCTGCGTCACTTTAGAGATAGCCCGGGATGTTGGTTTTCTGTCTGTTAGATTCAGTTAGATATACTTGATTACTGCATCAGGAGTATCTTTCTAAGTTTTTGATATATCAAAATAAGCAGCAGTAACCGTCAGACAGATATGATGAGTTTAAAAATAAACTCCTTAGGAGAATGCTTTGGTTTGCAAAGTTTGAGCATTAGCTTCTCATGTAAAACTTTGCAAAAGATTCTCTTTGTTTAATTCAGAGCAAAATTATTCGGTCAGCATATTTGCCAACCAAATGTAGATTAGTTGACGCAATAATTTTTCCAATTGCTACTTAGGGCTGTGAAACTTGAACCCGGAAAAAGGCAGATGGGAGAAAGATGGACACCTTTGAACTGTGGTGCTGGAGGTGACTTGTCGTGTCCCACTCCTCCTCTGATGGCTGGGTCTGTAAAGTCTGTCTCAAGCGTGGCCACGAAGCCTCTGCAGCTTTGCCAAAGTCCTATCAGAGTTCTCAGGCAGGCAGGAATCCAAGGTGTGACTTCAGCAATCAGATTAGACTTTGCCTGTCTCAAAGAATGCCAGAAAGCAGATCCTTTATATAGGCCATGGGGTATGGCTCCATGACTCAGCACTTATCGAGGCCTGCCCCTCCCTTCCTTTTGCTGACGTCGCCACTCCATTTTCCGGAAGCGTGGATCTGTCCACCCTCCAGCTGCCGGCAATTCTAGCTCGTGACTGGCTTCATGCTCATCATGCTCACACGCTGGGGGGGGAGGTTTATTTGCTCAGTCTGTCCGGGCATGGTGCCAGGACTGGGGTCTGGAGGCATGCCAGGCCATTCGTCTTGCTCAGTCTGTCCGGGCATGGTGCCAGGACTGGGGGCTGGAGGCATGCCAGGCCATTCGCCTTCATTATCAGTCTCTGGCTGAGATAGCAGGAGATGGGAAGGGCCCGGCTGCGGAGAGAGAGGCGGGCGAGGCACAACACGACTACTATGTACCCCACAGACTGTAAAAACAACAAACAAGTCATAGACTGAACCTTTACCAAAAATGTCACTTGAAGCCAAGATCACCAAACAAAATTTATCATTATTATTTTGGCCATGTCATGCAAGCTGACTCACTTGAAAAGTCAATTATGTTGGGAGTGATCAATGGGAAAAGGAGAAGGGGGTCACCCTAGTACCCATTGGCTGGACACTATAAAGAAGGGGTTCCCATCCCTTGGGCTGTGGCCCACTACAGGACTGTAGCCCATTCAGAACCGGGCTATGGAAGCTGCAAGCAAGTGCACACACACGCGCAGTTTCACTCATGCAGAACCATTGAACCCTAACCATCCCATCTCACCCCCACTGGTTCACAAAGTCGGAAAGGTTGGAGACCACTGCTATAAAAGGATGGTACTGGTGGATCTAAAGGAGGGAGTTGAAAGACAGAGGGACATGGAGAGGTTGATTCATAGAGTGCCCAAGGGTCAGGCATGACTGAATGGCTGATGATGACGATAATTACTTACTTGGAATTCTTGAGATTTCTTTGAGAGGTTATAGCAATAACAATAGCAATAGCATTTTAGACTTATCTATTATATACTGCTTTACAGCCCTCTCTAAGTGGTTTACAAAGTCAGCATATTGCCCTCGAAAACCTGGGTCCTCATTTTACCCACTTCGGAAGGATGGAAGGTTGAGTTAACCTCAAGCCAATGAGAATCGAACTGCTGAACTGCTGGCAATCAGCAGAAGTAGTCTGCAGTACCGCATTCTAACCACTGCGTCACCACAGCTCTTTTGCTTGACTAACCAATTTTCTTAGATTTACCGTATCTGCACTGTTGACCCATCACCAGAAAGGGTAGGTGACTTCTGGACAGCAGAAATGGATAATATCTCCATTTACCTTCAAAGTAACAACAAGGCATATTTTTCTGTCCCATTTCTGGATTTTGAGCACTATACAATGCAATTTGTGGTCATGTTACCTAAATTGATTAAATCTTGGGATTTTGCTGAAACTAAGAGACCAATTTTGCCTTTTGAATCCTCAGAAAATAGGTTTGGCAGTTAATCTAACTAGGATTTAATAGCCTTCCTTACGTTGCCTGTAGCAAGCAGTGGGTCCTCTACAGTTTTGTTTTTATAAGCCTCACCTTTCTGTGCTTAAATCATTAATAACATTCTCCAGGGAAAAGCACATCGGTCATATTGTCTTAGCAAGTTCTGGCTTGCTTCTTTCTTCAGTGTTTCATCATCTGCTAATAAGGGAAACTGCCTTTCTGTTGTAACATTTGTGGTATAGATTATCAACAGTCTATTAAAAATAAAGTACTTTGTAGGTAGTAAGAAACAGCATTCTTCTTTCTCCTCATCCATCTTTACTGAAGAGTGTACAATGACCTTCGGAAGAAAGAAAGAGAGAAAGAAAGAAAGAAAGAAAGGAAGGAAGGAAGGAAGGAAGGAAGGAAGGAAGGAAGACAAGACAAGACAAGATAAGATCAATATTTAGTAATGATGTAATTATCAATTATATGAAAGTGACTTATGATAAAGTGGTAATTCACAAGGCTGTTTCCTTGTGAGCATCATCTGATAATTTTAAATTTTATACCTGAGGTTTTTCCATTGAAAACGTAGCATTAGTTTTGTTTGGTTTGTTTGGTGTAAGCTGAGTTGTTGGAGAAGTAAGATGTGCTGACAGCAAATAATATTTAGTTATGCTGAGAAGACTAAGCTGTGGTGAAAGTATTGGCTTCAACATAATATCTAGATAAAGTTCCATGTTGAATTAAATGTTAAAGTTTACAACATAGGAATGGACTGGCTGGACTGGACTGGACTGGACTGGACTGGGCTAGACTAGACTAGACTAGACTAGACTAGACTAGACTAGACTAGACTAGACTAGACTAGAACAGAACAGAACAGAACAGAACAGAACAGAGTTGGAAGGGATCTTGGAGATCTTCTAGCCCAACCCCTGCTTGGGCAGAAAACCCAATACCATTTCTGACAAATGGTTGTCCAAACTCTTGTTAAAAATTTCCAGTGTTGGACCATTCACAACTTCTAGAGGCAAGCTGTTCCACTTGTTAATTGTTCTAACTGTCAGGAAATTTCTCCTTAGTTCTAGGTTGCTTCTCTCCTTGATTAGTTTCCATCCATTGCTTCTTGTCCTGTTTTCTAGTGCTTTGGAGAATAGCTCAACTCCCCCTTCTCTGTCGCAACCCTTGAGATATTGGAACACCGCTATCATGTCATCCCTAAAGAGAAACATTTCAGTGAATCAAGGTCATCTCCTGGTGATTGACATGTATTGGATGTAGTTTCTCTTGTCTTCATTATATACTTGCAAAAGATTAAAATAAAGGAGAATATTTGTATCTCGAGGCAGAAATGAGTGGCCCTTGGTGATCTGTGAGCTTTGGTTGTTTTCTTGCATCTTTCTTGATTGTTTTCTTGGGGATGAGACGTCTGCCTGATACGTTTAATGTAAAAATGCATTTCAGACATCATTCCCTTCAGGAAAGAGACAAAACTTCGCCCAGGACAAAACATGAATCACACGTGAGTCAAACATGACTTTCCAAAGTACTTGAGGACAGGACAAGAAGTAATGGATGGAAAATTATCAAAGAAAGATCCAGCCTAGAATGAAGAAGAATCAGACACTGAGAGCAATTAATCAGTGGAGTGACTTACCTCTTGAAGTAGTGGGTTGTTTATCACTGGAGGCTTTTAAGAAGAAATTGGACAGCCACTTTTCTGAAATGATAGAAGGCCTCCTGCTTAAAAAGGGGGTTGGACTAGAACAGAGGTCTCCAACCTTGGCAACTTTAAGCCTGGTGGACTTCAACTCCCAGAATTCCCCAGCCAGCTTTGCTTTGCTGGCTGGGGGATTCTGGGAGTTGAAGTCCACCAGGCTTAAAGTTGCCAAGATTGGAGACCTCTTGACTAGAAGACCACCAAGATCTCATCCAACTCTGTTATTCTGATGTATTTTGAAAAATCCCTTAGATGTTAGAATGGAAGAAGCTTCTTGGATGAGAAGCGAAACGTTTTCACATAAAACAAACCAACAAACCAAGAAATCAAGTTTTGGAAAAAAAGCAGGAGAAGAAAAAAGTTTTGAGGCAATTCTGACTTGGATGATTTGTGAATCTCTACAGACTCTAAAAGTATTACCTTCAAAGGGCAGGAGGGGGCGCCCTAGGAATAATAAAATACTTGGGCAGCATCTTGCAGAAAAGGAAGGCAATTGCTGTTTAACCAAATCTTTACCCAAAAAACAATGACAAAAGCAGACTCTTTTCCAACGGAAATGTTTCTTTCCGCTCTCTCCCCCACACAATCAAGCTACAATTTAATTCCAAACAGCCTAGCAAAGACATTGCAGGAAGCCTTCTGTTTTAAAATGAGATGCTGTAGGTGACAACGCTGATTAACACCCTTGTTCATCTTCAAAGTTCACCCAGGTTACACAATGACAACAGGTTGCTATAAATAAGATTTGAGCATCTAATCATAATTTTGCTAATCAGAAAGAAAATCAGAATCATTGAATCAAACATCTGAAAGATCTACAGTAGCCACTAAATCCACTAAAGCCGTCACCTCTGTGAATAATCAGTTTTATTGTTAAACTGCCTCATTACTAGAATTGTTTTTCAATTGGAAGCTGCCTTTCAGTAACTTACATTATAAAGGGCCGTAATAGCTCAGGCTGTTAGAAGCCTGTTATTAGAACACAGCAGCCTGCAATTACTGCAGGTTCAAGCCCGGCCCGAGGTTGACTCAGCCTTCCATCCTTTATAAGGTAGGTAAAATGAGGACCCAGATTGTTGGGGGGGCAATAAGTTGACTTTGTAAATATACAAATAGAATGAGACTATTGCCTTATACACTGTAAGCCGCCCTGAATCTTCGGAGAAGGGCGGGATATAAATGTAAATAAAAAATAAAATAAAAAAATCCATTATTCCATATTCTGTACTCTGGAAGGAGCTGCTACATCCTTCCCAGGGTTGAAATCCACTTTACCTACTTCGCTACTGGTTCGCAAATCGGAGTGCGCGCGCCACCTCTGCGCATGTGCAGGACCTTCTGCGCATGCGCAGAGTGATCAAAACGGGATATGATGACGGCCGGGTGGGTGGGCGGAGCCTTCTGCCACCAGCACTACTGGTTTGCCCGATCCGGATAGAACCGGCTGCATTTCACCACTGGTCCTTTCCCTTATTTGAATAGCATTGTAGAAAGTTAGCACCCACCCCTCTCCTAGGAAAATGAAATATTCTAAGAAATATTAAAAAGGTAGAATATTATATTTCCCTGGATGGAGTGTTTTTTTAGGCAGGAAGCAGACTCACTCTTTTTTTTTTTTATTGAAAAAGTTTTTACAAAAATTTTCATCCCCCTTTCCCCCCCTCCTCCCTCCAAAACCCCCCTCCTCCCTCCCCCTCCCCCCGACTTCCCAGAACAAACACAAGGTATCGTTCAAAAGAAAAAACAATCATTCGCTAAATTTTTCCTAACACAAATTATAATCCTCCCCTTCTTCTCAAATCCTAACTTCCCCCATACAAATCAAAGATAAATACATCCTAATCATTCAAAAACAATCTGATATCTCTTAATCTGATATCTATTTTGCGTATATTCAATCCATTTTTTCCATTCAGTTAGATATTTTTCTTCACTCTTACTAGCCCCCATCCTCCTCAATAGCCCACAGCAGATGTCAGCACTTAAGAGATAAAGAGATGGCTAAATCTATTCATAAGCAAATACCCTCACCCAAGATCCAACAAAGGTAGGATTAGCTCTCAGCCATAATAGGAATTGCCCAAAGCCCCTTCATTACATCACCCAGCACTGTTCAACCAAGCTTCACTCAGAAAACCTCCATGTTTCCAGTGTCTTTCTTCCCACTTGGAACGCAACCCAGATGGAGATTTCACCCAACAGCACTATTACAAGTAAATCCTCAGGTAAAACCTTTAATGACTAAAATTGGACCCAGGAGTTTGGTTATAAGTCATTATGGTCATTAAGTGGGTCACCATATCACCTGACTTGATTTTGGGGATGTCTTATTTTTTTCTATGTATGGGAGGCCCACTTCTTCTTGCACGATGGGGCAGAAGGCCATGCAGTGCGCCAGTGCCACTGCCACAAGGCAGTGGGGGTGGAGCAACCCTATGTGCCCCACACTGGCTTACCCCAGGGACCCTGCAGCTGGGCCATCCACAGCCCGATAACTGCCTTGCAGTGGCAGCACCATCAGCCATATCCAGCAGGACCCCATGTGGCTGCCAGCCCACTTCTTGTGCTTGCTCGCAGCTGTAACAGAGCTCGGAGGCCGAGTGACGTGCCAGTCCTGTGGCCACAAGGTGAAGAAGGGGTGGAGCTGCCCTGCAAGCCCTGCATTGGCTTACCTTGGAGTCCTCGCAGCCACGCAATCATGCATCCATGCCCTGACACCTGCCTCACCTCGTGGCCGTGGCACTGGAGTGTGGCTCACCTCCTGCTCCATTACAGCCACGAGCAAACACAAGTGGGCCGGCGGCCCTGATGTAAGCCCTGTAGGGCACATGGCAGAGGTGGGTTTCAGCAGGTTCTGACCAGTTCTGGAAAACCGGTAGCAGAAATTTTGAGTAGTTTGGAGAACCGGTAGTAAAAATTCTGACTAGCCCCGCCCCCATCTATTCCCTGCCTCCCAAGTCCCAGCTGATTGGGAGGAAATGGGGATTTTGCAGTGTCCTTCCCCTGGAGTGGGGTGGGAATGGAGATTTTACAGTATACTTCCCCTGCCACGCCCACCAAGCCAAGCCACGCCCACCAAGCCACACCCACAGAACTGGTAGTAAAAAAATTTGAAACCCACCACTGGCACATGGGGCAGCTTTTCACAACGTTTCACAAACTATAGACAAACTATAGTTACAACTGGGAAATGGTGACCATCCCACACCAAGCAAAGTCCAAAAACATTAGAGAATTCCTGGAAGCCTTGCACTCTGAAAATCGGCCATCAGTAGACACCTAGACATAAACAACATCTGCATACTCTGAAAAAGAGACAGTCAACAAGCCAAAAAGGGGAAATTGGAAAAAAAATAACACCTTCCCACCAGTAATCAACACCCATATGAGCAGAGATTAATATCAAGATTCAAGAAGTATTAACAACCAACAATCAAGGAACAGCCAAACAAGCTAACCTTAAAGAGCCCAACCAAAGAACCTCTTCCACCAAAAACCTCTTCCACCAACCCTGATAGGATATAAATTGAAAGCAAACCCCACTCCTTATTTGCACTGATGGTGTTACCTAGTTTGGGTAATGAAACATCTGCAAGAAAATAACCAAGTTCAGAGAACACCAAGGACCCCTCATATTATAGTCTCCTTGCAGTTGTCATGGAAAAAGTCTAAGCAATTCCTATGAAGGGAACTGAAGTGTTTGTCCAGCTACTTTTGCTCTTAAAATAAATGAAGTTCAGAAGCATAGAGGTATTTTGGTGCAAGAGTTGCTAGAAAATATGAACTCTACAGGAATGTTACTTTGGGTACTATTACAGGAAGTTCTCGATTTACGACCACAATTGGGCCCCAAATTTATGTTGCTAAATGAAACATTTCTGAAGTAAATTTTGCTCTACTTGATGATTTTTCTTGCCATGGTTGTTAAGTGAATCACTGCAGTTTAGTTACTAGCACAGTTTTTAAGTGAATCTGGCTTCCCCATTAACTTTGCGCAACCTCAGAAGGTCCTCAGAAGGCCCCCTTTCGCTACCTCAGAAGGTCGCGAAAGGGGATTCCATGACCCTGCGACACTGCAACCTTCATAAATAGAATTCAGTTGCTGGTTAGTGGAAAGGAGGAAGGGAAATAAGGTACATATTAGTAGATTTAAAGGAACTGTATTAATATCGTTAATTGTGGATGGTCAACTAAGTTAAACGGTTTTAATGTAAGATTTGAATATGATGATGTATATTGCTTATAGTAAAACAGAACAGCAGATGAAATGGCAATTTGGTTTAATTTTGAAGACAATTTAAGTTAAGAGGTAAAGTTGAGATGTTAAAAAGTGGGATGGGGATTTTGAGAAATATATTTTGTAACTGAGAAATAAGATAATTAATTGATGTTATTGTAAGACATTAGGAATTAAGGGCAGATAGTGATACTGTTTATGCATTAAGAAGAAATTAAGATAAGATAAAGAAATATGGAAAAAGAATATTATGGCTGAAATTGGAAATATGTAAAATGGACTTGAAAAAAAGAAAAATATGGCAGAAGCTGAAATAACAAGATATGGTAAAAAATAATTAATTTGAGATAAAGAATTATATAATAATAACAGAGTTGGAAGGGACCTTGGAGGTCTTCTAGTCCAACCCCCTGCCCAGGCAGGAAACCCTACACCATTTCAGACAAATGGTTATCCAACATTTTCTTAAAAACTTCCAGTGTTGGAGCATTCACAACGTCTGCAGGCAAGTTGTTCCACTTATTGATTATTCTAACTGTCAGGAAATTTCTCCTTAGTTCTAAGTTGCTTCTCTCCTTGATTAGTTTCCACCCATTGCTTCTTGTTCTACCCTCAGGTGCTTTGGAGAATAGTTTGACTCCCACTTCTTTGTGGCAACCCCTGAGATATTGGAACACTGCAATCATGTCTCCCCTAGTCCTTCTTTTCATTAAACTAGACATACTGAGTTCCTGCAACCGTTCTTCATATGTTTTAGCCTTCAGTCCCCTAAAAGACTGGAATATAAAAGAGATGAATATGGAAAAAGCAGGAAGATTGGAATAATTATAAAAATTAAGATATATAAGATGTATAAGATGTGACCCGGTCAACACTCTGTTTATAAAATATGTATGATGAAAGAAAAATTCTAAAAAAAACTTGTTTACAAAAAATATATACATATAATTAAGTTGCCAAGCATCTGAATTTTGATCACATGACCATGGGGATGCTGCAACGGTTGTAAGTGTGAAAAACGGTCATAAGTCATTTTTTTCAATGTCATTGTAACTTCGGACAATCACTAAATGATTACTGCAGGTTCAAGCCCGGCCCAAGGTTGACTCAGCCTTCCATCCTTTATAAGGTAGGTAAAATGAGGACCCAGATTGTTGGGGGGGGCAATAAGTTGACTTTGTAAATATACAAATAGAATGAGACTATTGCCTTATACACTGTAAGCCGCCCTGAGTCTTCAGAGAAGGGCAGGATATAAATGTAAATAAATAAAAAAAAACTGTTGTAATTGGACAACTACCTGTCGTCAGCAACAGTCAGTTTCATTAGGTGATGAATTTTGATAAATTTCCTCAATGGAACTGAGGAAAAAACTCTCTGTATTTGCTCCATACAATTCATAATTTATAGACCGCTGTTGTGTTTTCACACACGCACACACACACGTGTGTGTGGACTAGATTCATACATAGTGCTTTTTAAACGGTTTACTTAACCATGAGTTATTGACTAAACCACAATTGATTAGATTTGTACAATGCAATAAGCCATCAATCACCACTGAAGCTGAGTTCACACAGCACATTAAATCATAATGTGGTTTGCTTGGTTCTGGCTTAGCAATTGTATGCTGCTACCCACAGGCATATCTTTCCAAAAGCTGACATCCAAAATGCACGTACTGGGAGTAAGATTTAATTTTATGTAGACGGTAGATAGGATTATGCAATAAACATTCTGGAAGCAGAGGAATCTTAATCAGATATATTTAACAGGAGTTGTTCATGCTGTTCATGGTTTTCTTGCCTTTAGTGAGATATGTATATTGTCCCTGTGATAAACTTCAGCGTAGGAAAAACAAAGTCGAAATCTTTTGAAATAAATAAGATTCTGCTTGCTTTGGTTATTATCTTATATGTTCTCTTTTGGCAGTAAAATATTTCTGAACTCAGTTTGGTTTATCCCTGAGTAGGCAAGCAATAGGAATGTTTGCACTGTTAGTTTTATTGCCGTGTGCCAAATAACGCAGGATATGTATAAATTAATCCAAGCGCCATAACGATGACTGTTGATTTTGCAGACTACAAATTCTGGAAGCTGTAATCTGAATATCTGAGAGGCGCAGGATTGGCTGGTGACACTTAAATTTCCATGGATCCTATAATTCCACCTCCTGCATTTTAGCAGAACATTTGGAGATTTAAGCAAAACATGAGTTGCGGCTGTGTAAGTAGTATACTGAGGGGTGGTTTTTTTCTTTTTCTTTTACAAACTGGTATTTTAAATTTTTATGAGCCGCTGTGGCGCAGTGGTTAGAGGGCAGTACTGCAGGTTACTTCTGCTGATCACCAGCTGCCAGCGGTTTGGCAGATCGAATCTCACCAGGCTCAAGGTTGACTCAGCCTTCCATCCTTCTGAGGTGGGTAAAATGAGGACCCAGATTGTTGAGGGCTATATGCTGACTCTGTAAACTGCTTAGAGAGGGCTGTAAAGCACTGCAAAGCAGTATATAAGTGCTATTGTTACTACCATACTATAAATAAGATGTTGGGACTCTGGAAAGAGTGCAGAGAAGAGCAATAAAGATAATTAGGGGCTTAGAGGCTAAAACTTATCAAGAACGGTTGGAGGAACTGGGCATAGCTAGTCTAGTGAAGAGAAGGACCAGAGGTGACATGATAGCAGTGTTCTAATATTTGAGGGGCTGTTACAGAGGGGACAACCTATTTTCCCAAGCACCTGAAGGCCAGACAAGGAACAATGGAAGGAAACCAATCATGGACAGAAGCAACCTTGAATTAAGGAGAAACTTCCTAACAGTGAGATTGATTAACCAGTGGAACAGCTTGCCTTCAGAAGTTGTAGATGCTTCATCACAGGAGTTTTTTAAGAAAAGACTGGACAGCCAACTGTCTGAAATGGAATAGGGTCTCCTGCTTGAGCAAAGGGTTGGACTAGAAGACCTCCAAGGTCCCTTCCAACTCTGTTATTCTGTTTATTCAGTGCATCTGGCATCTCTGAATATAGATTACCCTATTTTATCATCATACAGCAAAGAAACCTTAGCTCAGTTAAAATATGATTTTTAAAAAATGTATCATTGGTTGTAAGATACAAAAGAGAGAAGAAAAAAGTACAAAGAAACACATTAAAATAGAGAAAAATATACAGTATAGAGTCACAGTATCAGTAAATGCAAACATTACCCTCCTTTTTAAATAAAGCATTAAATGACCAATTGGATGAGGATTTTTTTTAAAAATTATATCAGTAGAGAGCCAATTCATAAGCAGACAGCAAACACATGTCATCAGGATATATTATCTTTCCATCATAATAAAATTGTTGTTTGCTAAATACTACACTTAATAAATCCAAAGTCTTTATATAGGTAGTGCTTGATTTATGACTGGTTGTTAAAGACTGTTCGAAGCTATGATGGACTTTAAAGCAATTGTTTATGACTTGTTCACAAAATTTGACTGCTGCCTCATGCCCCCCTAAAGTCATGTAATCATATTTTGGCTGCTTGACAACCAGCTGACATTTTTATGATTAGTTTCAGGCCCCCAGCAAAAACTACCAGTTTGGAAGAATGGATTCACTTAACAATCTTGTGATTTGCTTAACCACCATATGATTCACTTTACAACTGCATTGATTCACTTTATGACCATGATAAAATGTTTTTAAAAAACTTGAGTTCAGTTATGTGGTGTCGCAAATTGCAACTGCAACAACTTACGATCAAAATTCCAGCCTCCATTGTGGTGGTTAAGTCAAGGACTATCTGTATATTAATGAATTCCAGATTTTTTGAAATTTTGTAAAATAATTTGACATCACATTAAAATATTCATATCTTATTTCTTTCCTAAAATACAAATTAACATACATGTGAACATTAAACCAAAATGGGCATCAGTGAAACAAAACCACATTACACAGTATGGGAAAGTATCTTTTCTGTAATTTTCTATTTACAGAATAATGATGATTATAACCAGCCTTTTCTAAACATTAGGTGAGGTGTCCAACAAATATAAAAGAAAATCTACTGCCTGATTAGTTGTATCTTTAGGTAATGTGGAACTTAATGTTTTAAAAATTCCTAATGACTGATTCTGTAATATAGTAATAGGAGTCTTGGCTGCAATCCCAAAACAATCGCAGGATCATTTTGAACACCATCAAAAAATTCCCTATCAATCAGCTGCAAAAGTCAGCTTTACTTGGAATAGTTTACCATATTTTTCAGAGTATAAGGTGCACCTTTTTTCCCAAAAAAAGAGGGTGAAAATCTGGGTGCCTCTTATACTCCGAATGTAGGCCAGCCCAGTTTCTCAAACAGAGCTTCAGAGGCTTTTTTTCTGAAGCTGTTTCAGAGGCTTTCAGAGGCAGAATTTTTTTTTTCTGAAACAGAATTTCAGAAGTTTCAGAGGCAGAAAAAAAAAAGCAAAAAAAAAAAAAAAAGCAAGGCACAGAGCTCACAGCTCAAATTCACCTCTGGGAACAGCTTATTGGATGTATTCTGGGAGGCCAATCCACCTGCCAATCAGCTTTTTTCTTATCTTCATCCCCAAAAACTGAGGTGCATCTTATACTCCGAAAAATACAGTATGTCCTACGACAATATCAGTAACACCACCCAACATCCACACCTATCTATCCCAGCTCCTGTGGAAGGATTCGATGGGCAGACAAAAATGCCAAATTTCATTTCATTTCATTTCATTTATTTGATTTTTATACCGCCCTTCTCCCGAAGGACTCAGGGCGGTGTACAGGCAAATAAAAAACAGACAAGACAATATTCTATAAAATGCAAGATTAAAAAACTTATTATAATTTGCCTAAAAATTTAAAATATATAGAAACTAAAACCCCATTTAAAATTAATAATAAAAACTATAAAATCCATAAAATTTAAGCCAGCCCCGCGCGAATAAAAAGATGTGTCTTCAGTTCGCGGCGAAAGTGGTCAAATCCAGTCAGAACGTCTGGTTGACTATGTGATGAACCATGTATTATAGGATTTGGAATAATTTAGTAATACAGAGTATTCCAGCTCTTTATTCCAAGGTTTGTAAAGGCTAAACAGACCTGATCTCCTTCCAGAGTTGGTTCGGATCACATTGGGAATTTTGTTCCGACTTAGATGTTGTATCAAACCACAGGGTTGCTGTCAAGCTTCAAGCAATGTTGTAAGTGGAGTTGCTGTTAGGTGTCAAGCTGAGCTGCAGGAAAGGATCAAACAGACTTATTTATTTATTTTATTTATTTATTTATTTTGTCACAACAATATATGTAAGTATCATACAAAAAGATTATATAGTATATAAGCATATATATGAGTAAATATTAGGAGGTATAAGCATCTATATATATAGGAAGAAGAAAAGAAAAACAATAGGACAGGAACGGTAGGCACGTCTGTGCGCTTATGCACGCCCCTTATGGTCCTCTTAGGAATGGGGTGAGGTCAATAGTAGAAAGTTTTTGGTTAAAGCTTTTAGGATTATGGGAAGAGACCACAGAGTCAGGTAAAGTATTCCAAGCACTGATGATTCTGTTACAGAAGTCATATTTTTTGCAATCTAGATTAAAGCAGTTGACATTAAGTTTAAAACTATTGGTTGCTCTAGTATTATTGCAATTAAAGCTGAAGTAGTCTTTGACAGGAAGGACATTACAATAGATGATTCTGTGAGTTAAACTTAGATCTTGTCGAAGGCGACGGAGTTCCAAGTTTTCTAAGCCTAGGATTTCAAGTCTAGTGGGATAAGGTATTTTGTTGTTTTCAGGGGAATGGAGAACTCTTCTTGTAAAATATTTCTGGACACGTTCAATTATATTGATGTCAGAGATATGGTGAGGGTTCCAAACAGGCGAGCTGTATTCTAGAATTGGTCTAGCAAATATTTTATATGCTCTGGTTGCCCACTCTGGCTTTTGGTCCTGACAGCTGGACTCAAAGCGTTATTTATTGCTATTGCTGTAAAAGGACTGTTGTTCCCACCTTTTCATTCAAGTACTGTGTCTCTCATTTTCCAAATTCCTGAAACTCCCAGCCATAATCTTGATAAGCTTTCTGTTTTGATGCCAAGGTCATAGGTGGTCAGGGCTGGACTTTGGAAGTTTTTCCTAAATAGCTCAAATGATTTTCCCAATTTGAAACTGTCCAGCAGTGGGTTTCAAATCCTGGTGCTACCGTTCGCTGTTGGGAGCGTGCGGGTATGTGCACTCGCTTTGCAAGCATGTGGCGCTTTTGCACATGCGCAGAAGGATTTGCGCATGCGCAGAGCATTTTTGATTATGTCTGGGTGGGTGGGCAGCCTCCCACCGCTCCTGTTACTGGTTCGGCCAAACTGGGGCAACCCACCACTGTCACTGTCTCATCAGAGTAAGCTTAATTCAGGTTTCTTTTCCAGGCAGTATCTTGTCCCTAAACCTCTGAAGAGAGGCAATATGTACAGTCCAAGAAGCATCATATCCCCTGCGGTGTGATAAATGCTATTGTGAATAGAATAGAATAGAATAGAATTTTTATTGGCCAAGTGTGATTGGACACACAAGGAATTTGTCTTGGTGCATATGCTCTCAGTGTACATAAAAGAAAAGATACGTTCATCAAGGTACAACATTTACAACACAATTGATGGTCAATATATCAATATAAATCATAAGGATTGCCAGCAACAAGTTATAGTCATTCAGTCATAAGTGGAAAGAGATTGGTGATGGGAACTATGAAACGATTAATAGTAGTGCAGATTCAGTAAATAGTCTGACAGTGTTGAGGGAATTATTTGTTTAGCAGAGTGATGGCCTTCGGGAAAAAACTGTTCTTGTGTCTAGTTGTTCTGGTGTGCAGTGCTCTATAGCGTCGTTTTGAGGGTAGGAGTTGAAACAGTTTATGTCCAGGATGTGAGGGATAGAGTATAGAGTCGAGTCGAGTCTAGTCGAATAGAATAGAATAGAATAGAATATACTTTATTGTCACTTTGAATGTATGCTATTCAGCATACATTAAAATGAAATTTCAATTGCACACAGCTCTCAAAGGATCACCACCTCCAATATACACTACATGATAACATGACAAAATAAATTAAAAAAAAACAAAATTATGTATATACCCTCATATATTATATGACACAGAGAAACAACGGAGTCTAGTCCAGATGTATACATGTACATGGCGAGAAAAACCAATCTTGTGAATTTACCAGACAATTGGCATAGCTGTTACAGAATCCGGTAGTCCTGCTAGAAATACCTTGAACTTCCTGCCAGAGGGGAGCAAAAGAAACAGACCATGAAGTGGGTATGTGGGGTCTCTAACAATGCTTGTTTTAGCCTTGTCTTTTTCTCTGATGATATTTGCCAATAAACTTAGACAGATATTGGATCTTATTCAAGTTAATTTTAAGATTGATATTTACAGGTAGTCCTTGACGCATGGCCATAACTGAGCCTAAAATTTCATTGCAGAAAGATTTTACGACCTTTCTTGCCACAGTTGTTAAGTGAATCATTGCAGTTGTTAAATTAGCAGTATTTAAGTTAACATGGTTGTTAAGTGAATCTGGCTTCCCCATTGACTTTGCTTGTCAGAAGTCTGCAAAAGGTGATCACACGACCCTGGGACACAGCAACCGTCATACATATGAACCAGTTACCAAGCATCTGAATTTTGTTGATGTGACCATGGGGATGCTGCAATGGTCGTAAGTGTGAAAAATGTTCATAAGTCACTTTTTTTCAGTGGTTCAACTTCAAATTGTCACTAAACGAGGACTACATGTAGGAGCATTGGACAGCTTTCAAATGGTGAGATCCACAAAGCTGGATTGCACCATTTGATAGTAGTACCATTGGAGATGAATCAAGCAGTCCCAATGTCAACCTTTTATCCACATTTCTTTCTAATATGCCCTGCAGTCCTTCTGAAACATAATGAAATTTGCCCTGACAAACTCTGTTTTGGCATTCTCCGTCTCAATAAAATACAACACTAATGTGGCTGTTTTAGACACATTGGTAAATTAGTTTGAAACATCTAATTCAGGGGTCTCCATCCTGGGCAATTTTATGACTCGTGGATTTCAACTCCCAGAATTCCAAGAATCCCCAGAATTCCCATTCCTTCTGGGAATTCTGGGATTTGGACAGTGGTGAAATTCAAATTTTTTTACTACTGGTTCTTTGGGTGTGGCTTGGTGGATGTGGTAGGAGAAGGATACTGCAAAATCTCCATTTCCACCCCACTCCAGGGGAAGGATACTGCAAAATCTCCATTCCCACCCCGCTCCAGAGGAAGGATACTGCAAAATCCACATTCCCTCCCCACTCCTGGGGGAAGTATATTGCAAAATCGCCATTCCCACCCCACTCTGGGGCCAGCCAAAGGTGGTATTTGCCAGTTCTCCGAACTATTCAAAATTTCCGCTACTGGTTCTCCGAACTGCTCACAATTTCTGCTACTGGTTCTCCAGAACCTGTCGGAACCTGCTGGATTTCACCCCGATTTGAAGTCACATGTCATAAATTTGTGAAGGTTGGAGACCTGTGATCTAGCACTCACCCATATTTCATCTTTGCCACCACAATCAAAGTATGTTTTATGTGAAACAAGCACTCACTATTCTACAGTTTTAGATAATCCAGAGTCCTCTGGCAACATGTCAACTATTTAAATGGTTATTGATTAATGGTAAATGGATGAAAGTGCTAATACTTTTATTCGCCGATGAACTAAAAAAAAATTACGTATAATTTTCAAACAAGCAGCATTTCACAAAATACATTTATCGTGAGAATAGGTGTCAAAATTCTATTTCTCTTCCAATTTCTTCTAAATGTCTTATAATATTTACAGTTATGGTTTTTTTCTCAGAATAATGGCTCCAAGATAATGAAAATAAAATTGCAATACTGAAGAGAGTAAAGAGGAAAGCTTTGATGGAGAGAAGAGACATCCGTTACCAAAGCAACAAGAAGGAAAACAATGCTTAAACCCAAAACAATGTAAAAGGTAAGGATAAATGTTTCAGACAGAAACCCCCTTGTTCACATGAATGTAAGAAAGGACTAGGTAAAGCATGATTAGAGTTGCAAAATTATATGACCATAGTCCATCTGAATAAAAAAAAGTTTTAATCTTAATATGAAGTTGATTTCTTGGTGTGATCTACAACTTGGGACTGACAGATAGGAGATAAATCCTCAGTTTATACTAATTCCATTGATCTCTTTAATCTATGGAAATTTAGTAAAGATAAAGGTTTTCCTGTCCACTTGCGCCCAACTCTAAGGCCAAGAGTCCAATTTATGTGCCCATTTCTTGGCCAAGAGAGAGCTAATATTGTCCAAAGACAGGTTTCATGGTCATGTAGCCACCATGGCTATACACCAAAGGCGTATGGAAAGCTGCTACCTTTCCACTGAAGTGGTATCTATTAATCTATTTGCATTTGCATGCTTTCAAACTGCTAGATGGGCAGGAGCTGAAGCAAGTAACGGGAACTCACCCCGTTTCATGGAGCTTGGGTCTCAAACCCAGGCTATCAGTTCTTCAGCTGACAAGCTCAGGGTCTCTAACCACTGAGCCATCGCGCCTCCCAGAAAATAGTACACAATCCAACCTTTTGAATAATGTGATAGTTTGTCAAACAGTTGTCATGAGTCATTAAATTTGGTCAGAACATATACAGTTATTAATGAGATATAGTATATCATCAGCATCAGTGGTGGGATTCAGCCGGTTCTCTCTAGATCGGGCGAACTGGTAGTGGTAACTGCGGGAGGCTCCTCCCACCCACCCGGACGTAATGCACAAGCACTGTGCATGCGCAGAAGGCTGTGCGTATGTGCAGATGAGGCGTGCACGAGCAAAGCAAGTGTGCACACATGCTCACATTTGCGAACCAGAAGAGAAGGTAAATGAATCCCACCGCTGTTCAGCATATAATGGCAGCGAAGGCATGCTGTTGGTACTATCAGCTAGGGAACTACATTTGGTGGGTCCCAGGAGATGTCCCTTCTCTACTGTGGCATCCACCTTATGGAACATTCTTCCCCCTAAAGTTAGATGGGTTCCATCCTCTTTTGATTAATGTAAATTAATGCAAATAAACAATTTGGGCTCAAGTCCTTATCACTTTTATACCCAAATTCCTTTTATTGCTTAATAAGATAGTCAAGGATTCAAATATCAAGAGCTATAGTGGCGCAGTGGTTAGAATGCAGTATTGCAAGCCAACTGCCAGCAGTTCAGTTCTCATTGGCTCAAGATTGACTCAGGCTTCCATCCTTCCTTTCGGTAAAACAAAAACCCAGATTATTGGGGACAATATGCTGATTCTGTAAACCGCTTAGAGAGGGCTATAAAGCACTATAAGTCTAAGTGCTATTGCTAAGTGCTATCAAATTAAGGATAAGAAGAGATAAAGAGATAATGGATAAGTGAGAGCCAGTTCCGTGTGGTGGTTAAGGCATCACACTACAAACAGGCTTGGATGCAGCAGACCATGATTTTTAGTTCTTACAAAGCCAGTTGGGTTTGTACATACATACATACATACATACATACATACATACATACATACATACATACATACATACATACTAAATGAATTAGTGCCATGAGATTATCTTGCCATGTAAGTTTTGGATGTTCTTGTGAACTGAGATTTAAAGGAACAATGCCCCAAATTCACCAATTATTTGTATTCTTGCAGGATAGAATAGAATAGAATAGAATAGAATAGAATAGAATAGAATAGAATAGAATAGAATTTTTTATTGGCCAAGCAAGGAATTTGTCTTGGTGCATATGCTCTCAGTGTACATAAAAGAAAAGATACCTTCATCAAGAATCATAAGGTACAACATTTAATGATAGTCATAGGGTACAAATAAGCAATCAGGAAACAATCAATAGCAATATAAATCATAAGGATGCAAGCAACAAAGTTACAGTCATACAGTCATAAATGGAAGGAGATGGGTGATAGGAACGATGAAACGATTAATAGTAGTGCAGATTCAGTAAATAGTCTGACAGTATTGAGGGAATTATTTGTTTAGCAGAGTGATGGCGTTTGGGAAAAAATTGTTCTTGTGTCTAGTTGTTCTGGTGTGCAGTGCTCTATAGCATCATTTTGAGGGTAGGAGTTGAAACAGTTTATGTCCAGGATGTGAGGGCTCTGTAAATATTTTCAGTTTTTGACTCGTGCAGTATACAGGTCCTCAATGGAAGGCAGGTTGGTAGCAATTGTTTTTTCTGCAGTTCTAATTATCCTCTGAAGTCTGTATCTATCTTTTTGGGTTGCAGCCTTTTGTGAGATAGCATAAGATTTCATGGCCTTTGAGACTGCTGATGTCACATGAGTTTTAGCAACCCCTTGCACCATTCATAAAATCACACAATGACAGCTAGTAAGTGGAAATTTTTTCCAGGTCCTGCAGCAGATGGAGCCAATGTTATTCAATACAGAATAAGACCCTGTGGAAGGAGACATCTGAATGGCACTAGTCGATACACAGGGAATCCTTTCAACCAATCACCAAAAAATGACAAAGTTAGTAAATTGGTCTGTTTTCCAAATTAGAGAAGGTGGGGAGAGATGCAGGTATCACTCCCTTTATGCTAATTAATGACCCTCCCATAAAATCTTTTAGATCTCTCGCTTTTGTTTAAGCTGCATCATTATAAGGAACATTAGCTTTGAAGGGAGAAGGGGTAAAAAACTTATTCTTCCATGGCCTGAATTTTGACCTTGATTGGACCCTGGCATTTAGCAGCAATTTTTCAAAAATTGCATTGGTTTTGTCTTTGGCATATTCTCTCAGAAATAAGACAGACTTTTCCCCCTAAATGTTCCACTGAGTAAGGAGTTCCACTCCTCATGCAGAAAATTAGCCTTTGTGGTAAAAGGTTATCTGAGGCCATCCACGACCTCACAATTCCTCTCGGAAAAAGGGCTTTGGAAGATATCCTGTTAGAGGCAGTTCTCGACTTACAGCCACTTGTTTAGCAACTATCTGAAATTACAATGGCATTGAAAACAGTGATTTACAACCAGTCTTTGTACTTGCAACCAGTGGTGAAATGTAAAATTTGTTACTACCAGTTCTGTGAGCGTGGCTTGGTGGTGGTGGGGATAATGTGACTGGGTGGGTGTGGCCAACTTCATAATGTGACTGGGTGGGTGTGGCCAAAAGTTGGCCATTGTTTTCTATTGTTTTCTACAACAATAGGTTGTAGAAAATAGGTTTTCTACAACCTATTCGGCGGAAGAGGTTGTAGAAAAAATGCTTTTAAAGGGTTCTGACAATCCCAGCTGAGCCACACAATTATCAGAGGCTTTTTTTTAACTTTTAAAAACATTTTTTCAGCCAAAGAAAAATGCTTTTAAAAGTAAAAAAAACCAACAACCCTCTGTTGATCTCGCAGTTCAGATGGGCATGGGCGGGGGCAGGGATTTTTGCTATCGGTTCTCTGAACCACCCTCCACCATCACTACTGGATCGGGTGATCCAGTCCAAAGCGGAAGCATTTCACCACTGCTTGCAACTATTGCCGTATTCTTGCACATAGGTAATTGTGATTCGGGTGCTTAGCAACCCTTGCACTTGAAATCTTGGGTTTAGAAAATTTAGAACTCCGCCGCCTTCGACAGGACCTGTGTTTAACTCATAGAATCATGTACTGCAATGTCCTTCTTGTTAAAGACTACTTCAGCTTCAATCACAACAATACAAGAGCAAACAATAGATTTAAACTTAATGTTAACCACTTCAATCTTGATTGCAGAAAATATGACTTCTGTAACAGAGTTGTTAATGCTTGGAACACACTACCTGACTCTGTGGTCTCTTCTCAAAATCCCAAAATCTTTAACCAAAAACTGTCTACTATTGGCTATTGATTGTCTACTATTGACAATGCTCTATCAAATCCTGTTCCTGTCAAGAGTGGCGTTCCTCAAGGCAGCGTCCTTGGACCAACACTCTTCATACTATACATTAATGATCTTTGCGACCATATCACAAGTAATTGTGTTCTCTTTGCTGACGATTTCAAACTATTTAACACCACAGACAATGCATCTATCATCCAAAAAGACCTTGATCATCTAACCACTTGGTCTAAAACTTGGCAACTCCAAATCTCAAACAGCAAATGCTCAGTCTTACATATTGGAAAAAAGAACCCAAACACTAAGTACATACTAGATGGACATTACCTTACAGATGACCCCATCCCGTTAAAGACCTTGGAGTTTTCATGTCAAATGATCTAAGTGCCAAAGCCCACTGTAACTACATAGCAAAAAAGGCTCTAAGAGTTGTAAACTTAATCTTGCGTAGCTTCTTTTCCAAAACACTACACTACTAACCAGAGCATATAAAACATTTGCTAGACCAATTCTAGAATACAGCTCGCCTGTTTGGAACCCTCACCACATCTCTGACATCAATACAATTGAACGTGTCCAGAAACATTTTACAAGAAGAGTTCTCCATTCCTCTGAAAACAACAAAATACCTTATCCCACCAGACTTGAAATCCTAGGCTTAGAAAATTTAGAACTCCGCCGCCTTCGACAGGATCTGTGTTTAACTCATAGAATCATGTACTGCAATGTCCTTCTTGTTAAAGACTACTTAAGCTTCAATCACAACAATACAAGAGCAAACAATAGATTTAAACTTAATGTTAACCGCTTCAATCTTGATTGCAGAAAATATGACTTCTGTAACAGAGTTGTTAATGCTTGGAACACACTACCTGACTCTGTGGTCTTTTCTCCAAATCCCTAAACCTTTAACCAAAAACTGTCTACTATTGACTATTGACTGTCTACTATTGACAATGCTCTATCAAATCCTGTTCCTGTCAAGAGTGGCGTTCCTCAAGGCAGCGTCCTTGGACCAACACTCTTCATACTATACATTAATGATCTTTGCCACCATATCACAAGTAATTGTGTTCTCTTTGCTGACGATGTCAAACTATTTAACACCACAGACAATGCATCTATCATCCAAAAAGACCTTGATCATCTAACCACTTGGTCTAAAACTTGGCAACTCCAAATCTCAACCAGCAAATGCTCAGTCTTACATATTGGAATAAAGAACCCAAACACTAAGTACATACTTGATGGACATTACCTTACAGACGACCCCCATCCCGTTAAAGACCTTGGAATTTTCATGTCAAATGATCTAAGTGCCAAAGCCCACTGTAACTACATAGCAAAAAAGGCTCTAAGAGTTCTAAACCTAATCTTGCGTAGCTTCTTTTCCAAAAACACTACACTACTAACCAGAGCATACAAAACATTTGCTAGACCAATTCTCGAATACAGCTCGCCTGTTTGGAACCCTCACCACATCTCTGACATCAATACAATTGAACGTGTCCAGAAATATTTCACAAGAAGAGTTCTCCATTCCTCTGAAAACAACAAAATACCTTATCCCACCAGACTTGAAATCCTAGGCTTAGAAAACTTGGAACTCCGTCGCCTTCGACAAGACCTAAGTTTAACTCATAGAATCATCTATTGTAATGTCCTTCCTGTTAAAGACTACTTCAGCTTTAATTGCAATAATACAAGAGCAACCAATAGATTTAAACTTAATGTTAACCGCTTTAATCTAGATTGCAGAAAATATGACTTCTGTAACAGAATCATCAGTGCTTGGAATACTTTACCTGACTCTGTGGTCTCTTCCCATAATCCTAAAAGCTTTAACCAAAAACTTTCTACTATTGACCTCACCCCATTCCTAAGAGGACCATAAGGGGCGTGCATAAGTGCACAAACGTGCCTACCGTTCCTGTCCTATTGTTTTTCTTTTCTTCTTCCTATATATATATAGATGCTTATACCTCCCAATATTTACTCATATATATGTTTATATACTATATAATCTTTTTATATGATGTTGTGACAAAATAAATAAAGAAATAAAAAATAAATAAATAGACCTCACCCCATTCCTAAGAGATCTGTAAGGGGCGTGCATAAGAGCACAAAAGTGCCTACCGTTCCTATCCTATTGTTTCCTTTCATTATATACAATTTATATAGTTATTACATACTTATGCTTATATATATGCTTATATATTATATAGTTACTTTCATGCTTATGCTTATATACAGTATACTGTTGTGACAAAATAAATAAATACTAATAAAATAAAATAAATAATTTATGATGGTTGCAGCATCCTGCAGTCTCACGATCACCATTTGAGACCGTCCCAGCTGGCTTCCCACAAGCGAAGTCAGTGGAAAAGCCAACAGGAGCTCCTAAATCATGGTCGCATGATGTCTCGCTTAATGACTCTGGGTGATTTGCTTAATAATCAGGGCCAAAAGGTCATAAAGTCAGGGGGAAGTCATGTGATATCTCATTTAACGATCACACCGTTTAATGACAAATTTCCCCATCCCTGTTATGGTCATAAGCTGAGGACTAGCTGTATTGTGCAAGAGGCCTGCTCCCTAATCTTAGAAGCAGGGTATTTCCCTTAGGAACCACCATTTTTTCTGCCGAAATTACCTTCTGCCTCAGACTTCAATCCGTAAAAGCCTAGCTTTGCCTTTGGAGAGAGGCTGTAATGACTTCTTAGTGATCAATGGAACTTGCTTACTAAAGCCCTTAAAGACTTCAGTGGAAAGCTGTGAATTTATCACATCAGTGATTCTATCAGGTGCCTCTTTGCTGGGGGTGGGTTGGGGGCTTAAGATGCCACTGGGAACCACTTTTCATCAAGTAGTATTTGTAATTCACTCAACATTTTTTAAATGAGTGCCTGGTTGGACAATGCTTCCTTACATTGTGAATAAGTCTAAGAACATCTTCTTAGCCAGGAAATGCACTGGTACTTAATTCACCCAGAATAATGTTTGCTCTGTTTCTCCAAGAGCTTTTTCTTGAATAATTTAATTGCAGAAAAGACTGCTCATCCATTTTCGGGGGGTGGTTGGCTTTTTTGTTTTGTTTTGCCAGCTGCAGTATTAGACGGTATTCCTCCCCCTCACAGCTGTTCTTTAAAATTTCAACCTGTAGTGTGCTGAGTATCTGTCTTCAAAGGGTTCCATTTCCCCCCCCTGTGAAATGGCTTCTATTTCTTTTTTCCTCTTTATCTTACAGTATTCTCAGGTTTGGGGTACCTTTTTCTCAAATCCCTTGGCTACTGTTCTTGAATGTATGCTATGGTTGGAAGGAGGCAGAGAACGTTCTGAAGTGGGTTCTGATTATACCCTTTCCTACCATCTTGGAACCTTCAGGCTGCCTAACCTAAAGAAGCCCAAAGGGAGGAATTTATTATTATTACTATTATTTATTTAGTATTTATTAAATTTATATGCTGCCCATCTCATGGTTTGTGGTGACTCTGGGCTGCTTAGAAACTTCTGTTGCTGCCTAGGATTGAACCCTCAACCTTCCCGAGTGGGAGGTGAGCGTCTTGAATACGACATTCAGTTTTGCTCACCACGATGTATGAAAGATGTGGAGACTCTAGAAAGAGTGCAGAGAAGAGCAACAAAGATGATTAGGGGACTGGAGGCTAAAACATGTGAAGAACGGTTGCAGGAACTCGGTATGTCTAGTTTAATGACCGGGATGCCTTATGCACGGTCACTCATGTGCTCGTGACATCTCGCTTGGATTACTGCAACGCTCTCTACATGGGGCTCCCCTTGAAGGGCATCCGGAGGCTGCAGTTGGTTCAGAATGCAGCTGCGCGGGTGATTGAGGGAGCCCCTCGTGGCTCCCATGTTACACCAATCCTGCGCAGACTGCATTGGCTACCTGTGGCTTTTCGGGTGCGCTTCAAGGTTTTGGTTACCATCTTTAAAGCGCTCCATGGCATAGGGCCAGGTTATTTATGGGACCGCCTACTGCCACCGATTGCCTCCCACCGACCCGTACGCTCTCACAGAGAGGGACTCCTTAGGGTGCCGTCTGCCAGGCAGTGCTGACTGGCGACACCCAGAGGAAGGGCTTTCTCTGTGGGGGCTCCCACCCTCTGGAACGAGCTTCCCCCAGGGCTGCGCCAACTTCCCGACCTCCGAACCTTCCGCCGCGAGCTTAAGACACATCTATTTATTTGCGCAGGGCTAGCCTAGGGTTTTTAGTTTTAAATTTAGTTTTAATGGGGTTTTATATTATTTTAGTGATATTTTAATTTTGGCCTAATTAATAAGTTTTTTAATTGTTGTTTTTACTTGTATTATTCTTACGTTTTTATTTGGCTGTACACCGCCCTGAGTCCTTCGGGAGATAGGGCGGTATAAAAGTTCGAATAAATAAATAAATAAATAAATAAATAAATAAATAATGAAAAGAAGGACTAGGGGAGACATGATAGCAGTGTTCCAATATCTCAGGGGCTGCCACAAAGAAGATGGAGTCAAGATATTCTCCAAAGCACCTGAGGGCAGGACAAGAAACAATGGGTGGAAACTAATCAAGGAGAGAAGCAACGTAGAACGAAGGAGAAATTTCCTGACAGTTAGAACAATTGATCAGTGGAACAAATTGCCTCCAGGATTTATAAATGTTCCAGCACTGGAAGTTTTTAAGAAGAAGTTGGATAACCATTTGTCTGAAGTGGTGCAGGGTTTTCTGCCTAAGCAGGGGGTTGGATTAGAAGACCTCCAAGGTCCCTTCCAACTCTGATATTCTATTCTATTGTCTTCATCTCTAGGCCACTGTGGCGCTGCTGCTTACAATATAATGGAACATAGAAATATCAAAACAATTATAAATGTAAAAAAACAGATCGATAGCATAAAATATTAAATATCCATGGTGTCTTTTCTTAGTTTCAAGTGACACTTGGAAAGCCAGGGACAGATGGACTAAAACAAAAACATTCTCATATATCCCCCAACATCCTCAAAACAAGTGTCAGAATTGATACTCCACTCTTAGGAACGGAACTGCATTTTCTTCTTTCTTGAGAATAATCTTAAAAGGAATTTCATTTCCATCAAGTTGAAAGGGACTATTACCAAAATGCATATGAGCTTTTGAGCAGAGCACTGTTGCAATGAGCGTAGTTGAGTCAGTGCTAATATCTATGTTTAACAAAGCTGTCCAGCAGCATGTAAGAGCATATTTGTGGTCTATAATCATAGTGTGTAACTTTACTGACAGATCATTGCCAGCTACAAAGACTTCAGAACTGAACTGCTGGTAGCTGTTAGTACAACAGGAAAGAGAGGCGACTCAACACAGAATCAATATGATTGCATCTTTATGACTGTGTCTTATGATTGTATCTCATTGCATCCTATTGCAATAAGATTACTTATTACTTAGACAACTTAGAACTGATCATTCTGACCTAAGCGTAGTACATAAAATTATCTGCCACAACGTCCTACCTGTCAATGACTACTTCAGCTTCAACCACAACAATACTCAAACAAACAATAGATACAAACTTCAGGTAAACCACTCCAAACTCGATTGCAGATAATACGACTTCAGCAACAGAGTGGTCGGTGTCTGGAATGCATTACCTGACTCTGTGGTCTCTTTCCCAAACCCCCAAAACTTTAACCTTAGACTGTCTACTGTTGACCTCATCCCATTCCTAAGAGGTATTTAAGGGGTGTGCATAAGTTCATCAGCGTGCCTACCGTCCCTGTCCTAATGTTCCCTTTTATTTGTATCCATCTCATGTATTCATAATTATGTCTATACTTATATATGTTATCTAATACATGCTTGATGAAATAAATAAATAAATAAAATCTTATGATTTATGATCTAATTGACTATCACTTTGTTGTTTGTATGTACACTGACAGCTTATGCACCAGAGACAAATTTCTTATATGTCCAAGACACTTGGACAATAAAGAATATTCCAATATTCCAATAAATTGTTGCCAGGTCAAAGACCTAGGCCAGCATTTGTCATCCTTGGCAACTTTAAGATGTGTGGATTACAATTTCCAGAATTCCCCAGTCAGCATAAAGTCCACATACCTTAAAGTTTTCAAGGCTGAGAAACACTATCCTAGAATGTACAGGAGGCCCTTATGGAGTTCCCAGCTGACAAAAGCTGGGTAGCAGAGGCTTTTTCTAGTTCAGAGAAAAATGCTGGAGGATTTGACACACAGTCATGACCATAGCTGACTTAGGGTTAGACTTAGAATAACTTTATTGTCACTTTGAATGTACGCTAGTCAGCATACATTAAAATGGAATTTCATTGCATAAAGCTCTCAAAGGGTCACCACCTCCAATATACACTATATAAACACGACAAAATAAATAAATAAATATATACATACTGGTACATACATACAATATTATGCATATAACCATATATGACATGGAGAAACAACAAAGTCTAGTCTGGATATATACATGTACATAGTGAGAGAAACAAATCTTGTAAATTTACCAGACGGATGGCATAAGGAACAAAGCTGTTACATTATCTGGTAGTCCTGCTAGAAGTACTTCAAAACTTCCTCCCAGACGGGAGCAACAGAATCAGACCATGAAATGGGTGTTTGGGGTCTCTAACGATGCTCTGAGCTCTAAGGTTAGGGTTAGCATCATTTGATCAAATTGTATATCAAACACAATAATAAATGATCCATGGAAAAATCTCCTGGCTCTGCATTTCAGTTTTCATTAAAAAAACTAAATCCAGATTTTTTTTCTCCCCAGTTCTTACATTTTTTAAAAAGATTATGAAAAATAAAATTGTTCAAGTTATTAAGAGAAAGTGTAAGTAGTAACTGATGTATTCTGATTAAATTAGTTAAATTATGGATTCTAAGAACCAAACTTTGGATGTAGCACAATCCATGTATGAGATTACAGTAGTGGCCAAAATTGTGGAAACCTTTTGGGAAAAGTGTATTTCTGAGGTTTGATGGCTAATAACACCACTTTTTTTTTTGGAGTTTCAGGATAATCATATTCCACTGCTGGAATGGCCTGGGAATAGCTCAGACCTTAACCCAATTGAAAATCTATGGAGCCGACTAAGGAAACTTGTTAGTCAGAAGCAATCCAGCAATAAGGTCCTTCTCTGTGGGGGCTCCTACCCTCTGGAACGAACTTCCCCCTGGATTGCGTCAACTGCCTGACCTTCGGATCTTCCGCCGCGAGCTGAAGACTTATTTGTTTATTCGCGCGGGACTGGCTTCGTAATTTTAAATTTTATAATTTTATAATTTTAAAGAGTTTAATTTTAATATTCATATTTTGATATAAATTTTTAGGGGTTTTTTAACGGTATACTGTTTTAAATTTTAGCCAAATATAATAAGTTTTTTAATCTTTGTTTTTATCTGTATATTGTCATTGTTTTATTATGGCTGTGAACCGCCCTGAGTCCTTCGGGAGAAGGGCGGTATAAAAATCTAAATAATAATAATAATAATAATAATAATAATAATAATAATAATAATAATAATAATAATAATAATAACAACAACAACAACAATAACAATAACAATAACAATAACAATAATAGTAATAATCCCAGTTAATAGAAGCAATCATTCAATCTTGGTTTCACATTATAACAGCTGCAGAACTAAAAGACTTGGTTCACTCCATGGGAAGATGTTGTAAAGCCGTAATTCATGCTAAAGGTTACCCAATTAAGTGTTAACTGACATGATAATTTTTGTATATCTCATTTTTTCTACGTATTTCACGTTTCTTTATACTGTAACTGCTATTCTAATAGCAAATCCTTCATAAAAGTTATTGCATTACATTCTGGATTAAATTATCTTTCCATTGATATATATAATTTTATGGTACTACCACTCCCCCCCAAAAGTGGTGTTATTGGATAGTTTTAGAAAATACACTTTTTCCAAAAGGTTTCCACAATTTTGGGCACTACTGTATAGTCCAAGAAAGGCTTCCAACAGAATTACACTCCGCATTTCATTTATTTATTTATTTATTTTAAAAAAGCTTTAATTGAGGCACCTAGGCATCTTCCCATAGTTTAGTTAACTATTGTTCCAAGGAGGGAATCAAAAGTCTATTTTAATAAAAATATATATAATGTCCTTGCATTATTAACATACACAGTGCCAGTTCAGTATATTTTGATGGTATATATGGTTTGGTAAAATATAATAGAAGTACCTTCAGTTGTAATAGTATTGCAACTTTCAGAATTTGTTCTATTTTAGAGTGAATCATTTTCCAATATTGTTGGCCTTTACAGAATTGTCACCATATCAAAGAAGGAGCCAACAAACTCATCACATTTCCAGTGTTGTTTTTTTTTAAAGCAAATTAATTATTTATGGTTAAAAAAAGTACATTAGCACAGAGGAGAGGCATTGCCTGCTTGCTTGCTCTGTTTAGCAAATTCTGAATGGTTCACCTGCAGCAATTCTTCTCTGGGGTACATCTCAATTTCTTATTAAAGGATAATTGACCAAATGGGCTGTGGGAAGAAAGAATTGTGAAAACAGACAAGGTGCTTATAATGACCAATTAATTAAACTGTATTGCTGGCACAGAGGGTGGAAATGGGTTATTCGTTTTTTTGCAGCAATAAATAATTTCTATATGCTGATTTTTGCAAATCTATGCCTAGGCTGGTCAGAGCGTACATGCAAATCAATTTAGAAATAATTTAAATAACAATGCAACTGAAGTGAGGTGATCAAATGAGCTGTATAATTTTCCATTCTTCGGTCAGATGACAGCACTGGTGAATAATTTCATGGCCTTCTGATTCATGATGGACAGCCCTTCAAATAGACAAGAGCTCTTTGAATGGAGGACTACCCTCTGAGAGTCCTCTGAAGAGAAGGACAAAAACTTGTCAAAATGAGGGATATTGTGGTTGAAAGATGGAATCAAAATATAGCTAGATTCATTAAAGGAAACTTAAATATTAAATATATGTATATATATATATAATGTATATATTATGTATATTTTGTATAATGTGTGTGTGTGTGGGGGGGGCACTTTAGTCAATATACCGTGTGTGTGTGTATTAGATGGTACAGCTATATTATACATAGAAATACACACACATATGTATGTGTGTAAATAATATAGCTGTACCATCTAATATATATATATATATACACACACACGGTATATTGACTAAACTGCTACATGTAACCACAACCTACTTCTTGGTAAGATGGAACAGTGTGAGATAGACCAGGGGTCTCCAACCTTGGTCCCTTTAAGACTTGTGGACTTCAACTCCCAGAGTTCCTCAGCCAGCTGTCTGAGGGACTCTGGGAGTTGAAGTCCACAAGTCTTAAAGGGATCAAGGTTGGAGACCCCTGGGATAGACAGTACCACCACCAGATGGATTCTCAATTGGCTGACCAATCACATTCAGTGGATAGTTCTCAATGAAACTACATTTACACAGAGGGAAACATGCAGTGGAATATCTCAAGGTATGATCTTAGGCCAGTACTTCTCAACATCTTCATAAGTAATCTAGATGAGGGGATAGAAGGGGAGAACTCATCAAATTTGCAGATGATATCAAGCTGGGGAGAATTGCTACTGCTTTGGAAGATAGATTCACAATTCAGAAGGATCATGATAGACTTGAATATTGGGCCTATCGAACAAGACACAATTCAATGGTGAAAAAAGTAAGGCAGGAAAAACCAAATGATTGGGCATAGAATAAACAGTACCTGGCTCCATACTAGTAATTGTGAGAGGGATTTAGGACTCTAAGTGACCCATCACTCAAGTATCAGTCATAAGTGAGCTGCAACTGCCCTGAAAGCCAACACAGTTCCAGGGTGCATCAACAGAGGGGTAGTGTCAAGACAACAAGAAGTGATAGTACTGCTTTACACCATGCTGGTGAGACCACACTTGAATACTGCATCCATTCTGGTCACCATGATACAAATAGGATATTAAGACCAGTGGTGGGTTTCAATTTTTTTTACTACTGGTTCCATGGGTGTGGCTTGGTGGGCGTGGCTTGGTGGGCATGGCAGGGGAAAGATACCGTATAAAATCTCCATTCCCTCCCCAATCCAGGGGAAGGTTACTGCAAAATCCCCATATCCTCCCAATCAGCTGGGACTTGGGAGGCAGAGAATAGATTGGGGCGGGGACAGTCAGAATTTTTACTACCGGTTCTCTGAACTACTCAAAATTTCCACTACCGGTTGTCCAGAACTGGTCAGAACCCTCTGAAACCCACCTCTGTTTAAGACCCTAGAAATTGTGCAGAGAAGAACAATAAAGATGATAAAGGATCTGGAGGCTTAATCATATGACAAATAGTTGTCTAGCCTACCAATTTCGGGGCCATGATAACTGTCTTTCAGTACTTGAGGGGCTTGTAACAAAGAAGAGGGGACTGACTTATTCTCTACGGCACCAGAAGGCAGGACAAGAAGTAATGGGTAGAAGCTTATTAAAGAGAGAACCAACCTAAAAGTAAGGAAAACTTTTCTGAAGAACAATTAATCAATGGAATTGCTTGCCTCCTAGCATTGTGAGTGCTTGCTGGAGGTTTAAAAAATAGACTGGACAACCAATTGACTGGGATGGTATAAGCTCCTGCCTTGAGCAGGGGGGTCAGACTAAAAGACCTCCAAAGTCCCTTCCAGCCCTGTTATTCTATCTCAGGAATTGCTTTCCAGCATTGTCACCTGATCCATCACGGCTGGCTAGTGATATTGAAAAAGAAACATAGGGGTTTGTAAGGTAAAAATCAGGTCTATGTGCCTTGTCTGAAATTTGACTCTAAAGGGAAATAAAATGAAAGTGCACATAACAGTAAGATTCTTTATAGAAGGGGTCAAAGACTTTTTTGTTGTATCCATTGAATATTTGCCCTGCATGTCCAATGAGTGGCCATCTTCATTGTTGTGAAGTTGTGTCCGACCCATTGTGACCCCATGGACAACGTTCCTCCAGACCTTCCTGTCCTCTACCATCCTCTGGAGTCCATTTAAGCTCACGCCGACTGCTTCAGTGACTCCATCCAGCCACTCATTCTCTGTCGTCCCCTTCTTCTTTTGCCCTCAATCTTTCCCAGCATTAGGCTCTTCTCCAGGGAGTCCTTCCTTCTCATTAGGTGGCCAAAGTATTTGAGTTTCATCTTCAGGATCTGGCCTTCTAAAGAGCAGTCAGGGTTGATCTCCTCTAGGACTGACTTGTTTGTTCGCCTTGCAGTCCATGGGACTCTGAGGAGTCTTCTCCAGCACCATAATTCAAAGGCCTCAATTCTTTGGTGCTCAGACTTCCTTATGGTCCAACTTTCACAGCCATACATTGCAACTGGGAAAACCATAGCCTTGACTATACGCACTTTTGTTGGCAGGGTGATGTCTCTGTTTTTTAGTATGCTGTCTAGATTTGCCATAGCTTTCCTCCCCAGGAGCAAGCATCTTCATTGTATTAGGCACTAATACTTTCTCAACCTTTATTTTGTTTTGTGCCGTATTATGTTGCCATTGTAATCTGCAGTTTATCTCCCTAACAGCATCTAAAGCACAGCCATCAATCAAATTCACCCTGTCTCATCCTTTTTAAAAAAAAAAAACATATCCCAAATCAAATTCTTTTAAATGTTTCTTCTCACCAATCTCATCTGGGAAGAAATTGAAAACTGCTTATTGTTCCCGCAAGGTAGGGTCTGAGCGGTTACATCCGTTCTCTACTTCCGTAGAACCTTTTGGTCAATGGGGACAATTTGAACATCCTCAATCTGTAATGTTATAAAGTTAAAAAAAAAAAGAGATAGAATGATCAGTCACAAAGGCAGGAATGGCTCATTTTCAGGAACTATTATAATAGAATTCGCATATCGCAAGATCTCAAATGGACAGCTAACATCAAAAACATCATTAAAAAAGGACAACAAAGAATGTTCTTTCTGCGCCAACTCAGTAAGCTCAAACTGCCCAAGGAGCTGCTGATCCAATTCTACAGAGGATTTATTGAGTCTGTCATTTGCACCTCTATAACTGTCTGGTTCGGTTCTGCAACCCAACAAGAAAAACACAGACTTCAGAGGATAATTAGAACTGCAGAAAAAATAATTGCTACCAACTTGCCTTCCATTGAGGACCTGTATACTGCACGAATCAAGAAGAGGGCCGTGAAAATATTTGCAGATCCCTCCCATCCTGGACATAAATTGTTTCAACTCCTACCCTCAAAACGACGCTATAGAGCACTGCACACCAGAACAACTAGGCACAAGAACAGTTTTTTCCTGAAGGCCATCACTCTGCTAAACAAATAATTCCCTCAACACTGTCAGACTATTTACTGAATCTGCACTACTATTAATAATTTCATAGTTCCCATCACCAATCTCTTTCCACTTATGACTGTATGACTATAACTTGTTGCTGGCAATCCTTATGATTTATATTGCTATATTGATCATCAATTGTGTTGTAAATGTTGTACCTTGATGAACGTATCTTTTCTTTTATGTACACTGAGAGCATCTGCACCAAGACAAATTCCTTGTGTGTCCAATCACACTTGGCCAATAAAAATTCTATTCTATTCTATTCTATTCTATTCTATTCTAGAATTCATCAGATTTCAAATATTTGTTCTCTGTAAGGAAGTGATTAGCAATTTGTCTCCTAGCTGATGGGGAATAAAGCTGAACAACCACAAAAATCAAGTAGCATTGAACACTTTAACACAGGAGAAATATTCATTCTGAATTCGCCTGTCAAATATAGCTTTACCAGTTTGTTTCTATATATCTTTCAAGACAAAAGAGTTTCAAAAGAATATTAACACTAATAGCAGGTTATTTGACACTGGGGATCTTTTATTAGATGAGTCATCAAAGCAACCGAAAGAATTAACAATAGCAACATTTTAGATTATTTTTGTCCTTCGCTAGGAAAGGGTTTTTACGCGATACTCTTTGCATCATAAATTCATTCTAATGAAGCTATAGAAAGCAAACAATATCATATGTTCTGAACAATTATGTGTGATTGCAGAATTGGGAAATTATTGTATATCTCAGTCAATTTGTTTGGTAAGACAAGGGACTTTTGAGATAGGCTTTTGAAACAGCATTTTAAAAAAGTTATAGGAAGCAAAACATTTACTTTTTTAAAAAACCTTTGCTACAGTATATTTTTGGAAATATTATCTGTGTGGAAATTCCCAATATATTCTAGTATGGGAGCAAAATGCCATGTTCGGGAGGCTTTTTCTGTTAAAATAACTTTTTGAGTAAGATGGATGTATCCAATAAAGGGATGATCACAAAGAGGAGGAAAGGCCAACAAATTGCTTCCCTAATACAACTAGCTATTGCTTCACCTCCTTTTGTCACGCCTGACAAGAGTTCAGTTTCAACTGTGCCCAGTTAATTATCTGAATAGCCGAAGACACCAGGCCTACAATTGTTTGCATAGGTCAGAATACAAGATTGGCCCACCCAGGCCTCTATCATGCCCAAGTGAAGGTACAAAGGTGCTTCTAAAAAGTTCATTCTCAACACGAAAGTTACATAAAAACTTGGGATAGAAAGATCAGTCTAACTCTGATTTGGATCACTTTTGCCTGCCTTCAAAATGCCCTGACAGTTAGAACAATTAATCAGTGGAACAACTTGCATCTCTGATTAGTTGATTAGTAGTTGTTTGTTGATTGGGTTGTGTTGTATTAATTTGATGTCTAGGTTGAGTTGTAAGTTGTATATTTTGTGGTGATAGATGAGTTTGGAAGAGATTTAGATCATTAGAGTTTTCATTTTTTAGTGTTGAAATTTGTTTTATCAAATCTGTGAAACTTTGTTCAATAACTGATAGAATTTTTTTTCCTAAGTTTTGTTCAATATTTTGAATTCTTTTTTCTAGGTTTTGTTCAATATTTTGAATTCTTTTTTCTAGGTTTTGTTCAATAGCTTGTAATCTTTTATCTATGTTTTGTTCAATAGTTGTTAATCTTGATTCTAAGATTTTATCAGCGTTTGATTTTCTGGCTGGCATAATGATGATCTTGAGCTGGTGAGGATTGAACTGCCAGCAGTCAGCAGAATTAGCATTCTTACCACTGTGCCACCATGGTCTTAATATATATACTGTATGTATATGTGTTTGTATGTGTATTTGTATGTATATATTTGTGTATGTATGTATGTATCTCTGTTTCTGTCTCTATATCTACATGTATATTCTATCATCAATCCATCCATCCATCCATCATCTATCTATCTATCTATCTATCTATCTATCTATCTATCTATCTATCTATCTATCTATCTATCTATCTATCTATCATCTATCTATCTACCTACACTGTCACAAATGGCGTTCACAAATCAGACACCAGAAATGTCAGGCAGTAATGAGTGCAGGACTCCATATGGATAGATATAATAGGACAAAAAACCTGGTGGACTCCAGATGTATTGGAACATTCTTTCATAAACACATCTAGGCTTGCTGAGGCTGACGGGGGGCTCCTCTATGTAATCTAGAAGGCATCAGTTAGGTGATTCTTGAACTAGATTGAAAAAATGAGGCAGTGGGTTTCAACCCCCTTCTAACTTGATATTTAAGTAGATTATTAAATCAGATTAAGTCTGTGCAGCTATAATGAAAATTTAATAAAACCACAATCTACAGTAGATTTTAATTAGTATTTCATAATTGAGGCTATCTGTCTATGTGAAATGCAGTGAGATTTACTATTTACATATATATTTTGTAAGGAAGGCAATAATAATATTAGACAATCTGAAGATGCCGGTTATTGCTATGGTACATAATATGAAAGAAAGAGTTCAAATCGTTGCCAAAAAGGAAATGAGCAAATGCACTCTGAAAATACTCGTAAGAAATTCATCTTCATTCACCTGACTAGGTGGATCAGAAAGATCGGCAGTTCGGCAGTTCGAATCCCTAGTACAGATCTCCTACGTGAGCAGGGAGTTGGACTAGATGACCTCAATGGTCCCTTCCAACTCTGTTACTGTTACTGAAGTAATCTCAACAAAATCAACAAATAATATTGCATTTTCATTTCAGCCAAAATACAAACTCACACCAATATACTTTTGTCATTTAAACACAGAAAAATATTAGGGCAATTGTTTGAAAGATAAATAATTATGCAATTTCAAGTTTGAAAATTGGTTATGCTGTTTAGGAACAGGAAATATTCTGGAGAAGCTTCAGGGGAGAAGGCTCAAATAATGGGAAAAGTGGGGGGCACACTGTCGTGTCCCACTCCTCCGCTGACGGCCGGGTCAGGGAAATCCGAATCAGGCGTGCCTCTGCAGCTCTGCCAAAGTCCTAGCAAAGTCCTCAGGGCAGGCAGGAGACCAGAAAGTGACTTCAGCAAGATATGTTTAGACTTTGCCTGACTCAGAGACTGCCAGAAAGCAGATCCTTTATATAGGCCATGGGGTGTGGCTCCATGACTCAGCACTTATCCAGGTCTGCCCCTCCCTTCCTTCTGTTGCCTCCGCCTATCAAGTCTTCTGACGCGAGGGTCACTCCAGTCGGCAGCTGTTGGCAATTGACCTCCCTCAGGCTCACATGCTGTGGAGGAGGGGGAGGGGTCTAGTTGCTCCGTTTGCCTGGGCATGGAGCCAGAGCTGGGGGCTGGAGGTATTTCCTCCTCTTCAGCCTGTCTGGGCATGGAGCCAGGGCTGGGGCCGGGAGGCATACTAGGACATTCCTCTGTGTTCGGAAGCAGATAAGAAGGCCCCAGCTGTGGTGAGATCGGACGAGACACAACACACACGGCATCAGAGATGAGTCCTGTTTGTTTTGTACATTTGTGGGACGACAACTGAGCCCAACATTTCTGTCGCTAAACGTGATGTTTGTTAAGTGAGTTTTGCTCATTTTATGGCCTTTCTTGCCACAGTTGTTATACAAATCAGTTTTTCAGTGTGGTTGTAATGTCATTTAAATGTTCACTAAATGAACTTGTCAGGGTTCCAAGTAGTATACCTGCACCAAACAAAACTCTGAGGCAGATAGATTCCTCAAAGAATAAGTTTATTGGATGTGTCATATTGGCACAGGCTGGTGAAAACCAACCCTGATTATTCCCGTGGTTTTCACCTAATTAAAAGTAAAAGTTTGTCACTTTCTCAAAACAATCAGTCATATGGTCCAATCAGGATACTGTCCAGTTGCTAGGTGACTCCAGCCCCCTTCTTCCGAGCACCTGCAGGAATGTCCTTGGTTCCCAAGAGAAATTATTTTGTTTTGACTGCAACACTCCAACTATCTCTATTCCCTCCTCCCTGTCCCTCTTCTCCAGTGTGTCAGTGCTGAAGTCTCAAAATGGCCTCAGTCAGGCCAGATTCAGGGTTTGCAGAACTGTCGTAAGTTGAGGACTCCCTGTATAATGTTGACGTCCATTTAAAAGAGGTGGAGCTGTGATCACACTGCCATGATTGCGTCTTGTCCACATTATTCCAACAATAAAGTTGTTAATAAATAAAATAAATAATTCATTCCTCAGAATAAAAGAAAAGCCTTTTTTAAAATCTGAAAATAATTTCTAGAAAGTTACTATGCACATATATACAAACACACACACACACACACACATCATTTGCAAATAAGAATAGTCTTTGGGGGCTTTTTCTCTGAGAAAGAAAATCTTTTCTGCTTTTACCTTACAGATGGTTCTTGAGTTACAACCTTAATGAGGCCTGCCCATCATGGTCATAGTTCAAGACAGTCATAAAGCAAGTTAGACATGTGACCAACCCAATTTTAAGACCTTTTTTTGTGGTGGTTGTTAAACACAGTTGTAAATTTATTATTTATTTATTATTATTTGATCGCAAATCCTGCAGTCACAATAAGTGAACTCATGGTTCTCTATGAAAGTGACTTTGCTGAAAACTAGAAATAAATGCAAAACCATCATAAAGCTTGTTCACATACTGTGAGACACTGCAGACATAAATGGGGGTGGGGCAACCACTGGAACTTCGATCTGGGTCTTAAGTATCCTCAGGTCAGCCTGTTGGAACTTTGAACAGACACTAAGCAACCAGTTGTAACTTGAGGACTACCTATAATCTATAATGCTCCAAGTCTGAAAATACATTTGGAATGTTGAGAAAAAAACACCACGGAGGTTCATACAAATTGGTCTACTCAGCTATTCATAAAAGACTACAATGGATAGTTACTAGCTACTATCTGGTTACTGAATGGTTGCATGTGGCCAATCATAAAATTTATTTTTGTCGTTTGTTGTGGGAAGGTGAACAACGTAATGGACTGCAGCCATCCAACACTTTCATTGTCTCAAAGCCTTTGTGGGCTTCAACGTTTATTATTTTTTTATTATTTACCCCAGTACCCTGTTTTCCCCAAAATAAGACCCAACCGAAAAATAAGTCCTAGCATGATTTTTCAGGATGCTCGTAATATGAGCCCTACCCCAAAAATAAGCCCCAGTTAAGATCGTCAGCAGATGGAGGCATTTAGTACTGTATTTCCCCCAAAATAAGACCTAACCAAAAAATAAACCATAATGCATCTTTTGGAGCAAAAATTAATATAAGACCTGGTCTTATTTTGAATTATTTTTACAAATAACTCAAGGTGGTGAAAATATCCAACATACCTTCCTCCTCCTATTTTCTCCACAACAACAATCCTGTGAGGTGGGTTGGGTTGAGAGAGAATGACAAGCCCAAAGCCATCCAATTGGCTTTCATGGTTAAGGCAGGACTTGAATTCATGGTCTCAGTTTCTAGCAAGGTGCCTTAATCATTAGATCAAATTGGATCTCCTTACATGTTACATGATGTGAATTTGCTTTACAACAAGTCAGTTTTTCATTAGGCATTTTTTTAAAAAGTATTTGAGGGCCAGGAGGTTGAACACATCTCTGGTTTTGGGTATAATAATATTTTTGTTTCAGTTGCCAACACACTAAGCAATGTCCTATAAAATCTGAATTACTTTAAAGCAGAACTTGCATAGTTTTGTTTGGAAGAATCTATGTTTTGTTGGAAGAAAAATCTGTTCCAAGTGGGGGAAAAGACACCGGATTCATGGAAGTTGCTTGGAAAGATGGTTTTTAATGGTGGACAGGACCACATGGTTTGAAGTCCTGGGCAGAAAACAGCAGAGATGCTGAGAGTGCCTTGGTTTTATGCCCTCTGTTGGGCTTTGAATTTGAGCTTGTATTCTGATTGGCTGTCAGACTCCCCATGGGGCCATGCAGGGGCAACTCTATGGTCTGTCCTGAGTCCCAAGCTTGGTTGAGCCTTCCTGGATGATGATGTAATGAAGGGGCTTTGGGCAATTCCTATTATGGCTCTGCAAGAGCAGAGGTAGGTCTTTGTTATGTAGAACAGACATGCCCAGGCCTTAATGGCCCATTGACAAAGGTTGTGGGTGGCTGGGTTTCTACCTCCCTTTTAGGGGAAATATTCTGCCCTTTTAATATTTCCTAAAGAATCTCATTTTCCTAGGAGACAGGTGGGTGCTAACTTCCTACAGTTTCAAAGTTCAAAATTATTGCTACCGAGATATTGTTGCTTTTATAACTCCAAGCAGCAATTGTGACTGTGTTACAAGAGATGGACAAAGAAATTCTAATTTGGAGCACTGTACTGCATAGGTTATCTTTATTCAGCCCCTTAATTAATTATTGAATCTGCCCAAAAGGGTTGAGATATTATAAATGAAACCTGATTAAAAATGAAAAGTGTTCATAAGTCACAGTTTCGGCAAGACAAAAAAAAATTGCTTAATTTTTACAAAAGAAAATAATATTTGGTAAAGCAAATTAGAAATCAGTCTCAGGAGCATATAAAGAGATTGTATAATGTGTTACTTGAAATAGATTCTGAAAGGGACTTGGTAAAGGACTGTATGATAAAGTGGGCACAAAATTTTCAGGAGCCAATATTATTGGAAACGTGGGAAAAAATTTGGGTTAGAAATGTTAAATTCACGCAGGCACAGAATCTGAGGGAAAATTTTTATAAAATGTTTTATAGATGGCATCTAGATCCTAAAAAATTATCGTGTATGTATCCAGAAATGCAAGCAAAATGTTGGAGATGTAATTGTGATGACGCTACATATTTTCACATTTGGTGGACTTGTAAGCACATAAAGGCCTTTTGGATAAAAATTTGGTGGATTTTACAAAATGTTTTGAAAAAGAAGATAAAGTTCCTGCCGCAATTTTTCTTGTTGGGAATTATTACGGATTGTACAGTAATTGAGACTAAATTGATTTTAAATCTAATAACTGCAGCAAGATTACTAATAGGACAATATTGGAAGAAAAAAGAAGTACCAACAATAGAAGAATGGATATTGAAAGTTGCCAATTTGGCTGAGATGGCGAAGATATCAGCCTTTTGAAAGACAATATGCAAGAAAGATACTTAAAGGAATGGAAAAATGGATTGACTATATTCAACGTAGATATCAGACTAAGAGTTATCAGACTGTTTTGAATGATTATGATGTATTATTTTGATTGCTTTTGGGGAAGTTAGGAATTGATGATTGTAGGGTATAATTAAGTTGGGACGAAATTTTTTAGCATATGTTTGTTTTATTTTAACTATACCTTGTGCTCGTTCCGGGAAGTCGGGGGAGGCGAAGGAGGGGAGGAGGGGAAAGGGGAAAAAATTTTTGTAAAACTTTTTGAATAAAAAAAAAAAAAAGAAAATAATATTACGTTCTGAAGTCCTTCTTCTTGTCTGAATAACCTCTGCCATTAAGATAAAATTATTAAAACTTGAAGCCAACTTCTTTTCTCAGGCTAGGGTAAAAGAAAAAAAAGCCACATGGACTAATCAGCAGCAAAAGTATCCTTTCAGTTATCCAAATGCAGCTGCGCAGATTTTATTATTATTTATTCGATGCATCTTCCCCACCCAAGCCTGGAACAAGCCTGGTGGTGATATTCTATAATGCAAGGTCCATAACCATGTAGAGCTTCTAAGCCCATTTGGAATTTTGAGATAAAGGTAGGAGCACACTCCCAAAATTGCTTCTGGGGAAATGCAGTCAGTCACAATGTACCCAAAAGGCAGATTGTTTGATCGATTCTATTTTTGGGGGGTAAGAGGGGGGTTGTAACTTGAAGTTAATATTGACTCCTGGCTATCCTTGGAGAAATACTTCCAGGTTTCCTGGCAAGATTACTGCATTGCATTGTACTGTACTGTATTTTGCATTGTATTTTGCATTGCACTTTTTTCAACTTTACTATACTTTTACTATTACTTTTATTTTACCTCTTTACTTTACTTTGTTTTGTTTTTTAAATTTATTTGCTGCCCATCCCCATGAGGAGACTCTGGACAGCTTACAAAATTAAAACAACAAAACCATAAAATATATGTATAGATATATATTTAATAACAATAATTTTGGGAAGTGGTTTGCTCTTGACTTCTTTTTTTTTAAAAAAGGGCCCCCATCTTCACCCATATTTTCAATAAATCACTAGAGATGTGCTATGTTCCTTCTTGCTTCAAACGCTCTACCACCATCCCAGTGCCGAAGAAACCCACCATCAAGGAACTGAATGACTACAGACCAGTTGCTTTAACATCTGTAGTCATGAAAACCTTTGAAAGGCTATCCTACTTGAAAACCATCACGGATCCACTGTTAGACCCCTTGCAATTTGCATACTGAGCAAATAGATCAACAGATGATGCTGTTAATATGGCTCTGCACTACATCCTACAACATCTTGAGTCTCCAAAGACCTATGCAAGGGTCCTTTTTGTAGACTTTAGTTCAGCATTCAATACCATCATTCCAGACATTCTTCTAACTAAGCTAAACCAGCTACAGGTACCGGAACAGACTTGTAAGTGGATCACAAGCTTCCTAACAAACAGGAAGCAGCAGGTGAAGCTAAGCAAGATCACATCAAATACCTGTACAATTAGCACAGGGGCCCCCCAAGGCTGTGTGCTCTCCCCACTTCTCTTCTCTCTGTATACCAATGACTGCATCTCCAACGATCCATCTGTCAAGCTACTGAAGTTCGCAGATGACACAACAGTGATTGGTCTCATTCGAGACAATGATGAATCCGCATATAGATGAGAGGTCGAACAACTAGCCTTGTGGTGCAACCAAAACAATCTGGAACTGAACACACTCAAAACCGTAGAAATGATGGTAGACTTTAGGAGAAACCCTTCCATACTTCCACCTCTCACAATACTTGACAACACAGTATCAACAGTAGAAACCTTTAAATTTCTAGGTTCTATCATATCACAAGATCTAAAATGGACAGCTAACATCAAAAACATCATCAAAAAAGGACAACAAAGAATGTTCTTTCTGCGCCAACTCAGTAAGCTCAAACTGCCCAAGGAGCTGCTGATTCAGTTCTACAGAGGAATTATTGAGTCTGTCATTTGCACCTCTATAACTGTCTGGTTCCGTTCTGCAACCCAACAAGAAAGACACAGACTTCAGAGGATAATTAGAACTGCAGAAAAAATAATTGCTACCAACCTGCCTTCCATTGAGAACCTGTATATTGCACGAATCAAGAAGAGGGCTGTGAAGATATTTACAGATCCCTCACATCCAGGACATAAACTGTTTCAACTCCTACCCTCAAAACGATGCTATAGAGTACATATACTCTCCCTATATATATATATGTATATATGTACATATACATATACTCTATATACATCAATTGTGTTGTAAATGTTGTACCTTGATGAACGTATCTTTTCTTTTGTGTACACTGAGAGCATATGCACCAAGACAAATTCCTTGTGTGTCCAATCACACTTGGCCAATAAAAAATTCTATTCTATTCTATTCTAGAGCACTGCACACCAGAACAACAAGACACAAGAACAGTTTTTTCCCGAAGGCCATCACTCTGCTAAACAAATAATTCCCTCAACACTGTCAAACTATTTACTAAATTGGCACTACTATTAATCTTCTCATCGTTCCCATCACCAATCTTTTTCCACTTATGACTGTATGACTGTAACTTTGTTGCTGGCAATCCTTATGATTTATATTGATATATTGACCATCAATTGTGTTGTAAATGTTGTACCTTGATGAATGTATCTTTTCTTTTATGTACACTGAGAGCATATGCACCAAGACAAATTCCTTGTGTATCCAATCACACTTGGCCAATAAAAAATTCTATTCTATTCTATTCTATTCTATTCTATTCTATTCTATTCTATTCTATTCTATTCTATTCTATTCTATTCTATTCTATTCTATTCTAATGGCTGAGAGAGAGAGAGAGAAGAGAGAGAGTGATTGCCAACAGAAGAGAATATAATGTGTATATACAATATAGTTCAGGGTTGACCTGCCCTTGGTGCACTCTGAGCTTGGTTGCAGACATTTAATTACTTGACTAGGTAACGTCATCAGTGTTGATGATGTTCCCAAAGAGCTGCTGATCCTGTTCTACAGAGGAATTATTGAGTCTGTCATCTGCACTTCCATACTGTCTGGTTTGGTTCTGCAACCAAACAAGATAGACACAGACTTTAAAGGATAATCAGAACTGCAGAAAAAACAATTGTCACCAACCTGCCTTCCACTGAGGACCTATATACTGCACGAGTCAAAAAGAAGGCTGTGAAAATATTTACAGACCCCTCACATCCTGGACATAAATTGTTTCAACTTCTACCCTCAAAAAGATGCTATAGGGCACTGCACACCAGAACAACTAGACACAAGGACAGTTTTTCCCCGAATGCCATCACTCTGCTTAAGAACTAATTCCAACAACACTGTCAAATAATTTACTAAGACTGTATTACTATTATTCTTCTCTTCCTTAGTAGTATCTATCTCTTTCCACTTATTACTATAACCATGTTGATTCAATTTATATCATTTTTGTCTTCTAGTATGATTTGATAACATTAGTAACCTTGACTATCACTAAGTGTTGTATCTTTTTATTCTTGATTAATGTATTTTATTCTCCTTATGTACACTGACAGCATATACACCAAAGACAAATTCCTGGTGTGTCCAATCATATTTGGCCAATAAAGAATTCTATTCTATTCTATAAAGAATTCTATTACTAGGTGTGAGGTTTGCTCCTTGTTTAGTACAGTACCTGCCAATTTTGCTGGTAAAGGTGTGTGTGCTTTTTTCCTTGGTAGTTCCTTGATTAGGATATTGTTTTCTAACAACTAACAGCTATTATTAGTTGTTTGTCTCCTTGATTGTTTGTTTCCTTGGTAGTTCCTTGACTGGGGTATTCTATGATGTAGGCTGCTGGAGATGATTCGTTCTGGTCTTTTTGTTTCCTTCTTAGCTTTTTGTTGTGGGTTTTGTAAATGTGATTTATTCCTATGTGTCTGTTAATGGCTGATCGGTCCAAGGTTACTTGGCTGGCTTCATGCCTATGGTGAATCTAGAACTCACAGGCTCCTGGTTTCCAGCCTGGAATACACCAAACTGGCTGCAATCATATCATATCATCCCGCTTTCTAAATTCTTGGACCTCACCAATGAATCCAAAGCAGCTGCCATCCTTTTTCATATCCACATGCAAATTCTAAAATTGGGTTTTACCTTTGTGGTACTATTAAATATACAGCACTAAATGCTGAGTCTCTATCTGCTTGGCAATGCAGAGCTTAAAGATAAGATTTGGGATATGTTGTGTAAAAGGTAAAGGTAAAGGTTCCCCTCACACATATATGCTAATCGTTCCCAACTCTAGGGGGCGGTGCTCATCTCTGTTTCTAAGCCGAAGAGCCAGCACTGTCTGAAGACGTCTCCGTGGTCATGTGGCTGGCATGACTAAATGCCAAAGGCGCATGGAACGCTGTTACCTTCCAACCAAAGGTGGTCCCTATTTTTCTACTTGCATTTTTTACGTGCTTTCAAACTGCTATGTTGGCAGAAGCTGGGACAAGGAACGGGAGCTCACTCTGTTACGCGGCACTAGGGATTCGAACCGCTGAACTACTGACCTTTCTATCAACAAGCTCAGCATCTTAGCCACTGAGTCACCGCGTCCCTCAAATATATTGTGTAGCTACTCTCTAAAACCCATAAGAGCTGGAAGGTATTATAAATAATGGGATGATGTTATCAATGCCACATGCAACATTCTGCCTTTCAGTGATTAACACATAATTTGGGCCCCAGGGAACTCAGGATGAAGTAACCAGTGAGGATAGATGCACCTGCATGTTTACAGGCAGTAACATCACCCCTTGCTGAAAAGTAAACATTAAAAAAAAAAAATGATCATAAGTCCTGAGTGAATATGTTCCCCCCACCCCCCCGCTTAACCACCTGTCTGCTCATTATAAGCCATTATAGTCTTTTTTAATTTGAACAGCACAGCCTTGGATAGAGGTTGCCAGATGGCTCTTCCTTAAAGTTGAATTAAATTAATATATTAAAAGATGATCCGTATGTTTGTGTGCATTTGTGTGCAGGCTTTATAAGATTATTTCCTACTTCAGCATATAATCAGTCCCAGCATAATATTTTTGATGAGTCTCCTAAGGTAAATTTTCTCTAAATACTACCCAATTTATCTTCCACTGACTGTTTTAAAAAATCTAGCACACGATTGGAAATTAACCTCCCGCTTGATGTGTGAAATGGGAGATTTGTTCGCTTTCCTTTTGCTTTTCCTCTATTAAGGAGCTGCCGTGTTTTTGCCTAAGGAAGGAAACCGACCTGGCTAACAGCTGGGTCTGAGATTTCAAGAACAGGGAAATCAATATATATATATTACATTTCTGACCTGAAGCATTACCAGTACCAAATGAAAGTTAATTTAATAATCTGTTAAACTAAGAAAGGTGAATATTTGTAGCTCAGGGTTGAAAGGAGGGGTCCTTGGTGCTCTCTGAGCTTGCTTGTTTTCTTACAGACGTTACATTGCCCTAACTAGGTAACATCATCAGTGCGAGTAAGGATCTGTTGCTGTCAGTTTATATTCTGGTATCTTCTTGTCGGGGTGGATGGGGGGCAGTCTTAGAGATTCTTTGATCTTTTGCAGTTCCTTGATTTGGGTATTGTTTACTGGATGGTTGGTCTGAAGTTAATCTTAAAGTTAATCAGTAATAGTAACAGAGTTGGGCGGGATCTTGGAGGTCATCTAGTCCAACGCCCTGCTCACGCAGGAGACCTCTACTAGGGATTTGAAACCCCCCCCCCAGAACTGCCTAATCATCTATTGTAATGTCCTTCCTGTTAAAGACTACTTCAGCTTTAATTGCAATAATACTAGAGCAACCAATAGATTTAAACTTAATGTTAACCGCTTTAATCTAGATTGCAGAAAATATGACTTCTGTAACAGAATCGTCAGCGCTTGGAACACTTTACCTGACTCTGTGGTCTCTTCCCATAATCCTAAAAGCTTTAACCAAAAACTTTCTACTATTGACCTCACCCCATTCCTAAGAGGACCATAAGGGGCGTGCATAAGCGCACAAACGTGCCTACCGTTCCTGTCCTATTGTTTTTCTTTTCTTTTTCCTATATATATATGCTTATACCTTTATATACTATATAATCTTTCTGTATGATAGTTACATATATTGTTGTGACAAAATAAAAAAATAAATAAAATAATAAATAAAATAAAAATAAATAAATAAATCTGTTTACTGAAGGAGAGGTGCTGGAGTCTTTTTGTTCTCTTTTGGGCTGGCTGATTTTCTCTTTTGCATAGTCTATAGATGTTGTTAATGTCTATATGTCTGTTGATGGTTGATTTGTCAGAGGGCCAGGCTTCTAGAAATTTCCTGGCATTTTTGGATTTAGCCTGATCTAGGATTGTCACATTTTCCCAATTGAAACTCTGATGAAATCTACCTGTAGGTTCGGAGATTAAATTTCACAAAAGAGAAGAAAAGGACTCCAGCACCCCTCCACCAGTAATCAGCAACCTGATCACCATAGATTAATTCCAAGGTTAACTTCAGACCAATAGCAATAGCACTTAAACTTATATACCACTTCACAGTGCTTTTATAGCCCTATCTAAGCGGTTTACAAAGTCAGCATTGTAGGAATTTAGCACCCACCCCACTCCTGGAAGAATGAAATATTTTGGAAAATATTTAAAAGGCAGAATATATTTCCCTGGATGAGAAATGGAGAAACATGTTTTAAAGACAAAGCAGCTTCCTGACTCCCCCCCACCTTTGTCAATGGGCCATTAAAGCCTCAGCCAAGCTCACTCATTTCCCCCCACCTTTGTCAATGGGTCAGAGGTAGAAACTCATTCTCCCACCCTTTGTCAATGGGCCACCATCATCTGCAACATAATAGGACCCATCTAGCAACAGAAACTCACCACATGACACCTGGGAAGATTACATCAGCCAGCAAGGCTAGCTAAGACTCCCACCCCCTGGGAGTCTGACAACCAATCAGGATACTCTTCCTGTGCCCCAGAAAGTTCAAAGCTCAGAGAAAGCAGAAAGCCAGGGAGCGCACAGGATCTCGCCCCTTTTCTGTTCAGGAACTCAAGCCATGTGATCCTGACCACCATTAAACCATCTTTCCAAGCAGTCTCCATGTTTCCAGTGTCTTTGTCCCCACTTGGAACTGAACCCAGATGGATATTTCTTCCAACAGCATATTGCCCCCAACAATTTGGGTCTTCATTTTACCGACCTTGGAAGGATGGAAGGCTGAGTCAACCTTGAGCATGATGAGATTTGAACTGACAAATTGCAGGCAGCCGGCAGTCAATAGAAGTAGCCTGTGGTACTGCACTCTAATCACTGCGCCACCATGGCTCATAATCAAGTAATCAAATAAACAATACCCCAATCAAGGAACTGCCAAAGAGCCATCAGTAAACAGCCCTAACAATCCCTAAGATCACACCTTCCCACACTAACAGGCAAGCCACTAGAATATAAACTGACAGCAAATAGCACTCCTTACTAGCACTGATGATGTTTGCAAGAAAACAAGCAAGCTCAGAGAGCACCAAGGACCCTTCAATTTGATAACTCTTTCCCTGTTCCAGTTTAGAACTGAGACTAAGGACCCTCATCAGCAAGATTTTCTGTTTGTGTGCATGACATTCTGATTGGGTCAATAAATTTTTTGATTTGTGATGGATTTTGGAACCTTTCTTAGGAACCAAGAGGGCTATTTTTGCTTGAATCCTCCCGATCCTTTGGCACCTGGTTTTCAGATGGGAGATGCCACTAGCTCTAAGACACAGAATTCGATCTAAAATCCCAAGGCCAGCATTACTCTGCTGACAACTTACTCTAAGAACCCGTACAACACTTTTTTATTACAGCCATAGACCAGCGTGAGAAGGGTGAGGCAGAGTCAATTAAAAAGCAAAGAGGATATATCAGAGTCTACAATAAATAGGACAAGCTAGAAGATAGAACAAAAAGGGACATGGTGGCTCAGTGGCTAAGATACTGAGCTTGTCGATCCAAAGGTCAGCAGTTCAGCGGTTCAAATCCCTAGTGCCACGTAATGGGGTGAGCTCCCATTACTTGTCCCAGCTTCTGCCAACCTAGTAGTTTGGAAGCACGTAAAAAATGCAAGTAGAAAAATAGGGACCACCTTTGGTGGGAAGGTAACAGCGTTCCGTGTGCCTTTGCTGTTTAGTCATGACCACATGACCATGGATACATCTTCAGACAGCATTGGCTCTTTGGCTTTGAAATGGAGATGAGCGTTGGGAACGACTATCACATATGTGCGAAGGGAACCTTTATCTTTACTTCTGGAAGATATAACAATCTCTCTCTGTGTGCGGATACATGTATTTGTGTATAATAAATGCATATAAGAAGAGTTGAAAAGAAGCTATAAAAAGGAGGGATAGGAGTATCTGATGAGTATAGAAACAATACTGCAAAATTGCAATAGTTAATTGGGCAGTATAGCTACTCAGACACCATTTAGAACAGGGGTCTCCAACCTTGGCAACTTTAAGACTTGTGGACTTCAACTCCCAGAATACCTCAGCCAGCAAAGCTGGCTGAGGAATTCTGGGAGTTGAAGTCCACAAGTCTTAAAGTTGTCAAGGTTGGAGACCCCTGATTTAGAAGGTATAAATCTTCCAAAAACAGGGTGGATATCCTATAGGCTACAGATTCTAACATCCCTCAGCTGGGCTGAGCAGGAAAGAAAATAAAATATAACTAATAATTGATCTCAACATCATTTGCCATACCTGTCCATGCCTCTGCCATGTTGTATATTATTATTATTTTTCTTTCCAATTTTCAATCAGTCTCTTTCTGGAGATCTCATCAGCAAATTCCAAACATATTTTTTCTCCTTCTCCCTCCTCTGAGTCACTGTCCTTCAGATAGCTTTGTGAATCAATTGTCACTGATTCTCTCTATGCAACCAAATCATAACATTTGTTCACAAATGCGTAGAATGAACAAGGAGATATTTTCACTTGTTGCCTGACTTTGTTCAACCTGAACCACTCATTAAGCGTTTTATTTATTCTCGCTCATGCTTCCTTCTCCACTTTTCTCACATTCAACAACCAACTCTATATTTCAGCAGTGGGGAGAAACCCCTCACATCAAGGCTATTCAGTAGTGTAGGAAGAAAAATCCGGTCGGGTTCCAAGCCGGGAGAAAAGAAATAAAATGGAGGCTGATCAGAAAGAAGGACTCTGTTGATGAGCAGAACCAACAACAGCATGTAGTTCTGGGACAGCTGACAAAATGGGGTTGGGATAGGTAGGCTTTTATACATTCTTTGAAATGCTCCAGGGGGTTGTGCATTGTAGTGAGCTTTGTGATTTTGCTATTCTAATGGTGGTGGGTTAATCCTATTATGTCCTAAAAGTCCTGTCCTGTTCTTCTTAATCCCATCAGCTGGAGCTGAAGGTGTTTTGTTTGTGAATAGATTGACCCAGTCTTTCTTAATGGGCAGAAAATATCCATCTCTAAAGACTTCAGGCATCTGCTGGAGGCTGTTGGGGCTGCTTTCTGCCTTTGTTAAGATTTTTCTCCATTTCTCCTTTGGGAAAATATAATATTTTGCCTCTTTTAATATCCCCCAAAATATTTCATTCTCTGGTAGGGTGTGTGTGGCTTCCCACACTAGCATACACTTTCACTAAATCAACAAGCATAAAATAAACATTCTTTCTCACATCCATACATTCCTTAGTGACTTGATGAAGAGCTAGAGTGCATAACTCTGCCAGCAGACAGCTGCCCTGAACTTTCCAAATTATGCTCAATGCCATCTCTCCTATTCTTTCTATCTGAAGTCTTCCAACACCGGGTCAGGCATGTTTATCAAGGCAATAAAGCTGTAGGTTTACCCTCATTTATTATCGTTACTGTGCCTATTGTGTAAAGGAACAATAAGAGCAATCTTTCAATCATCAGAAACAGGTACGGTCTAGGAAGTAAATTCATTGTTAAGCAAATTGTGTAGCAACTACATAAGCAAAACACTTTTCTATTTATTTAGCACATTTATATAGGAAAAGGATGGAAACCAGCCACCAGGAGATCTTTGGGTGTTTGCTGCATCACATCTAGGGTTGCTCTCATGCAAGGATAGGAATGTTGACACCAGGCTTGTCTGGGTGTGCACAGTGGAATAACTCTTTAGCATATTTCAGGGGGATTCAAGCCAATGGTGGGTTTCAATTTTTTTTTACTACTGTTTCTGTGGGTTTAGCTTGGTGGGCGTGGCATGGCTTGGTGGGCGTGGCTTGGTGAGTGTGGCATGGGAAGAATATTGTAAAATCTCCGTTCCCACCCCACTCCAGGGGAAGGATACTGTAAAATCTCCATTCCTTCCCCACTCCAGGGGAAGGTTACTGCAAAATCCCCATTTCCTCCTGATCAGCTGGGACTCGGGAGGCAGAGAATAGATGGGGGAGGGGCCAGTCAGAATTCTTACTACCAGTTCTCGAATTACTCAAAATTTCCACTACCGGTTCTCCAGAACTGGTCAGAACCTGCTGAAACCCACCTCTGATTCAAGCTGATGGTTTTTATTAACAATAAATGTCACACTTTCCCCCAGCATGTTTTAATAAAATAATACCACTATAGAAATTAGCTATCTGCCTGGTGGTCCAGGCCCAACAGAAAACAAGAAAAATGCACCTCAGTACTACCTTCCAATGAATGTATTTTAGAACTGTAGCAGGGGCCAAACCCTAAATTATTTCCTCAGAGTGTACTCATTGAGTGTACTCATTGAGTGGGCTTTTTGCAAAGGTACACAACCATGGTATTCATAAGCTTCCTATGCCTCACTTTTAATTTGGCTTTTGAAAGAGAGAGTAAGGTTTTAAAAGGGGCCGGATAGCTCAGGCTGGTAAGGCCTGTTATTAAGAACACCAAGCCTGCAATTACTGCAGGTTCAAGCCCGGCCCAAGGTTGACTCAGCCTTCCATCCTTTATAAGGTAGGTAAAATGAGGACCCAGATTGTTGGGGGGGCAATAAGTTGACTTTGTAAAAATATATACAAATAGAATGAGACTATTGCCTTATACACTGTAAGCCGCCCTGAGTCTTCGGAGAAGGGCGGGGTATAAATGTAAACAAAAAAAAAAAAAAGTAGGTAGAAAATATGTCCCAGATTCCAACTTGAGATTGGCAGTCTCTGGATGGGGCAGTTTCATTTAAGAATAAAAAAAAGAATAACTTTGAACCTTATTCTATGTTTGTTTTTAAAAGTCCTATGGGAGAAGATTGGCAGCTAGGAAAACATCCTTTTCCAAGTGGTATCTATTTTACAGCGGTGGGAAAGACATCATGCTCTGCTAATTTATTTGTTTTTGTTTTAAAAATTATTTGTCTTGATGAAGATGAATTTTTAACACACTCTTTGTTAAGAGACTAATATCATCTACCAAATATAATCCATTAGCAATATTTATAGTCACAACATTGTTGGATCTTGTGTTGTTTGGATTAGCAGCATGTTCAGCTTCTGAGATGCTCAAGACATTAGAAACAACTTGTGAAATCCTTGAAAACTAAAGAAACCAATTTGTTTTTATAGATATTTGTTATCGGTAAACCAATTTAGGGCTGGGAAGTGGCTCAGGCTGCTAATGCTGCCTGTTATTAACACACAGCTGCCTGAAATTATAATTACTGCAGGCTCGAGTCCCACCAGGCCCAAGGTTGACTCAGCCTTCCATCCTTTATAAGGTAGGTAAAATGAGGACCCAGATTGTTGGGGGGGCAATAAGTTGACTTTGTATATAAATATACAAATAGGATGAGACTATTGCCTTACACAATGTAAGCCGCCCTGAGTCTTCGGAGAAGGGCGGGATATAAATTCAAATAAAAAAAAAAGTTTGATATGAAGATGTTAAGAAATGTGTGGAATGATGATTAGGGGTTCCTATATAGTCTTGACAATGGGAGGTTGTTTTAACTTCAAATTAGGATTATGGGGCGCCTCAACATAGCAACTGTTTCCAGTAGGGGTGAAATCTAAAACTTTTCCCTACCGGTTCTGTGGGCGTGGCTTAATTGGTGGGTATGGCTTGGTGGTCAGGTGACTGAATGGGCATGGTCAATAATAATAAATAATAAAAATAATAAAGTATACAAAACTTGGGAGGCACCAGTCTACCTTCTTTAAAAATAGAGGCCCCAGTCTACCAAGTGCCTTTTTTTTGCAGGCACCGGTCTATCTTCTTTAAAAATAGAGGCACCAGTCTACTAGCACTGATCAGCTGTAGTGCGGCCCTTTGAAGTGCCGCGGCAGTCATTTAAGGCCATTTGCAGCTATATCACTACCAAGCACTTCAGGGACAGAGAAGAGGAACAGCAAGGTGTGGGCAGTGGTGGGGGGCAGGGATTTTTGCTACCAGTTCTCCGAATTACCTGCTCCCATCGCTACCGGATCGCGCAATCCGGTCCAAACCGGGAGCATTTGACCCCTGGTTTCCAGAAGGAATAATGTGTTACTGTACAGCATTTGCCAATATAAGTATTGCTTATATTGAAATGGAGAGCCAGTTTGGTATAGTGACTATAGGTTAGAAACCAAGAGACTGTAAATTCTAATTCTGCTCTAAAGCCAGCTTGGCGACCTTGGTCCAGTTACTAACTCTCAGTCCTAGGAAGAAAGCAAGAGAAAGCCCTTTCAGAAAACCTTGTCAAGGAAATTTGAGGGTCTAATCCAAGTAGCTACCAGCCAACACTGATGTCTGTCCTGCCTCAGCTTGAACCTTTAAGCAAGAACGAACCGTGACTTCATTTATTGAAAACGTTATAGTTTACTAAGGGTCAAGTGGATTACAATAAAGCAAAGCCAAAACTGAAGTTCACACACCAAATCTCTAGGTGTAACTTTTCCCAAGCACTTCCCCTTTCTGGTGCACCAAGTGTCAAACCAATTTCAATGAAGATGTTTTTGAAACGTTACTGAGTATAGGCTGACTTCTTCTCACAGGAAAACAACCTTGAGGTGCCATCTCTGAGAGTCACACTTATTTACATTGCTTTCAGTTTCCCCTCGAGTCTTCCCTCTCCCTTTCAGCCTCCCCCTCAGGGTTCATGACAGACTGGTGCCGAATGATCACAGAGTGCAGGTGTGAGGGGACAGTTCTGACAACTGACTTAAAGGCACAACTAGGTAGGTAAGTAAAAATGTACGTAGGCAGGTAGATATGAATTCCATTGATCAGGGCTAATGTGGGGAGTGAAGCACAGTAACCTGTTGTATATCACGCTTTTCCAAATATTGAGATGTAGTTTCCATGCAAGCTTCATTGACTTCCTGGACCCCTCACTCAGTAGAAGCTTACAGAACCATTCTTTCCCACTTACCTAGGCATTTCACTGCTACCTGTTTTGTATATCTTGGCACTTCCCCAAGACTCCAGCAAATGAGTCCTTGAAAAATGAAGGCAAGGTAACGTCAGATTGTTTCAATTTTAATAAACACCACAACGAACTGAACGACAACAAAAAAATCAGGGGGGGGGGGGGGAAGAAAGAAAGATGCACTTATTTTTTTTAAAAAAAGCTACAAGGCTTCATATTTTTCATTGCAGTCAGAGAAGAAGAATCAGTCTGGGCGCATTTCTGTATGCTTGAATAAAACACCCATTAAATCAGAAAAAGCATAAGTAGCATTTTAGATGCCGTGCCTGCCTGCCTGCCTGCCTTCTCTCTTTGGAAGAATGAAAACAGAGCCTCATTCTGCATTATGCAAAAAGGCTGCTGAAATTTCTGTTTTTCTAGTAGGCGTGGTGTTAATGTTTACTTCTGGAAAACAAATTGCCTTCCACCGAGTGAATGACAACTCTGATTGACATTACACTTTGATAAAATGGGAGATTAACACAGGAATGAAGTCACTTGATTTATAAAAATTGAACAATCTAAGCCCCATTATCACAGACAGCTCCCTAGCTTCCTTTTTGTAATCTAGATTCTAGTCTTCTCTGACCAGATATTAGTTTGCCAATATTTTGAAGCAGAAAACAGCCAGAAACTATAATGGAAGTGCCAAAACAGGCTTAATACATTTTTTTTTTAAAAAAAACACCAAGTAAAAATCCTACTGTCCACCAAAAAAAGAAAGAAAGAAAGAAAGAAAAATCTACAAAAAAGGGCCATTTTACCCACTCCCTGACATCAGTGCCTCTACCTTTTTTGCATCTTAATTTTGCTCACCATGACTACTGTATCACCACAAGAATTTGTGTAATTTACCAGCCAGCAAAAAGTTATTGACTTCCATATATTAATTCACTGATTATGTACCATCAAATATTAATAAACTCATAGTGACCAAATAGGTATTAGGTAGATACAGTAAAGGTAAAGATTCCCCTCACATATATGTGCTAGTCATTCCTGACTCTAGGGGGCGGTGCTCATCTCTGTTTCAAAGCTCAAGAGCCAGCGCTGTGTGAAGATATCTCCGTGGTCTAAACGCCATGACTCAATGCCAAAGGTGCACGGAACGCTGTTACCTTCCCACCAAAGGTGGTCCCTATTTTTCTACTTGCATTTTTTATGTGCTTTCAAACTGCTGGGTTGGCAGAAGGTGGGACAAGTAACGGGAGCTCATCCCTCATACTAAGGATTCGAACCACTGAACTACCGACCTTTTGATCGACAAGCTCAGCATCTTAGCCACTGAGCCACCATGTCCCTTATTAGGTAGATAGACTGCCCTTAATGTTTGAAATGGGCATTTGGCTAAAACAGAACTAGTGTCAGCATTGGTGTCCTGGAATTATCTACTGTAGGATTATCATGCAAACTTGCTGACGCCTAAGAAACATTTCAAAGGTCTGTTCAAATATGTATGCAAATTATGTTGCGTATCTTAACCATTCACGGCAACCCAGTTTGAGGAGTACTTGGCAGAAGAGGGCATCCGCATGCCCTCTCGGCGCCTTTCCACCCTGCGACGAATGGCCTTGCAGAGCGTTTCGTCCGGAGCGCAAAAGAGGCATTGTCCAGACTCAAGCCAGGCGACTGGCAAACAAAATCGATGTCTTCCTGGCCGTCCAACACAGAACCCCTGTGTCACAACCGCAGAAGCCCAGCAGAATTATTAATGGGCCGAAGCTCAGGTGCCCACTAGACCGCTTAAATCCAAACTATACACCGGAGGGTTACAAGGGGACTCGAAAAACAAGAGGATGGACATAGGCGACCGAGTGTGGGCACACAACTATGGTGAAGGCCCGACCTGGGTAGCAGGAAAATCCTAAACATAACAGGTCCAAAATCATACTTGGTGGAGATAAAAGACGGCGGCGGTATGGAGGCGCCACATAGACCAAATAAGAAAACGATAGCGAACAATCCGAATTAGACGAAACAGGCCCTGACTATACAATGTTTGAATCCACAGCTGACTCAAACCCGGAAATCGCAGGACTTATCTGAGTTCCAGGAGGTCCAGCGACGCCAACAGGTTCCATTAGAAAACAGCAGGGACGACTCGGCAATAATCCAGGGCCGGATGGCCTAGAGGAGGAGCTGAGAGGAGCAAACAGCCCTCCGTCAGCTCGACCCACTCCCAGGGAATGAATTGCGCAGGTCCGAAAGAGTCAGGAGACGCCCAGTCTATTTGCGTGATTACGTTGAAAAATAATATGTAAATATCATGTAAATATTGGTAAAGTGTTTTCTGGGAGGGAAGGAGTGTAATGTATCTTTAAATGTTTTGGCGGGAAACAAGCACGTTGCTGATTGGTTGAAGCCGCCGGCTAAACTGTATTTAAGGAGAGGTTTTTCCCCAGCCCGGTTGCTGGGTTCATCATATATTAAAGAGCTGTTGTCACTACCCTGGTCTCCTGCCTCGTTACTGCCCAGACTTAACACAGATTGTTGGGGGGGCAATAAGTTGACTTTGTATATAAATATACAAATAGGATGAGACTATTGCCTTACACAATGTAAGCCGCCCTGAGTCTTCGGAGAAGGGCGGGATATAAATTCAAATAAAAAAAAAGTTTGATATGAAGATGTTAAGAAATGTGTGGAATGATGATTAGGGCTTCCTATATAGTCTTGACAATAGGAGGTTGTTTTAACTTCAAATTAGCCAAGGATTATGGGGCGCCTCAACATAGCAACTGTTTCCAGCAGTGGTGAAATCTAAAACTTTTCCCTACCAGTTCTGTGGGCGTGGCTTAATTGGTGGGTATGGCTTGGTGGTCAGGTGACTGAATGGGCATGGTCAATAATAATAAATAATAAAAATAATAAAGTATACAAAACTTGGGAGGCACCGGTCTACCTTCTTTAAAAATAGAGGCACCAGTCTACTAGCACTGATCAGCTTTAGTGCGGCCCTTTGAAGTGCCGCGGCAGTCATTTAAGGCCGTTTGCAGCTATATCACTACCGAGCGCTTCAGGGACAGAGAAGAGGAACAGCGAGGTGTGGGCAGTGGTGGGGGGCAGGGATTTTTGCTACCAGTTCTCCGAATTACCTGCTCCCATCGCTACCGGATCGCGCAATCCGGTCCAAACCGGGAGCATTTGACCCCTGGTTTCCAGAAGGAATAATGTGTTACTGTACAGCATTTGCCAATATAAGTATTGCTTATATTGAAATGGAGAGCCAGTTTGGTATAGTGACTATAGGTTAGAAACCAAGAGACTGTAAATTCTAATTCTACTCTAAAGCCAGCTTGGCGACCTTGGTCCAGTTACTAACTCTCAGTCCTAGGAAGAAAGCAAGAGAAAGCCCTTTCAGAAAACCTTGTCAAGGAAATTTCAGGGTCTAATCCAAGTAGCTACCAGCCAACACTGATGTCTGTCCTGCCTCAGCTTGAACCTTTAAGCAAGAACGAACCGTGACTTCATTTATTGAAAACGTTATAGTTTACTAAGGGTCAAGTGGATTACAATAAAGCAAAGCCAAAACTGAAGTTCACACACCAAATCTCTAGGTGTAACTTTTCCCAAGCACTTCCCCTTTCTGGTGCACCAAGTGTCAAACCAATTTCAATGAAGATGTTTTTGAAACGTTACTGAGTATAGGCTGACTTCTTCTCACAGGAAAACGACCTTGAGGTGCCATCTCTGAGAGTCACACTTATTTACATTGCTTTCAGTTTCCCCTCAAGTCTTCCCTCTCCCTTTCAGCCTCCTCCTCAGGGTTCATGACAGACTGGTGCCGAATGATCACAGAGTGCAGGTGTGAGGGGACAGTTCTGACAACTGACTTAAAGGCACAACTAGGTAGGTAAGTAAAATGTCGTGAGGCAGGTAGATATGAATTCCATTGATCAGGGCTAATGTGGGGAGTGAAGCACAGTAACCTGTTGTATATCACGCTTTTCCAAATATTGAGATGTAGTTTCCATGCAAGCTTCATTGACTTCCTGGACCCCTCACTCAGTAGAAGCTTACAGAACCATTCTTTCCCACTTACCTAGGCATTTCACTGCTACCTGTTTTGTATATCTTGGCACTTCCCCAAGACTCCAGCAAATGAGTCCTTGAAAAATGAAGGCAAGGTAACGTCAGATTGTTTCAATTTTAATAAACACCACAACGAACTGAACGACAACAAAAAAATCAGGGGGGGGGGAAGAAAGAAAGATGCACTTATTTTTTTTAAAAAAAGCTACAAGGCTTCATATTTTTCATTGCAGTCAGAGAAGAAGAATCAGTCTGGGCGCATTTCTGTATGCTTGAATAAAACACCCATTAAATCAGAAAAAGCATAAGTAGCATTTTAGATGCCGTGCCTGCCTGCCTGCCTGCCTGCCTTCTCTCTTTGGAAGAATGAAAACAGAGCCTCATTCTGCATTATGCAAAAAGGCTGTTGAAATTTCTGTTTTTCTAGTAGGCGTGGTGTTAATGTTTACTTCTGGAAAACAAATTGCCTTCCACCGAGTGAATGACAACTCTGATTGACATTACACTTTGATAAAATGGGAGATTAACACAGGAATGAAGTCACTTGATTTATAAAATTGAACAATCTAAGCCCCATTATCACAGACAGCTCCTAGCTTCCTTTGTAATCTAGATTCTAGTCTTCTCTGACCAGATATTAGTTTGCCAATATTTTGAAGCAGAAAACAGCCAGAAACTATAATGGAAGTGCCAAAACAGGCTTAATACATTTTTTAAAAAGCTACAAGGCTTCATATTTTTCATTGCAGTCAGAGAAGAAGAATCAGTCTGGGCGCATTTCTGTATGCTTGAATAAAACACCCATTAAATCAGAAAAAGCATAAGTAGCATTTTAGATGCCGTGCCTGCCTGCCTGCCTGCCTGCCTTCTCTCTTTGGAAGAATGAAAACAGAGCCTCATTCTGCATTATGCAAAAAGGCTGTTGAAATTTCTGTTTTTCTAGTAGGCGTGGTGTTAATGTTTACTTCTGGAAAACAAATTGCCTTCCACCGAGTGAATGACAACTCTGATTGACATTACACTTTGATAAAATGGGAGATTAACACAGGAATGAAGTCACTTGATTTATAAAAATTGAACAATCTAAGCCCCATTATCACAGACAGCTCCCTAGCTTCCTTTTTGTAATCTAGATTCTAGTCTTCTCTGACCAGATATTAGTTTGCCAATATTTTGAAGCAGAAAACAGCCAGAAACTATAATGGAAGTGCCAAAACAGGCTTAATACATTTTTTTTAAAAAAAAACACCAAGTAAAAATCCTACTGTCCACCAAAAGAAAAAAGAAAGAAAGAAAGAAAAATCTACAAAAAAGGGCCATTTTACCCACTCCCTGACATCAGTGCCTCTACCTTTTTTGCATCTTAATTTTGCTCACCATGACTACTATATCACCACAAGAATTTGTGTAATTTACCAGCCAGCAAAAAGTTATTGACTTCCATATATTAATTCACTGATTATGTACCATCAAATATTAATAAACTCATAGTGACCAAATAGGTATTAGGTAGATACAGTAAAGGTAAAGGTTCCCCTCACATATATGTGCTAGTCATTCCTGACTCTAGGGGGCGGTGCTCATCTCTGTTTCAAAGCTGAAGAGCCAGCGCTGTGTGGAGATATCTCTGTGGTCTAAACGCCATGACTCAATGCCAAAGGTGCACGGAACGCTGTTACCTTCCCACCAAAGGTGGTCCCTATTTTTCTACTTGCATTTTTTATGTGCTTTCAAACTGCTGGGTTGGCAGAAGGTGGGACAAGTAATGGGAGCTCATCCCGTTACACAGTACTAGGGATTCGAACCGCTGAACTACCGACCTTTTGATCGACAAGCTCAGCAGCCACTGAGCCACCATGTCCCTTATTAGGTAGATAGACTGCCCTTAATGTTTGAAATGGGCATTTGGCTAAAACAGAACTAGTGTCAGCATTGGTGTCCTGGAATTACCTACTGTGGGATTATCATGCAAACTTGCTGACGCCTAAGAAACATTTCAAAGGTCTGTTCAAATATGTATGCAAATTATGTTGCGTATCTTAACCATTCACATCTATTTTTACTATAATATCAATAGCTTTTAGAAAATAGGGAGAAGAATGGGTAAAATAAGTTCCATATCAAGTACAGGTAGTCTTCAACTTACAATCATTCATTTAGCAAACACAGCACTGAAAAAAGCCCATTGAAAGGGACAGAACCACTAATGAAAAGAATTTGGCACCATAGCTGGATTTAAGATTAACAAACAAAAAACAAATTTTAACCAAAATAGAGGTGACTTGCCACTAGTCCTCGCACTTACGTCAGTCATAGCCCCGCCATGGTCACATGATCAAAATTCAGCCGCTTGGCAACCGGCATATATTCATGATAGTTGAAGCATCTTGGAGTCATGTGATCACCATTTGCAACCTTCTCAGCCTGCTTCCAACGAAAACATCAGCAGGGGAAGTCAGATTTGCTTCACAAGGCGGTCATAAACATGGGCATCTCATTTTACAACTGCCTTGCTTAGCAGTTGTGGTCATAAATCGAGGGCTACCTGCAAGGATAATGGCTTCAGAGTTTTTTCATGCAGAAGAGGGTTTTCTGGAACCTTGACAATATTTCCAGGCCTGACACTGTTTTTGCTAGCAGAGGCTTGCAGGAGCCCATTGCAATGGTGGGTTGCTACCGGTTCTCCACATTTTGGGAAAGCCAGTAGCGAAGATGTTGAAGTGACAGCGAACCGGTTCACTCCGACTGTCATCTGGGCCCTCCCACCCACCCCTGCGGCACTATACCTACCTTTATTCCTCTGTTTTTAGCCCAGCTGAAAGCTGCGGCTGAGCGGATTGCACTGCCTTAGCTGTTCAGAAAATCAATGCGCTTGCACAAAGCACAAGTATGACGTGTGTGTGACTGAAGCGAAGCATGTGTGCGCTAATCACACGCAAAGTGGGTGATAAAGCGAACTGGTGGTAACAGGTTAGAACCCACCACTGGCCCATTGCAGTCGAAAACAGAGCTCAGGAGCCCATTTTTGCTGGCAGGGTACTCAGGCCACCACAGGCATGAGTGATGTCGAGCTGGCCCCACACAGGTCAGAGGTCAAACACAACCCTCAATGAAATCAAGTTTGACAGCCCTGATGTAGACATTTACAATGATGGAGTCATTCACCTACATGTTCTGATCTTGCCACCTAAATCTGATCTTCCTTGTATGTCTTCAATGCAGAGGTTAGAAAGGAATAATTATGGACAGTTGTATCTCAACTCTGGAGTTTGCTTCTCATGTTGAAGTCTTCACTATCATTTTTTAGGCACTACACGGTGACTGTGTTGTGCATAGGAATATTGGGTAGGTTAATCTCAATTTGATTCATTTGGTCATTATAACTACCAGCTCTTTTCAATGCAATTTTCAGTATTGTTTTAAAATGCTTTTTTTAAAAGTGCTGTAATAACACCATGGCTGTTGCTATTGTTTAGTTGTGCCGTCACCTAATAAAGAGAACATTTTTCACACCTTATGTCAAAAAATTAAAATAAACAATTAACAAACACTGCACAGGCAACAAACAAGTAAAACTTAAGAAACATCCATGCTAGCCAATATATGTAGCAGTGGTTAACTTTCTATTTTAGTTATATATTTTTTATAGTCATTAGCAATAGCAACAGCACTTAGACTTATATACTGCTTCACAGCACTTTACAACCCTCTCTAAGCAGTTTACAGAGTCAGCCTATGGCCCCCAGCAATCCCCCTCATTTTACCTACCTTATAAAGGATGGAAGGCTGAGTCAACCTTGGGCCTGGTGGGACTTGAACCTGCAATATTGCAAGCAGTTGCTGTTAATAACAGGCTACATTAGCCTGTTGAGCCACCATGGCGTATTGTGACATCTTTTCCCTTCACGGAGCTGGGGTGAATGTTTTATTTTATTTTATTTATTTATTTATTTTGTCGAGTACATATGAAATAATATATATAAGTATAAGCATGAATTGAATACATAAAATGAATACAATTAAAGGGAACATTAGGACAGGTGCTGGTGTTCTTATGCACGCCCTGCACATGATGCATCTGGCCCGCAGGCCACCAGTTTGACACCCCTGCCTTACAAGGATCACTAAAGACCATTGATGGTGTAGACCAGGGGTGTGAAACTCAAGGCCTGTGGGCTGGATATGGCCTGCAGGGTGCTTAGATATGGCCTGTGGGGTTACCCTGGAAACAGTGAAGGACCGGCCTGCGGTGCCTCTGCTAGCAAACAGGCTGTATGCAGCCCTCCCGGGCTCTGTTTGTCAGGCCTGGAAACCATACTAGGCCATAGGTTTCCAGACGCTGCCACATTTCTCCCCTGAGGGGAAGAAGGGGGGTTGATGGGTATGGTAACATTCTTCAAGAGGTCAAGGTCGGATTGTGTTTGCATCTGCAGAAGGAGTGGCAAGAAGAGGTTTCGAATAAAGTGGAAGAACGTTGGACCATGTGACCGGCAAAGGGGTTGGGGGGGGTGGGACTCTTGGGGTTTGTATAACTGGGAAAAGAATCCGGAAGTTTCAGTTTTGGAATTTCACTCATTGTGTGCTAGTCTCCTTATGCTAGTAAAGAACTTTGAAGGATAATGGCTTCAGAGTTTTTTCATGCAGAAGAGGGTTTTCTGGAACCTTGACAATATTTCCAGGCCTGACACTGTTTTTGCTAGCAGAGGCTTGCAGGAGCCCATTGCAGTGGTGGGTTGCTACCGGTTCTCCACGTTTCGGGAAAGCTAATAGCAAAGATGTTGAAGTGACAGTGAACCGGTTCACTCCGACTGTCATCTGGGCCCTCCTGCCCACCCCTGCGGCACTATACCTACCTTTATTCCTCTGTTTTTAGCCTAGCTGAAAGCTGCGGCTGAGCGGATTGCACTGCCTTAGCTGTTCAGAAAATCAATGCGCTTGCACAAAGCAGAAGTATGACGTATGTGTGACTGAAGCGAAGCATGTGTGCACTAATCACGTGCAAAGTGGGTGCACAAAGCGAACTGGTGGTAACAGGTTAGAACCCACCACTGGCCCATTGCAGTCGAAAACAGAGCTCAGGAGCCCGTTTTTGCTGGCAGGGTACTCAGGCCACCACAGGCATGAGTGATGTCGAGCTGGCCTCACACAGGTCAGAGGTCAAACACAACCCTCAATGAAATCGAGTTTGACAGCCCTGATGTAGACATTTACAATGATGGAGTCATTCACCTACATGTTCTGATCTTGCCACCTAAATCTGATCTTCCTTGTATGTCTTCAATGCAGAGGTTAGAAAGGAATAATTATGGACAGTTGTATCTCAACTCTGGAGTTTGCTTCTCATGTTGAAGTCTTCACTATCATTTTTTAGGCACTACACGGTGACTGTGTTGTGCATAGGAATATTGGGTAGGTTAATCTCAATTTGATTCATTTGGTCATTATAACTACCAGCTCTTTTCAATGCAATTTTCAGTATTGTTTTAAAATGCTTTTTTTAAAAGTGCTGTAATAACACCATGGCTGTTGCTATTGTTTAGTTGTGCCGTCACCTAATAAAGAGAACATTTTTCACACCTTATGTCAAAAAATTAAAATAAACAATTAACAAACACTGCACAGGCAACAAACAAGTAAAACTTAAGAAACATCCATGCTAGCCAATATATGTAGCAGTGGTTAACTTTCTATTTTAGTTATATATTTTTTATAGTCATTAGCAATAGCAACAGCACTTAGACTTATACACTGCTTCACAGCACTTTACAACCCTCTCTAAGCAGTTTACAGAGTCAGCCTATGGCCCCCAGCAATCTGCGTCCTCATTTTACCCACCTCGGAAGGATGGAAGGCTAAGTCAACCTTGAGCCTGGTGAGATTCTGCCAAATTGCAGGCAGCTGGCAGCCAGCAGAAGTAGCCTGCAGTGCTGCACTGTGCCACCACAGCTCTTAATAATAGCATTAATAATGCAGCTTTACTTGGAACAGTTTACATCTTGCAACGATACCTTTCACACCCTCAAATAAAGGCATCTGCCTATTACAGCTCCTTGGGAGGGATTTAATCGATGGGTAAAAAAATGCCATTTCCAGTCTAAACATCTGGCTGATCTACAAACCATAACAATAATAAAAAAGCAAAGCTAGTACCAATAATAATAGGCAACTTGGGTGCAATCCGAAAACCTCTGAAGTGCCTCTTGAACACCATTGGCATTGACAAAATCACCTCTAGTCAAGGCAGCTTTAGTTGTAACGGCTTACATCCTGTGACAATACCTTTAACCCCATCAAACAATACCAAACAAGACCTTTTCTAGAGGACCAAAATGCCAAATCCAGTCTAAAGATTTGGCTAACTGTGCAACCAACCCAGGATTATAATAACTGTGAAGGCAGCTGACTCCAAAAAGACTCTGGGTAACATTATGTCTAATACAGAGTGTAAGTTGGAAACACAACTCAAACAAAATGCTTAACAATCAAAAAAGCCATGTCAGAGATTCTAAAGATGCCTAAATCCAGACTTGGGAACAAAGATTGTTCCTTTAATGGACTTCATGAGACACCTACAAACTGGGAGCCATGTATACTGGTGGGGTGACATTCTTTCAGAAAAAAAACCTACTGTGTCTGAATCTATTGGATGAGCAAAAATAACCTGCAGTTCCTCAAGTGACCTATTCCATAAAACTCAATAAAATGATAAAATGGAACATTAATTATTGTACAATTGTTAGGGCAGCTGTTGAAAAAGCAGAAAAGGAAACCAGTGGATGGCTGAGCATACAGAGAGATTGTATGCCAACCAGATTTTTTATTCCTGCATTTGTTTCTTCCCTCCTGAATTTATGTTCCCTTATGTAGCCATTGCCTCCAAAGTTGGCCTCTCTTGGAGAGAGGCATAGACTGGCAGGAATTGTGGGGGAAGAATTTAGCCAATGGTAGAAAAGGAAAAAGATGAGGGTAAAGGATTGTTCTTCAAGCATTTGGGTTGGTTTCTGAACATTTTGTTACAGGCTAGGTAACATATTCAGCAGAGTTTAGGAGATGTCAGTGTTCTGTTTATAAGAATAGAATAGAATAGAATAGAATAGAATAGAATAGAATAGAATAGAATAGAATAGAATAGAATAGAATAGAATAGAATTTTATTGGCCAAGCGTGATTGGACACACAAGGAATTTGTCTTGGTGCATATGCTCTCAGTGTACATAAAAGAAAAGATACCTTCATCAAGGTACAACACTTACAACACTTAATGATAGTCATTGTGTATAAATTTAACACTTAATGCTAGTCATAGACTACAAATAAGCAATCAGGAAACAATCAATATCAGTATAAATCATAAGGATACAAGCAACAAAGTTACAGTCATAAGTGGAAGGAGATGGGTGATGGGAATGATGAGAAGAATTATTCAAACGCTATTGCAACAGTCCAACTTAGAGGTAACTGAGGCTGTCTGAAGGGCTCCCAATTGAAGAAAGAGCACTGATGCACAAAGTGAACTTGCACAAGGATCATCCTGGTCATAGCTTCCACCTATGTCTCTGAGCATAGCTGCGAGTCCAGGTGGATTCTTAAGTTGTGCTCTTGTCTCAAATAGGGGCGCAGCAACATCATTTAAGATCCGGCCCACAGTCACATCTTGTTGGGATTGAACTGAAGTTTGGTCCTCCCTATCCAGACATGGAGTCAGTCATAACTTTACCTGAGCAGTCCAAAGTCAAGATATACAATTGTGTACGATCTGCCTATGAGCTGTGGTGGCACAGTGGTTAGAATGCAGTACTGCAGGGCTAACTCACTGCTCACTCCAGGAGTTCGATCCTGACCAGCTTGATGTTGACTTCTGAGGTCAGTGAAATGAGGACCCGGATTGTTGGGGGCAATATGCCTACTCCATAAACTGCTTAGAGAGGGCTGGAAAGCACTGTGACGTGGTATATAAGTCTTAGTGCTATTGCTATTGCTGAAACCAAATGGTGAATTGACAGATGTTGTCACCCAGCAGATGTTTAATGCAGATGTTAAATAAGAAGAGTGAGAGCATGAAGCATCTAGCAAGTGGGGGACCACAGGCGGGATCCCTCCTGTTCTGTCAATACTCACTGGGACTGACCATTGAAGAAGGAAGCAAACTGGTGAAAATGAAATTATGCCTTTAGCAAAAGTTTCCAACAGTCTCTTCCTCATCTGATGAGAAGATTAATAGTAGTGCAGATTTAGTAAATAGTTTGACAGTGTTGAGGGAATTATTTGTTTAGCAGAGTGATGGCCTTTGGGAAAAAACTGTTCTTGTGTCTAGTTATTCTGGTGTACAGTGCTCTATAGGGTCATTTTGAGGGTAGGAATTGAAACAGTTTATGTCCAGGGTGCGAGGGATCTGTAAATATTTTCACAGCCCTCTTTTTGACTCGTGTAGTATACAGGTCCTCAATGGAAGGCAAGTTGGTAGCAATTGTTTTTTCTGCAGTTCTAATTATTCTCTGAAGTGTGTGTCTTTCTTGTTGGGTTGCAGAACCAAACCAGACAGTTATAGAGGTGCAGATAACAGACTCAATAATTTCTCTGTAGAACTGGATCAGCAGCTCCTTGGGCAGTTTGAGCTTTCTGAGTAAGGGCTTCAGATGTGGGTGTGTCAAGTGAGGGTCTTGTGATGGATCAGCTGTGAGTCATCAGTGAGTCTTGTGATGGGTCTTGTGCTAAGGAGATTACATCAGGTCGAGGTCATTGGAAGATGAACTGTGTGGGGGGTTGGGGGGGTTGGGTAGGTTGGTTGAGGGTCAGTGCATCCTCCAGACTCCACTACTTAGCCAGATAACAAAACATTCAGACACCAACCCACAAGCCCAAAGAACGAACCTATACCTGAGCTACAGATATTTGCCATTATTGCAAAGAAAAAGATATTTGAGAAATTAAAAAAAAGCTAAAGTGAGTTTGTCTTACTGCAAGGAATGCAGCATGTCTTGAGAACGAAAAGGTAGGACCTGCAAGGCCTTCTGCATAGGATCAGGACCTCCATGGAGCAACTTAGACATTATAAATAATATATAAAACTTATAAACAATGGTTCACATTGGCTGGCATGCGAAGTTTGATTCAGCTGGAAATCCTGTAATGTAAGCTCTCTGAAATGAATGCATTAACAAGAACATTTCAAATGCCTCACACCTTATATCAGAGGATTTCCAGCTGTATATTATAAAACTGAACCACTTTCTGGTAGCTCTTTCCCACTAGACTGTCATCTGCTGAACTCCAAAGTCAAATAAGGACTACGTAGAATTTCTCTGGTTGCAGTTTAATTCCTTACTATTGTAGAAATTTAGGAACATTGATAGAAATGTGGGCAGTTAAAAATTTTCATGCTTTCGGGTTCATTACATCACATAACAAATTCCATAAAACTCAATAAAAATGATAAAATGGAACATTAATTATTGTACAATTGTTAGGGCAGCTGTTGAAAAAGCAGAAAAGGAAACCAGTGGATGGCTGAGCATACAGAGAGATTGTATGCCAACCAGATTTTTTTTTTTATTCCTGCATTTGTTTCTTCCCTCCTGAATTTATGTTCCCTTATGTAGCCATTGCCTCCAAAGTTGGCCTCTCTTGGAGAGAGGCATAGACTGGCAGGAATTGTGGGGGAAGAATTTAGCCAATGGTAGAAAAGGAAAAAGATGAGGGTAAAGGATTGTTCTTCAAGCATTTGGGTTGGTTTCTGAACATTTTGTTACAGGCTAGGTAACATATTCAGCAGAGTTTAGGAGATGTCAGTGTTCTGTTTATAAGAATAGAATAGAATAGAATAGAATAGAATAGAATAGAATAGAATAGAATAGAATAGAATAGAATAGAATAGAATAGAATTTTATTGGCCAAGCGTGATTGGACACACAAGGAATTTGTCTTGGTGCATATGCTCTCAGTGTACATAAAAGAAAAGATACCTTCATCAAGGTACAACACTTACAACACTTAATGATAGTCATTGTGTATAAATTTAACACTTAATGCTAGTCATAGACTACAAATAAGCAATCAGGAAACAATCAATATCAGTATAAATCATAAGGATACAAGCAACAAAGTTACAGTCATAAGTGGAAGGAGATGGGTGATGGGAATGATGAGAAGATTAATAGTAGTGCAGATTTAGTAAATAGTTTGACAGTGTTGAGGGAATTATTTGTTTAGCAGAGTGATGGCCTTTGGGAAAAAACTGTTCTTGTGTCTAGTTATTCTGGTGTACAGTGCTCTATAGGGTCATTTTGAGGGTAGGAATTGAAACAGTTTATGTCCAGGGTGCGAGGGATCTGTAAATATTTTCACAGCCCTCTTTTTGACTCGTGTAGTATACAGGTCCTCAATGGAAGGCAAGTTGGTAGCAATTGTTTTTTCTGCAGTTCTAATTATTCTCTGAAGTGTGTGTCTTTCTTGTTGGGTTGCAGAACCAAACCAGACAGTTATAGAGGTGCAGATAACAGACTCAATAATTTCTCTGTAGAACTGGATCAGCAGCTCCTTGGGCAGTTTGAGCTTTCTGAGTAAGGGCTTCAGATGTGGGTGTGTCAAGTGAGGGTCTTGTGATGGATCAGCTGTGAGTCATCAGTGAGTCTTGTGATGGGTCTTGTGCTAAGGAGATTACATCAGGTCGAGGTCATTGGAAGATGAACTGTGTGGGGTTGGGGGTTGGGTAGGTTGGTTGAGGGTCAGTGCATCCTCCAGACTCCACTACTTAGCCAGATAACAAAACATTCAGACACCAACCCACAAGCCCAAAGAACGAACCTATACCTGAGCTACAGATATTTGCCATTATTGCAAAGAAAAAGATATTTGAGAAATTAAAAATACAGCAGTAGGGTTATCCCGGGGAAATGCAGGATTTACATCTTCATAATTTCTAATGTAACCATCTGTGGTTCTGCAACATCAACTAGCAAGTACATATTTTAGAACATTTCTTTTGGGGTGTAGGCTCCTGTTGAGATCCTTTACAAGAATGTAGAATATCTTTAGTTCATTGTATTATTACAGAACCCCAGCAGCAATAAAATAGTACTTGAACAATGAAGATATTCAGAAATTAGGTCACCTGGATTTAAAGTGGTACAGGTAGTCCTTGACTTATGATTGGCCGCTTAGTGACTGTTTGATATTACAACTGACCAGAAAGAGGGGACCTACAACCAGTATTTGAAATTACAATAATCAGGCTCCCTCCGCCATCACATGACCAAACTTCAGGCACTTGGCAACACGGCTGTCTTGATAGCCATTTGCAGCCATCCTCCAGTCATTCTACAACAATTTTGCAGATAACTGGCAAAGTGGTGAGTTGCTCCCGGTTCAGTCCGGTTCTTGCGAACCGGTAGTAAAAGTGGCGGGAGGCTCCGCCCACCTGCCCAAACATCATAATGGACAATCTCCACATGCACAGAAACTTCCATTGCGAACTGGTAGTAAAGATAAGTAGAACCTATCCCTGAACTGGCACTTACCAGGAGTGTCAAACTCACATCGTCACATCATCATCATGTGACATATCACGACTTTTCTCCCCTTTGCTAAACCAGGGGTGGGCATTGCCAGCACGTGACACATCCGGCCTGTGGGCCAGAAGTTTGACACCCCTGCTTTAGTCTTTGGCAAAACTGAGCCCATAGAGTTGGTTTAACAACTGCCAAAAATGTTGTAAAATCAGTCACATGACAGACTCTTTTTATGACCTTTTCCACATATAATGGTTTACAGTTGTATATATGTTGTATGGCGAAGTCTACCTGTGTTTACAAGTGTTCCATAAAGCAACAAGTTTGAGGGTGGGTGGGTTTTTGTTTTGTTTTGTTTTGTTTTGTTTTGAAAAAATAGATTAGCATTTACCATTTCCCTAATTGTAGTCCTTAACATAACATAACATAACATAACATCAGAGTTGGAAGGGACCTTGGAGGCCTTCTAGCCCAACCCCCTGCCCAGGCAGGAAACCCTACACCATCTCAGTCAGATGGTTATCCAACATTTTTTAAAAAATTTCCAGTGTTGGAGCATTCACAACTTCTGAAGGCAAGTCGTTCCACTTATTAATTGTTCTAACTGTCAGGAAATTTCTCCTTAGTTCTAAGTTGCTTCTTTCTTTGATCAGTTTCCACCCATTGCTTCTTCTTCTACCCTCAGGTGCTTTGGAGAACAGCCCAACTCCCTCTTCTTTGTGGCAGCCCCTGAGATATTGGAACATAGCTATCATGTCTCCCCTAGTCCTTCTTTTTGTTAAACTAGACATGCCCAGTTCCTGCAACCGTTCTTCATATGTTTTATCCTCCAGTCCCCTAATCGTCTTTGTTGCTCTTCTCTGCACTCTTTCTAGAGTCTCAACATCTTTTTTACATCGTGGCGACCAAAACTGGATGCAATATTCCAAGTGTGGTCTTACCAAGGCATTATAAAGTGGTACTAGCACTTCACCTTTCTGCTCCAGCTGTATATTATAAAACTGAACCACTTTCTGGTAGCTCTTTCCCACTAGACTGTCATCTGCTGAACTCCAAAGTCAAATAAGGACTACGTAGAATTTCTCTGGTTGCAGTTTAATTCCTTACTATTGTAGAAATTTAGGAACATTGATAGAAATGTGGGCAGTTAAAAATTTTCATGCTTTCGGGTTCATTACATCACATAACAAATTCCATAAAACTCAATAAAAATGATAAAATGGAACATTAATTATTGTACAATTGTTAGGGCAGCTGTTGAAAAAGCAGAAAAGGAAACCAGTGGATGGCTGAGCATACAGAGAGATTGTATGCCAACCAGATTTTTTTTTTTATTCCTGCATTTGTTTCTTCCCTCCTGAATTTATGTTCCCTTATGTAGCCATTGCCTCCAAAGTTGGCCTCTCTTGGAGAGAGGCATAGACTGGCAGGAATTGTGGGGGAAGAATTTAGCCAATGGTAGAAAAGGAAAAAGATGAGGGTAAAGGATTGTTCTTCAAGCATTTGGGTTGGTTTCTGAACATTTTGTTACAGGCTAGGTAACATATTCAGCAGAGTTTAGGAGATGTCAGTGTTCTGTTTATAAGAATAGAATAGAATAGAATAGAATAGAATAGAATAGAATAGAATAGAATAGAATAGAATAGAATAGAATAGAATAGAATAGAATTTTATTGGCCAAGCGTGATTGGACACACAAGGAATTTGTCTTGGTGCATATGCTCTCAGTGTACATAAAAGAAAAGATACCTTCATCAAGGTACAACACTTACAACACTTAATGATAGTCATTGTGTATAAATTTAACACTTAATGCTAGTCATAGACTACAAATAAGCAATCAGGAAACAATCAATATCAGTATAAATCATAAGGATACAAGCAACAAAGTTACAGTCATAAGTGGAAGGAGATGGGTGATGGGAATGATGAGAAGATTAATAGTAGTGCAGATTTAGTAAATAGTTTGACAGTGTTGAGGGAATTATTTGTTTAGCAAAGTGATGGCCTTCGGGAAAAAACTGTTCTTGTGTCTAGTTGTCTTGGTGTACAGTGCTCTATAGTGTCATTTTGAGGGTAGGAGTTGAAACAGTTTGTGTCCAGGATGCGAGGGATCTGTAAATGTTTTCACAGCCCTCTTTTTGACTCGTGTAGTATACAGGCCCTCAATGGAAGGCAGGTTGGTAGCAATAGTCTTCATCCATTTGTACATTATATACAAAGTCAACTTATTGCCCCCGACAATCTGGGTCCTCATTTTACCTACCTTATAAAGGATGGAAGGCTGAGTCAACCTTGGGCCTGGTGGGACTTGAACAGACAGATTTAGTCGGCTGAGCCACCAGAGGCCCTAATCCATTTTCTAATCCATTCACAGAATTGAATGGATGAATTCTCTAATCCATTCACAGAATTCTCATTAGGGTCAATGAATATTTTTTAAAGGAGAAGATAAAGTATTAGATTGCTACACGGTTGGGAAAACATGCATATTTTGTTCACCAGAGAAAAGAAATTGCACTTACAATAATTACCACATCAGTAATTTGTTATACCTGAAACCTGATTCATAAATGCAAATTAATAAGGACTATCATTTCATGTGATAATTTCATGACTCATGGCTTTCCTTTTTCAGATCTTTCCATTCAGTAATATATTGAAAGTGAGATGAGCTGGTAAGAACACTGTATTGTTTCTCCCACGATAACTATCACTTTATTATTATGTGCCATCAAGTTGGTCTTAATTTTTAGTGATCACATAGAGCAGGGGTCTCCAACCTTGGTCCCTTTAAGACTTGTGGACTTCAACTCCCAGATGTTGTTAATGCTTGGAATGCACTACCTGACTCTGTGGTCTCTTCCCAAAATCCCCAAAGCTTCAACCAAAAACTGCCTACTATTGACCTCACCCCATTCCTAAGAGGTCTGTAAGGGGCGTGCATAATAGCGCAAGCGTGCCTACCATTCCTGTCCTATTGTTTCCTTTTGTTATATTCAATTAATATAGTTATTACATACTCATACTTATATATATGCTTATAAATTGTATAGTTATTTCATGCTTATGCTTATATATATACTGTGTGACAAAAATAAACAAATAAATAAAAAATATTGGCTGTTGTCAGACTCCCATGGGGCCATGTAGGGGTTATGTAGAGGTCATAGTTGGCTCTATAGGCAAAGTACGAATCCTAGGAGTTTGTCTGAGCTCTCAGGTTTGGTTGAAGTTTGGACTGCTCTGAGATGATGCAATGACTGTAATACCCTTAGGAGATTTTCTCTGTGTCTTCTGCTAAATGGTAGTGGGTTGATCCTGTTATGTTCTGAATGATCATGTCCTGTTCTTCTTAATCCCATCATCCTGAGGCTGAAGGTCTTTTGTTTTGTAGATAGGTTACCCAGTCTTTCTTAATGGGCACATAATATGTGATGGGTGGGGGAGGGCTATTAAGAGTGAGTCTATTTCCTAACTCTAAAAAACATGTTTCTCCATTTCTCATTTAGGGAAATATAATATAATATAATATAAATATTCTGCCTTTTTAATATTACTCAAAATATTTCATTCTTCTAGGGGAGAGGGTGGCTTCCCACAGTCATGTGGCCACCATGGCTATAAGCCAAAGGATCACAGAATGCTGTTACCTTCTCACTGAAGTGGTACCTATTTATCTACTTTCATTTACATGCTTTTGAACTTCTAGGTGGGCAGAAGTTGGAGTAAAGAACAGGAGCTCACCCTGTCATGTGGCACTTGGGTCTTGAACCTTGTTTGTCAGCTTTCCAGATGACTAGTTCAGCATCTTTAATGGCTGAACCTGAAACCATCCCGCAAGGTATGCGCGGCCCCGCTGGCCTTTGCGCGTGCGGGAGCACCTATACCCAGAAGAGCGGCAGTCCGTTTAGCATGCATGAGCTGGCACCCAAACACCCAGATACCAGCATGGACATGTGCCTGATAAACAGTTGGACATCGTGCATGCTCAGAACGTCAACCCAAAAGTTTGGGTGCTGGCCTGCGCATGCGTGATGGAACACCGCTCTTCTGGATTCTGCCGCTCCCATGCGTGCAATGGCCAGCTGACCGGCGCATGTGTGATCACAGGAAAGCAGAATAGGAGCCAGTGAAGCCGTGCATTCTTCATGGGATGGTTTCGCGTGCCGCTTCTGGCCATAGGTTCGCCGACAATGACCTAGCAGATATTGTAATAACATTTTCCTACACCTCTAGATTTTTTTAAAAAAAATCTTCTGTAAGAACCTTGTTAGCATTTTTATGTGAGGAGAAAAATGGAAACAGCTGGTTCTTTTCTCTGCTTCAAGATAAATCCATGAAAAAATGATAATTGCATATTTTAAATCCCCCATTCCAAAGTAATGACTATGCACATGCCAGCAATATTGGTAGAAGACCACATCAGTTCTATACCAGACTACCTTATATTTAATTTCTTACCTGGTGGGCAGCTTCCTGGTTTTACAGATACACTTTTGTACATACTCAACTTTTTATAGGCGAGGAATCAACTCTAAATAAGTGATTCAGTAAAACAGCACAGAATGAACCAAGGTAGTTTTTCCCAACTGCATGGCAAAAATGAGATTGCAACTTAACCTCTGAACACAAGAATTAGCATTGATTTTCTGTCATCATTGGATGGCAAGAGAACTTGGCAGGAGAGAAAATTTGGCTGGCTCATTTGGATCCAAGGGAAAGTTAGAATTTATTCACTTGTAGATATGTCGGGATTCTAGGCTAATCTCTCATTTCACTCCACCTCCAGGTTCTGCCATTCCTTCTCCTACATCAGTGTTTGAATGTACCAAAAAGAAAAACTTTAATTAAAAGTGGTAATGTTCAAACTATGGGCAACTAAGCTATTTGACTTGGCTTATATATACATAAGAATAAGATGGCAGAACCTTTAGGTGATTGAATAACTACCAACTTTAGTCTGTAATTATTTAGGTCATATTTTTGAATACTCTGAAAGTTAAACATATAAGACGCTCCTGTTACATCGGTCAGAAATCTGTTGTGGTTGCAAGTATCCAGTGTCTCAACTTCAGAATATGGGAGCTCTCATGTTCGTTCGTTCGTTCGTTCGTTCGTTCGTTCGTTCGTTCGTTCGTTCATTCATTCATTCATTCATTCATTCATTCATATTCTATGCTTCCCATCTCACTCTGCAAAGTGATTCAGGACAGCTTAGAATGAAATGATGTATCCTAACATGACCACGGAAGCATCTGTTAAGTGGCCTAGTGGTTCATGCATGGATGTAAACAACAAATACAATCAAACAGCAAACTACCCCAAAATTCTCTATTCCAAGATATTTTATTTTCTTTCCCAGAGTTACTCCTGATCACCAATGTCTTCTTCAATATTATTCTTGTTACATACATTAGTTAGCACTTATATCACCTTCTGAGTCCCTTGACCTAGTTACAAGGAAAATACAATTCCAACAATTTACCTATTTGTATAAAATGCTGGAAGGGTACGTTTGGAATTTAGGATGTAGTATCTGGTCATTCGTGTGATGGAATCTAGGAATTAATAAGCAATAAGTGAGTCACTAAATCTAATAAAAGATCAAGGTTGACTCAGCCTTCTAGCCTTCCAAGGTGAGTAAAAGGACCCAGATTGTTGGGGAAATATGTTCTGTAAACCCCTTAGAGAGCACTGTGAAGCGGTATATAACTCTGAAGGCTATAGCTACTGTGCAATCTGAGCACCAAATAGGTACCGTTCGAAAGAGATAAAAGAGTGGATGTGGCAGAGCAATCAAAACCACATGCACAGGTATGCATAATTAATGCCTATATTAAAGGAGCCTCAATCATGTCATTACAATTGCCATCTTGACATTTTGGAACCCTGCCCTGCTGATGCTGCCGAGGCCTCCTTTTTCAATACATTAAGCATTTGCTTAGTGACACATGGATGAAATTTCGAGTTGAAAATCCTACATACTTGGTTTAAGAAGCATTGAAAGGATTATAATATAAAATTGGAATAGGCTATAGCTGGCAGTGGGACAGGTAGGACTCAAACAAAATGACTTTGTTTTTTTAAAAATTCTCAGCTGCAAGATGCTAACACTCCAGAGAAACAGAGTATCTCGAGGAATGCTAATTTATTTTAAAGGCTCAAAACAAGCTACGGAAGCAAAAGACTGTAATTTCAAGCAGCATAAAGTATACACAACTGAAGTAAAGAATATTCTAAATCAAAACTCAGTGATCTAATGTTGCCTTTATTATCACACAATCATGCAACAATACCAAAATACGTTAGGGTTGGTACAGTTATTACACAAAGGTTAAAGGTCAAATATAAAGGTTTCCCCTGTCCAATTGTGTCTGACTCTAGGGGGCAGTGCTCGTCCATTTCTTAGCTGAAGGAACCAGTGTTGTCCATAGACATTTCCATGGTCATTTGGTCATCATGACTATACACCAAAGTGCATGGAATGCTGTTACCTTCCCACCAAAGTGGCCTATTTATCTACTTGCATTTGCATACCCCAGGAGCTGGGGCAAATAATGGGAGCTCACCCCATCATGTAGCACTCGGGTCTCAAACCTGAGCTGTCAGCTTTCCAGATGACATGCTCAGTGTTTTTAACCGCTGAGCCATCATGCCCCTTTACAAAGGGGTAACATTTACTTAAACTGGAAACAGATTCAGATAAGAGATTCAAATGTTATCAATACACGACCAAACCCAGAACTATATCAAATCTTATTTTTTTTTATTTATACTCTTATATATTCTTGCCTAAGAGTCAGGGGTGGGATTCTACCGGTTCAGATGGGTTCAGGCGAACCAGTAGCTCCGACGATTAGCTGGGCCCACCTGCCCTTGCGCTTTACTTACCTTTATCTTCACAGCTGATTATCGTGGCAGAGTGGATTGCCACACCTGAGCTGTTTTAACTCCCTAGCACCAACATGGAAAATGATTTTTCATCGAACTGTACACATGTGTGCATAGCACAACTTTGTGCATGCGTGCGCAAAGCGCGCAATCACCGAACCAGTTGTTAAACTAGAAGGATCCCACCACTGCTAAGAGTATATTTATTATTACATTTCTACACCACTCAGCTTACCTAAGTGACACTTGGATGGCTGCTTTTTTTAAAAATGTCTTTTGCTGAGAATTTGGTAGGCAAAATAAGTACTTGGTGATAGTGAAGTGTGTAGATACTGCGTGGATTTTCCAGCCACTCTTAAGCAATCTTAATGAAGAGGGCTAACACATTTCTAATACAGCTTCCTTTGAGAGGTTCAGAGTGTTCATTAACAAATCCTAGCATGTGCTCAAACAGCTGGAAAATACCATGGCAAGAATTCAGAAGTTCCATAGACGATGAAGCTTCCTTCTTAAATTGAGACATGTGGAGCAAACATTTATCTAGGGACATTGAGTTTGAAACATTGATTGAAGCTGGTGCCAGGCAGAAATATTCTCTGGTGCTTTTTAAAAAATCTGATTCTCATTTGCTTTGATGAAGTTGCTTTGGAAATTCCTTCAAAGAAGAATCAAATTTTAGAGAAAATCTTAAGGGCCGAGGGTGGTATTCCTGCATTGATTTAATTCTAGGGTGACCAAGGGCTAGATATGAGCATTTTGTTTGTCCATTAGTTTGAATTTCTTCTGCTTCGCGTGCATCTTTTAAATTGTAGTCTAGTGCAAAACATAAATGGAAGATCTTGCATATATAAAGGCGAAGCTGAAGGAAATATAAAAATGCTGAATCTGAAGATGTCATCATTAACTCAAAAACTATACCCACATTCAAAAAGGAAACAACATCAGGCAAAACAAAACATGAGAGAGATTTTTTTCCCCGTCTCATGGAGTTTGAATACTTCTTTTGTTTGTTCACTTCTAAGAGGGAATAGGAAAAACTGGGTCATAACTGGAAAAGTAAGTGAAGATAAAATGTCAGACAAACAAATTTGCACATTTAAAATAACTGAATTTTCAATTCTGAATTTTTTGTTTTAAAAAAAGATTTAAATAGTGTCCAGAATAGATTATCTTAATCTAGAATTAGATGCATAATAAAAATAACGAGAAATGTTCAGATTAACTTTCTACTGCAATTTAGACGTTCCACAATATTTAGTATTATCATTAATCAGATTGGTCTAGTAGTTAAGGTTAAAAAGTGGGAGACTGGGAGTTTTTTATTTATTTATTTTATTTTTGTCGAGTACATATTAGATAATATATGTAAGTATAAGCATGAATTGAATACATAAAATGAATACAATTAAAGGGAATATTAGGACAGGAACGGTAGGAACGTTGGTGCTCTTATGCACGCTCCTTACAGACCTATTAGGAATGGGGTGAGGTCAACAGTAGACAGTGTTAGGTTAAAGTTTTGGGGGTTTAAGGGATGAGACCACAGAGTCTGGTAGTGCATTCCAGGCATTAACAACTCTGTTACTGAAGTCACATTTTCTGCAATCGAGTTTGAAGCGGTTCACTTTAAGTTTGAATCTATTGTGTGCTCGTGTATTGTTGTGGTTGAAGCTGAAGTAGTCATTGACAGGTAGGACATTGTAGCAGAAGATTTTATGAGCTACCATCTCTGTCCTAATGTTCCCTTTTATTCGTAACCATTTCATGTATTCATAATCATGTTTATACTTGTATGTTATCTAATACATGATGAAAATAAATAAATAAAATAAAAATAAATAAAAAACCTAGAACCAAGGACAATTAATCAGACAGAACAATTTTTATTTATTTATTTATTTATTATATTTGTATACCGCCCTTCTCCTGAAGGACTCAGGGCGGTTCACAGCCAATAAAAACACAGTACATACAATACAAATTAAAAAAAACTATATAAAAAACTGATTCAATAACGGCCTAAAAATTTAAATACAATTTAAAACCCCGTTTAAAACCCTAATTAAAACCCTAAAATTAAAACTATGTTCAAGCTAGTCCTGCACGTCGAAACAACAGCGTCTTCAGCTCGCGGCAAAAAGTCCGGAGGTCGGGGAGTTGACGAAGCCCCGGAGGCAGCTCATTCCAGAGGGCGGGAGCCCCCACAGAGAAGGCCCTCCCCCTGGAGGTCACCAGCCAACATTGTTTGGCTGACGGTATCCGGAGGAGGCCCTCTCTGTGAGAGCGCACTGGTCGGTGTGAGGCTATTGGTGGCAGTAGGCGGTCCCGTAAATACCCGGGTCCTAAGCCATGGAGCGCTTTGAAGGTGATAACAAGCACCTTGAATTGGACCCAGAAGATCACTGGGAGCCAGTGCAGACTGCGCAGGAGAGGTGTCACACGGGAGCCACGAGGTGCTCCCTCTATCACCCGCGCAGCCGCATTCTGGACCAGTTGAAGCCTCGGGGTCCCCTTCAAGGGGAGCCCTATGTAGAGAGTGTTGCAGTAGTCCAGGTGGGATGTAACAAGGGCATGGGTGACTGTGCATAAGGAAGCCCGATCCAGAAAGGGGCGCAACTGGTGTATCAGGCGAACCTGATAAAAAGCCCCCCTGGCGACGGCCGTCATATGTTTTTCTAAAGACAGCCATGCATCCAGGAGGATGCCCAGATTGCGCGCCCTTTCCGTGGGAGCCAATGACTCGCCCCCAACGGTCAGCGATGGAACTAGCTGACTGTATCGGGCTGCCGGCATCCACAGCCACTCAGTCTTGGTGGGATTGAGTCTGAGTCTGTTTCTCCCTATCCAGGTCCGTACAGCTTCCAGGGAATGGCCCAAGCTCCATCTGGAACCTCTCAGGGTCCATCAGGCACCTGGGACGGAACCAACGAGTCGGTTCCGTCTCCCTGTGGCGGGGATCGGCAGTTTGAAAGTCCAGCTGAAGGAGCGAATGATCTGACCATGACAAGGGTCTGATAACTAACTCCCCTAACTCCAGATCATTCAACCACTTGCCAGAGACAAAAATCAAGTCCAGAGTGTTTCCCCTGATGTGAGTGGGACCGTCAACTAACTGGGTCAGGTCCAAGGCCGTCATGGAGGCCATGAACTCCCGAGCTGATGTGGATGCTACCCCCGCCGACGGTAGATTGAAGTCCCCCATGACCATAAGTCTGGGGGTCTCCACCACCGTCCCAGCGATCACATCCAGCAGCTCGGGGAGGGCTTCTGTCACGCAGCAAGGAGCCAGGTACGTGATCAGTAAACCCACCTGCATCCCCCAGCCCCACTTCACAAGGAGGGACTCGCATCTGGCTATCTGTGGCACAGTGGTCTCCCTCAGTTCTAGACTCTCGTTGATAACAACCGCCACCCCCCCGCCCCTGCCCTGGGCACTCGCCTGATGGAATGCACGGAAACCCAGTGGACACATTTCTACCAGGGGAAACCCCCCTTCCGTGCCCAACCAGGTCTCCGAAATGCCAATCAGGTCCATGCCCCCCTCCTGTATAAGATCAGAGATGAGGGGGGCTTTATTTACAACAGACCTGGTATTGCATAACATCAGACGAAGGTCCAGCCTCTGGGGATTTAGGCCACTCGGGAAACGGGAAACTGCCGGGGGACCGGAGTGCGCAATCGCTCGTAAATAGCCAGTGCGCACTCCCCGAACCTGATATGGGCCCCCGCGTCCGCCATACCTGCCCCTCCCCCCTACCGTGCAAATAAGACCGCCCTCGTAACCTTGAGCTCTAGCCTCCTCTTCCACCTCCGAATCGATGATGTTTATGCCGCGAGCTGGCACAGGATTTAGCAATGGTGCCAATAGGCCTCCCCCTAAACCTATCTTCGCCATCCCACCCCTCCCCCTAAAATTATTTAAAAATTTACTAAAACATGAAGTTAAAAAGCCCCTAAGCCTCCTCTTTGAAGCGTGCCACCTCTCGGGATTCCAAAATCTGTCATCAAGGTGGGCCCTCGATAGAGTGGAGGGCCATGTCTGTGAGAGGGGGGAAACTCGCAGGTCAAGAAGCTGCAATCCCGAGTACATTTCAGAGTTTATAGAGGACGGCAGATGGTAAAAATCTTGATCTGGCCAGTCAGATGGTCACAGCCAACGTTCCGGACAGTAAATGGGGTTCAAAATTCTTTCAGGCAAAGCGATGTCATTAGATGAAAATATTGACGCAGGATGATAGGCCCTGTTGCCGCCGTCATCGCAAAACAACGTCAACCGCTATCCAGGCCCCCTTCCACAACGTCACCATCGTCTTTACCCGGTTCGGTCAGTCAGTCAAACCCTGGGTTGATCCCATGGAGAAGAGGTGACCAATGCCACCACCCAAAAGGACAACGACCGCAGCTGCTGCCACCGCCACCATAAAAGGCGCCACTGTCATCGCCGCCGACGTCTCCACCTCAGTGGTAGCGGCAGTCACAAAAACTCCAGGGGAACTCCCAGTGGTCCCAAGGATCCCTGGGGAAGGGGGTGGCATCAGCATCGCCGCCATCGCTGTCGTCGACGTCGCCACCGCTGCCATAAAGGCCTCGCCGTCACTGTCAACAGGCACCTCTGAAGCGGCCGATAGACAACCACCCCTCACGGGGGGGGGGGGGCCAACCCCGCCGCTGCCCCAGATTGAGCAAGCAAAGCCAGCGCCAGAGCTCAATCAACCTTACCCCAGCTGGCCAGTTCTCCTCGGCCAAAGATGGTCTCTGTGGGGAAGGGAAATTCGACCAGACGACATCCACCTCATAGAAATGCCAATGCCGCTGCCGTTGCCGATGGAAAGCAGCTAAAGACGCTGACCGATGCATGCGAGGAGCTCCATCCACTTTAGCCAGCTATTTTCCTCAGGGGCCAAAAGCCCCTTCTTCGGCTGAAGGTGGTCTCCATAGGAAGGGAAGGGAAGGGAAGCTCCCCCAGCGGCGCCAACATCAAAGGAAGCACCACCGCCACTGCAGATGATAATCAGCTGAACGCCGCCCGCCCCCCAAACTGTCAGCAAAAGCCGGCGAGGAGCTCTACCCACCCCCCGCTGGCCAGTTCTTCTCGGGGGCCTGAAGACCCCCTCTTTGGCTGGGATGGTTTCCATAGAGAGAAGAGAAGCTCCACCGACAAAGCCAGCTTCAAAAATGCTGCTGCTGCCACCACCGGAAAAGGAACAGCCGAAATGCTGTTGCCGACCGCCCCTAAACCGCCAGGGCCGAACAGACCTCGCCCCAGCCAGCCACGTTCTTTCCGGGGGTCGGAAACTCCCTCATCCGGCTGGCAGAATGATCCTCTGTCCTGAATGGGGGGATAACATCAAAATATCCCCCCAGCTGCCCGGGACTGGCCAGGAAGAATGCCAGCCCCCCGCCGATGTATCTAACGCGCCGCCATCTTGCGCATGCTCAGAATTAATCAGTGGAACAACTCAGCTCCAGAAGTTGTGGGTGTTCTAACACTGGAAGTTTTAAAGAAGAGATTGGACAACCATTTGTTTGAAATGATATAGGATTTCCTGCTTGAGCAGGGACGAGAAGACCTCCAAGGTCCTTCCAAGTATTTGCAAGATAAGAAGCAGTGGGAGAAAACTACAGAGAAAATTGCAGTGGGCTAGGCACTAATAGAGATATTGCAACATAAAGAGTTGTTCAACAATGAAACATATTACTATAGAGATTGCAGGACTCTCCTTCACTAAAGGCATTTAAACTGGAGGTGGGGTGAGGATGTCCAGCATTGGCAACTTGAAGACCTGTAGATTTCAACTCCCAGAATTCTCCAGTCAGTCATGCTTACAAATGCTCTGTGTCCTCAGTTGCAGATACCATATTGTGTAGCAGCTGGGCAATTACTTGATTAAACTAATTGACATCCATATATTTCATCTTCTTTACCTCTTTTCCAAAAGTTGTTAAAAGCCAAATTTCCCAGCCTCCTGACAGCCATAGAATCAATATTCTATTCCTCCAGTTTAGAATAGAATAGAATAGAATTTTTTATTGGCCGTGCGATTGGACACACAAGGAATTTGTCTTGGTGCGTATGCTCTCAGTGTACATAAAAGAAAAGATACCTTCATCAAGGTACAACATTTACAACACAAATGATGGTCAATATATCAATATAAATCATAAGGATTACCAGCAACAAAGTTACAGTCATACAGTCATAAGTGGAAAGAGATTGGTGATGGGAACGATGAGAAGATTAATAGTAGTGCAGATTTAGTAAATAGTTTGACAGTGTTGAGGGAATTATTTGTTTAGCAGAGTGATGGCCTTCGGGAAAAAACTGTTCTTGTGTCTAGTTGTTCTGGTGTGCAGTGCTCTATAGCGTCGTTTTGAGGGTAGGAGTTGAAACAGTTTATGTCCTGGATGTGAGGGATCTGTAAATATTTTCATGGCCCTCTTCTTGATTCATGCAGTATACAGGTCCTCAATGGAAGGCAGGTTGGTAGCAATTATTTTTTCTGCAGTTCTAATTATCCTCTGAAGTCTGTGTCTTTCTTGTTGGGTTGCAGAACCAAACCAGACAGTTATAGAGGTACAAATGACAGACTCAATAATTCCTCTATAGAACTGAATCAGCAACTCCTTGGGCAGTTTGAGCTTACTGAGTTGGCGCAGAAAGAACATTCTTTGTTGTCCTTTTTTGATGATGTTTTTGATGTTAGCTGTCCATTTTAGATCTTGCGATATGATAGAACCTAGAGATTTAAAGGTTTCTACTGTTGATACTGTGTTGTCTAGTATTGTGAGAGTATTGTTTGTTTGCAAGCACAGAATGGTGAAAACTTCTATCATTAGATTGCCTTGCCCTTAGCAAATTCTGTACTTCTGCTTTGCAACTTTGCTGTCTTCTAGTTGCTTCAACAACTCAGAAATGAGTACATGGATTCCCAATGCATCAGGTTTCTCCTGTGCACTGCACCTCCTCCATAATCCGTGTCAAAAGGAGACAGTTGCCTTCTGAGAAAAACATCACAAGATTTGTAATTCATCATCTCCTCCTCTGAGTTTTTCACTGTTGGAAAACAGAATGTTAGCTACAATGGAAAATTACACCATAGAATCATTCTTCATACCATGGATTCAAAAGGACATTTGTAATTACTTTTATTGCTGATGGTAACCCAAGGAATACAACAGCAATAATAATCATTTCCTTAGCATATTGATGGTAGCTCTGGTTAAGGCACTCGCTGCCCTTTAAGTATGTGTTTGTGTGTGTGTTTATGCACTCATTTACACTGAAATGTTTACTAATTGAGAAACTATGTTTCTAGCTTTCTTTGCTTACATTTATTTTAATTCAAGGTTAGCTGTGATTTGGTTCCACTGAAAGTTGTAATTAATCTCTACCTTATGACAAGCAACAAGATATATCTATCTACTCATAACCTACCTATGTTACTCACATTTCTTCAATTGCAATTTCTGTTTATAAAATCAGGTTGAATCACAGCACATCCATAATTATGTAAAAAAAAAAAGAAGAAGAGAAAAAAGGAAATTATTATTACTAGATTAGCAATAGCAATAGCACTTAGATTTATATGCCACTTCACAGGGTTTTCCAGCCCTCTCTAAGCAGTTTACAGAGTCAGCATATGGCCCCCAACATTTTTGGTCCTCATTTGACCGACCTCGGAAGGATCCTTGAGCCTGGTGAGATTCTAACTGCCAAATTGCAGTCAGCTGGCAGTCAGCAGAAATAGCCTGCAGTACTGCACTCTAACCACTGTGCCATTTATACCGTGGTTACCATATTATCATTAACCAAAACTCTTCACCAAAACTCAGATGTGCCAGAATTAAACTTACATCACAGATGTTTAATCAAGAAGAGAAGTGGCATATTAGAACTATTCTAACTTCTACAAATGTTTATATTCATAAAGTGACATGATGAGAAATATCGGCTAGGTGTTTCATGGTCAGTAAATATTGAAGCTTTTTTCTATGAATTATAATTTTATCAGTGTTCTCCCTCAATTTTATCTGTTACTTTTTACCCTTGAGCTACAGAACGTCTTCATATATCAAGCTGCCAATGAAGCTTTAGAGATGAACTTTCATCCTTAGAGGAGAAAAATACAATGGACTAGAATATTAACAATAGAAGTTCCTCTAGCAATGGAAACTTTAAGGGACAAAAGGTACAAAGCACACAGAGTGGGTATCTTTAGAGTACATGACTATTGAAAAAGGTGGCAGCTTGGAGCCACCATTTCTGGTCCTGGAAATGACACTTGTTCTAATGGTCCCGGACTTCAAGCAGGTTTTGTCCTGCTGAATCAGTCCATTTTCTTTCCCAGTAGAAAGCAAAACCAAACATCCTAAGTAAATTAAAATAATTGTTAATACAAGTATCACAGCATGAAGTAAGCTTTATTCACACAGTTGGGGTTGTTTCATACTTGAGTATTTGTCACAATTATGCACACGTGTGAATGGGACAACCCAGGACACCATCTTTTATTTTGCTTTAAATACCTCAGAATAATTACTGTGTTTCCCCAAAAATAAGACATCCCCTGATAATAAGCCCAATTGGGCTTTTGAGTGCATGTGCTAAAATAAGTCCCCCCCCAAAATAAGCCCCCCCAAAATATTTAAATGCATGCGCAGCTGGTCCCCGCCATTTCCTCTGGTTAGGGTTAGGGAGACAGAGCTGGAAATCAGGTAAGACGGCAAGAGGAGCCCCATCTTGCTCCACGTGCCCCAAAATAGTAAGATCTCCCTGAAAATAAGACCAAGCACTTATTTCAGGGTTCAAAAAATATGAGACAGAGTTTTATTTTCGGGGAAACACGGTAGATTTAAGTTACGTTCGGCCTTATGCTCTATTGTCAGGTATCAAGCACATCATAATTAATAAATCAGAGAGGAAAAAATAATGTACAATTCAGATGAGCCAAAAAGTCCAACTGTAGTAATAGTGTCAACTGAATAATGAGTCTGGCATTCCCAGGAAACTCTATAGTGCTCTTTGTGTTCTATTACTATTATTACTATTACTATACATTATTGTTTTTGCCATTACTATTGTATATGTAGAGCTGCTTGAATGACTACTACTCAGGCTTTCAGCTCTCTTACGAAGGGTGAGAATTGTCTGTTAGGGATGACAAAATGGTGACTCATGGGCTGGATGCATCATGTGCAGACTATGCCCACCCCAGCTCCATGGAAAGAAAAAAGTCACAATATGTCATGTGACAGCAATGTGACGTTACGAGTTTGATACCCGTGGTCTAGTTCAGGGTTCTTCAACCTTGGCAACTTTAAGACTTGTGGACTTCAACTCCCAGAGTTTAAGAGTTGGGTGTTGAAGTCGACAAGTCTTAAAATTGCCAAGGTTGGAGACCCCTGGTCTAGTTCCTTTGGGGGAAATGACAAGCATTAAAAAAAACCCTTAATTTTCCTCACTTCTTTGCACAGAAAATTGACATTGCTGCCCTGGTGAGTGAGTGAGAAGTATATAACAAAAATTATATAAATGTTTTATATAAAATAAAAGTATAATCCCCTTTGGCTCTTGCTTCTGAGCATTCGAAACATAAGGACGTACTCAGTGGTGGGATTCAGGCATTTCGCACCACTTCAGGAGAACCGGTTGTTAACTTTATGAGCAGTTTGGTGAACTGGTTGTTGGAAGAAATCATTAGGGCAGAGAACCGTTTGTTAAATTAATTGAATCCCACTGCTGGATGTACTCCACACAGATCAGATTTAACCATTCTACATCAGCCAAGAAACTGAATCAGCTCTGCTTAATTGTTTTGGTCTCAATCCTATTTACAATTTGGAAACCCAGATGAAACAGATGATGAAAAAGCTGCAGATCAATATTGCACTAATAAAGCTTTAGAAGTTGTGGGCAAGCTCGACTAAATCATAATGAGTTGGTGAAAAATAATTATTTTGCTACCGATCTAATTCACTTTTGAGGGGGTATCAGTGGCATTCAAAATGGATGCCTTGGCAAGCTTTTGATAACACCATTAGGAACATGATAGAGCTTAGATGTTTCCTTAGTGTTTTACTCATCATAAAAAATTGTCTATTATGTCCCCCCCCCATAAATTAGGAGAAAGGAAGATCAGGAAGGGCTCACTGGAATTATTGAGAGACTTTGGTTGGCAATAAATTAAATTTCATCCTTTAAAAGACATCCAAAGGGTGATTATGGTTTGATTCTTGCACTTTTGATATGCTATAGTAGTTAGGCACAACCAAATTCAAGTTCAGCTGTTGAAACACATGACTTTTGGCCAATTAGTGTACTTCAGTGTTTGTTTATTTATTTATTTAAACTGTCTCCAACAATTTGTCTGTGATGGAGACTTCCTTAATCCATTGTCTTCCAGATGTGTTGAACTGCATATTTTATAGTTCCACAATTGGGTTTTATAATTCAGGATGTAGTTCAACTTCCACATGAATAAACACTGGGAAAAATCTGATGAAAGTTGAGCACCCAGCTCCCATGATGCAACGTGGTGAAGAGATAGGTCTGAAAGGATCTGAATGCCATGTATCCAGGACAAAATGAAAACAAATAGACTTCAGAGTTTTGACAATCGATGGAAATATTTTTAAATATAATACAAGATGGGCATCTTAAACTTTTTGTATTAGACAGGAAGTCAGATTAAATAGAGGAAGGGAGGGGAGTTTTTCCACTTATAAAAACAAAACATGTCCTTGACTACCTCATTTTTCAATTTCTTTGTGTACTACAGATTCCTTTTACTGTATTTCATGTAAATCCACCAATTGTCACATTTTGCTGCCTTGCTTAAAGAGACAAAGAAGCCTTTGGTTCAGACTGCTTAAATTAACAAGTCATGCTGTCAATATTTATCTGGTTTATTTGTTTAAGAATAGATGCCCTAGATACAGGGCAGTATGCTTAGTTTTTTTTAGTTAGTTTACTTTATTGTTATTGCACCTCATGTAATGGAATTAAATGCCATCTTCAGTGTACATCATACATAAGAAAACTATAAAAATAAAACAAAATAAAATAAACAGTACTATTACAAAATAAAATATATAAATATTTTACTAGAACAATGTCCTACAAGTTTCTAATTTCTTTCTATCAGTATATACATATACATATATCCCAGTGATGAGACTCATTTCTGGGGGGAGGGGGAATGAGTCTCATCACTGGGATATATAGCATGTATAACTACTGTTACATAATTATTGATTTGAGGACAAATTTAAATCCTAGAGTTTGCAAATACTGATTTTCTTCATTATGAAGAGCTGTTCTACTATCTAGTATAAACTATTTTCAATAAAACTATTTTATTTATTTTATTTATTTATTTATTATTTAAATTTTTATACCGCCCTTCTCCCGAAGGACTCAGGGCGGTTTACAGGCAGATAAAATAAACAGTACTATTACAAAATAAATACAAATACAAAATAAAATATATAAATATTTTACTAGAACAATGTCCTACAAGTTTCTAATTTCTTTCTATCAGTATATACATATACATATATATACATATATATATATACATATACATTTTCTGGGAAGTCAGTTATAATGTGAAGAAAGCTTCAGGAAAAAAAGAAACATCACCTGGATGAAGTTATACCATTGTTACTGTAAAGGCTGTGGAAATGGCTTGCCAATAGATGTCAGCAGAGGGCTTAGCACATTCAGTTTTTTCATGCACACTTTTATGTGGCCAAAAAGGGAAGTGCAAATTAGAAAAGCAACAAAGATGATTATGGAACTGGAGGCTAAAGCATACAATGAACAGTTGCAGGAATTAGATACGTCCAGTCTAATGAAGAGGAGGACTAGGGGTGGCATGATAACAGTCTTCCAGTACTTGAGGAACTGTCACAGAGAAAAGGGGGTCAACCTATTCTCCAAAGCACCCCGTGGGCAGGGCAAGAAGTAATGAATGGAAGATCATCAGAGAGAGATCCAACCTAGAGTTAAGGAGAAATTTCCTGACAGAACAATTAATCAGTGGAATGGTTGTGGGCGCTCCATCGTTGGAGGTTTAAGAAGAGATTGGACAGCCACACGCAGAGCCCTCTCGGTGGGCACATGCGCCATCGGCAGCTGCTATCTGGGTTCTGTCATGTGCATGCACACTGGCCAGCTGGTTTTCGCATGAAGACCAGCTGGCCAGCATGCTTGCGTGTGACGGAACCGGAAGAGATCTGGCTGGTGTGCATATGTGCCAGACCAGCTACTCTTTTCCAAGTTCTGGTGCTCCAGTGTGTGTGTGTGTGTGCGCGCGTGCTCCAGTTTTGGCACTCAGTGTTGAAAAGGTTAACCATCACTGATATAGGGTCTCCTGCTTGTGCAGAGGGTTGGACGACTTCCTTGGAAGACTTCCAAGGTCCCTTTCAACTCTGTTATTCTGTATTCTATAATGCCCAGATTGAGGGGTAAACAAAGATAATCACAGTGTGCTATGAGGTCATGCTTAAGATTTGTTTCTTATCTAGCAGTCACATTTTTGTAGACTGAAAGTGCTTGGTATAACCCAGGGGTGTCAATTGCTTGGTATAATCATCACGGTGGTGTTACGTGATGTATTGGGACTTTTTTCCCCTTTGCTAAACCAGGTATGGGTGTGGTCAGTGCATGACGCATCTGGCTTGTGGGCTGGGAGCTTGACAGCCCTGGTGTAACCAGTTCCCATAACATGCAGTGGTGGGTTTCAGCAGGTCCTGACCAGTTCTGGAGAACCGGTAGTGGAAATTTTGAGTAGTTTGGAGAACCGGTAGTAAAAATTCTGACTGGCCCCGCCCCCATCTATTCTCTGCCTCCCAGCTGATCGGGAGGAAATGAGGATTTTGCAGTATCCTTCCCCTGCCACGCCCACCAAGCCACTCCCACCAAGCCATGCCACGCCCATTCTGCTACACCCACAGAACCAGTAGTAAAAATTTTTTTGAAACCCACCACTGACATGGTGCTTATATGAGAATACAAGCCAACCCAATTTACAATATAAAATCAGTGTTGCAGCCGCTTTGACTCAGAGAAGACAGAGACAGAGAAGACTGCACTAGAAAGCGGTTAGTTCTCAGCCTGAAAAAACTTGAATCTCTCGATCACTAGAGGCTGATTCTGCCGACAGTCACAAGGGGCAGCAGCCTATTCTCTCAGAGGATGAAGAATTAGAGCTGGAAAGACCATCCAACCCCAGAGAGTGCCATGTGCAATTGAGAATACCACACTCAGTGTGTCTCCTTGCATACCAAGAGTGTTCTCAACCTTGATTGGCTTCATCAGCATGGGCTTTAGTGACGAACAACTGGCTCCCTTTGTTAGGAGAATCTGCTCTACTTATTGGAACCAGTATCTGCTGCATGCTGAGCAATTGCCTGTATAAACCTGATACAAAAAAAAGATGGAGAGATTCGAGAAACACTGCAAAGAAGAGCAACAAAGATGACAAGGGGTTTGGGGGCTAAACCGTATGATGAATGGCTAAGAAAACTCAGTCGGCAGTTCGGCAGTTTGAATCCCTAGCACCAGGTAATGGAGTGAGCTCCCGTTATGTGTCCCAGCTTCTGCCAACCTAGCAGTTCGAAACCATGTAAAAATGCAAGTAGAAAAATAGGGACCACCTTGGTGGGAAGGTAACAGTGTTCGGTGCACGTTCGGCATTTAGTCATGCCAGCCACATGACCACAGAATTGTTATCAGACAGTGCTGGCTTTTCAGCTTAGAAATGGAGATGAGCACCTCCCTCTAGAATCGGGAACGAATAGCGCATATGTGTGAGGGGAACCTTTACCTTTATCTTTAGGCTCTCTTTGATCACTCATCCCCTGCTTACCTTCTCAGTAGATTACTGTAATAGGGGCTGCCCTTAAAGCAGGGGTCTCCAACCTTGGTAAATTTTAAGACTTGTGGCTTTGCTGGCTGAGGAATTCTGGGAGTTGAAGTCCACAAATGTTAAAGTTGCCAAGGAAAGAGTATCCAGAAGCTTCAGCTGATGGTATATTGTGATGCAGGAAATTATGTGGGCCCCTAGAGAGGACATACTACACTGTTATTCCATGAGCTGCCTTGGCTGAAAGTTTGCTTCCAGGTCTAATTCAAGGACCTGCCTTTTAACTTTTAAAGCTCTTCATGGCATGGGGCCATTGTATTTTAAGGACCACCTCTACCATCAGGTACCACAGAAGAGATATGTTTTGGGTTCCATCTGCAAAGTAGTTACATCTGCGGGACCTATGGGGGCAGGCCAGGGGTGAAATCCAGCAGGTTTTGACAGGTTCTGGAGAACCGGTAGCAGAAATTTTGAGCAGTTTGGAGAACTGGCCAATACCACCTCTGGCTGGCCCCACAGTGGGGTGGGAATGGAGATTTTGCAATATCCTTCCCCCAGGAGTTTATTTATTTATTTATTTATTTATTATTCGAATTTATATACCGCCCTATCTCCCAAAGGACTCAGGGCGGTTTACAGGCATATAAAACATCAATATCAATATACAAATTAAAATAATCCTTAAAAAACTTATTCTAGCTCAATTATTAAAAATAGAGATATAAATATCAAATATAAATATTAAAATCAATTTAAAACCCCTCTAAATTTAAAAATCTAAGCCAGTCCTGCACAGATGAATAAATGTGTCTTGAGCTCGCGACGGAAGGTTCGAAGGTCAGGAAGTTGACGGAGTCCTGGGGGGAGTTCGTTCCAGAGGGTGGGAGCCCCACAGAGAAGGCCCTTCCTGGGCGCCGCCAACCGACACTGGCTAGCTGACGGCACCCTGAGGAGTCCCTCTCTGTGAGAGGGCACGGGTCGGTGAGAGGTATCTGGTCGCAGTAGGCGGTCCCAGATAACCCGCCCTATGCCATGGAGCGCTTTAAAGGTGGTCACCAAAACCTTGAAGCGCACCCGAAGGCCACAGGTAGCCAGTGCAGCCTGCGCAGGATGGGTGTTATGCGGGAGCCACGAGGGCTCCTCTATCACCCGCGCAGCCGCATTCTGAACTAACTGCAGCCTCCGGATGCCCTTCAAGGAAGCCCCATGTAGAGAGCATTGCAGTAATCCAGGCGAGACGTCACAGGCGTGAGTGACCGTGCAAAGGGCCTCCCGGTCCAGAAAGGGCGCAACTGGCGCACCAGGCGAACCTGGTAGAACGCTCTCCTGGAGACGGCCGTCAAATGATCTTCTAGAGACAGCCGCTCATCCAGGAGGACGCTAAGTTGCGCACCCTCTCCATCGGGGCCAATGACTCGCCACCGATGGTCAGCCGCGGATTTAGCTGACTGTACCGGGATGCCGCATCCACAGCCACTCTGTCTTGGAGGGATTGAGCTTGAGCCTGTTTCTCCCCATCCAGACCAGACGGCCTCCAGGCACCGGGACAGCACTTGATAACCGTTGGGGTGGTCCGTGTGGAAAAGTACAGCTGGGTGTCATCCGCGTACAGCTGGTACCTCACACCGAACCCACTGATGATCTCACCCAGCGGCTTCATGTAGATGTTGAACAGAAGGGGCGAGAGGATTGATCCCTGCGGCACCCCACAAGTGAGGGGCCCGGGCCGACCTCTGCCCCCTGTCAACACCGACTGCGACGGTCGGAGAGATAGGAGGAGAACCACCGATAAACGGTGCCTCCCACTCCCAATCCTCCAACCGCGCAGCAGGATACCATGGTCGATGGTATCGAAAGCCGCTGAGAGGTCTAATAGGACCAGGGCAGAGGAACAACCCCTATCCCTGGCCCTCCAGAGATCATCCACCCACGCGACCAAAGCCGCCTCCGTTGTAACCGGCCGGAAACCGGACTGGAACGGGTCTAGATAGACAGTTTCATCCAGGTGTAAGGGAAACTGATATGCCACCATACTCTCAACAACCTTCGCCGAAGGTTGGAGACCGGACGATAATTACCTAAAACAGCCGGGTCCAGGGAAGGCTTCTTGAGGAGGGGCCTCACCACCGCCTCTTTCAAGGCGGCCGGAAAGACACCCTCCACCAAAGAAGCGCAATCGCCTGGAGCCAGCCTCGGGTCACCTCCTGCGTGGCCAGCACCAACCAGGAGGGCACGGGTCCAGTAAACATGTGGTGGCATTCAGCCTCCCAACAACCTGTCCATGTCCTCGGAGCAACAGGGTCAAACTCATCCCATAAAATGTCACCAAGACCACCCTCAGCCGCCTCACCAGATCACCGCAATCTTGGTCCAAACCATCCCGGTTGAACGATTTTATCGTATAGATAACCGTTAACCTCCTCAGCACGCCCCTCCAACGGGCCATCCCGCTCCCCCTGGTGTAGGAGGGAGCGGGTCACCCGAAACAGGGCGGCTGGGCGGTTATCTGCCAATGCAATGAGGGAGGAGGCGAGCTACGCGCTTCCTCAATGCCACTAGGTAAGTCCTAGTATAGGCCTTCACTAGTGTCCGATCAGCTTCTGAACGGCTAGACCTCCAGGAACTCTCTAGGCGCCTTCTCCGCGCTTCATCCTCTCAGCTCCTCGGAGAACCAAGGAGCCGGTTGGGACCTGCGCCGGGTCAGAGGTCGCAAAGGCACGACACGGTCTAAGGCCCCGCCGCGCCCGCTCCCAGGCCGCAACAAGTTCCTCAACCGAGCCGTGAGCCAGACCCTCAGGAAATGGCCCAAGCTCCGTCCGAACCCATCCGGGTCCATCAGGCGCCTGGGACGGAACCAACGATCGGCTCCGCCTCCTGCGGTGGTGAATGGCGGTCAGAAAGTCCAGGCGAAGAAGAGAGTGATCTGACCATGACAAAGGTTCAATGACTATTTCCTTTAAGTCCAGATCTCTCAACCACTGACCAGAGACAAAAATCAGGTCCAGAGTGCCACCCCCAATGTGAGTAGGGCCATCAACTACTTGGGTCAGGTCCAAGGCCGTCATGGAAGCCATGAACTCCCGGGCTGCCGGCGATGACGAGCCGGAAGATGGCAGTTAAAGTCCCCCATGACTAAAAGTCTGGGGGTCTCAACTGCCACCCCAGCCAGCACCTCCAGGAGCTCGGGCAGGGCGGCTGTCACGCAGCAAGGAGCCAGGTACGTGACCAGCAAGCCCATCTGACACCTATGACCCCACCTCACAAAGAGGGATTCACACCGCAATCTGAGGTACAGTGGTCTCCTCGGCTCTAGACTCTCTTAATAACAACCGCCACCCACCCCTACCCTGGGCCTCGGCTGATGGAATGCACGGAAACCCGTGGGCACATCTCGACCAGGGCACGCCCCTTCAGTGCCCAACCAGGTCTCCGTAACGCCTATAATATCCGCTGCACCCCTGAATCTGATCATGTATTAGGGGCCTTATTGGCCACGGACCGTGCTGTATAACATCAGACGAAGGCCCAGGCTCTGAGGGTCTTGACCATCCGGGGACGGGAGAAGGAGGGGATCGCGCGCGATCGCCTGCAGACATCGAGCGCCCCCAAAACGATGCGGTCCCCTTCCGCCATATCTGCCCCTCCCACTTACCGTGCAAATGGAACCACCTCACCAAAAGGAACGTAATCCCCCTATAACCTCCGAACCCATTACTAAACCGCCACGAGCGCAAGGACTGGCTCCCACCCGCGGGCTACTCCCAATACCACCCTAACCCTCCCACCCTCCCGACGGGTTCTCTCCCCTACCACGAATCCTCCCCTCCCAACCCTTAAAATCCCCATTAAAACTCCCTTAAAAATTTCTTAAAACAACTAATTAAAAGCCCCTAAGCCTCCTATTTTTAGCATGCCACCTCTCGGGCTCCAAAGCCTGCCTCAAGGTGGGCCTCGATAGTATGGAGGGCCAAACCCGCGAGAGGGGCGTCGCAGGGCAAGAAGGTCAGCCGCGTGGCGTTCGCATCACCAAGAAAGTCCGCAGGAGGCCCATCCTGGGCCGGTCAAGATGGTAACAGATGATACAGTGACCACAACCGGTCTGTCAGTCAGTCCTGATGGGAAGCAGTCAATAGTGATCCTCGTGGGGTAGAAAACAAAACCACTCATTCAGTCAGTTCGCCACCCACCTATAAATAGTCAGGGGTGGACTAAGGAAGAAGGAGAGGGGGGGGGGCGGGCCGATGGGAGAGATGTTAAACAGGCCGTCCGGCACCTTGCAGCACCGGGGTAGGCCGCCACCGCCACCCCCGCCCGGCGGTCGCCACCAAAGCGCCCCACCGCCACCACATGAGGCCACCGACATCCCCCCCCAACTAGGAAGGGACGCCAGTCACTCCACCGACGCCAGACGAAAAAGCCAGGCCGCCACCGCCAAAAAACCAACAAAGGCCGACGGGGGCCCGGTAGGCCCTCCAGATCTCCACTGGGCCTCCTCCGGGGCTCCGGGGCTCCTCCCCTCGCCCCTGAAGTCGCCCGTCCTCCATCTTCCTCCACGACTGAAGCCTCCTCCATCAGGGCGGGGGATCTAAGGGGGCCCAAGATGTCAAAGGCCCCCCCCGCCGCCGCCGCCGCCGCCAGAGTGCCAAAAAGACCGGCGGCAGCCAGACAAGCCGCAGACCGCCCAGCAAGCCGCCCGGCTAGCTGCCAGGGCCGCCACTGCTTCCTCCCACGGGCGGGGTCCAGGGGGCCTGGATATCAGTGACCCCCCGTCGCCGTCGCTGCCGCCGTCGCTGCCGCCGCCGCCGCCGCCGCCGCCGCCGCCGCCGCCAGACCGCCCAGCAAGCCGCCCGCCAGCCGCCATGACCACCGCTGCAGCAGGACGCTCCGGGGCTCCTCCCAACGCCCCCCGGAGTCGTCCTGCGCCAAGTCACCCCTCCACCGGGTGACTGGATGCTCCTCCATCAGGTCCGGGGGCCTAAGATGTCACCAAGGCCCCCCCCAGAACCGGACAGGGCCCGAAAAGGCCCACTGCCGCTCCCCCGATCAGCAGGGCGGCGCCATCTTGGACATGCTCAGTAGGCCAAACTCAGTGGGGAGGGAATGGGGATTTTGCAGTATCCTTCCCCTGGAGTGGGGAGGGAATGGAGATTTTGCAGTATCCTTCCCCTGCCAGACCCACCAATCCACACCCACCAAGCCACACCACGCCCACTAAGCCACGCCCACAGAACCGGTAGTAAAAGAATTTGAATTTCACCACTGGGGCAGGTCTTTTCTGCAGTAGTGTCCACCCGGTGGAACCCCATTGGCTCCCAACGTGAATCTGCCCCCACTCTTAACACTTTTCCAGAAGTCCTTCAGGACATGTGTTAACAAGCTTGGTGATATCAAGATAATAGTAAAGTAGTGAGGTGGCTGCATTGCCTTTAACATCAAATCTCTGCTGATCTGTTAATAGTAAGTAGTGATTGATGTTTTTAATTGTAGAACATTTTTAATATTGCTTACTTTACGGTTTATTTTATCTTGTGCATTGCCCAGAATTACATCTTGTGAGATGGGTTGATATATAAATCTGATGTAAATAAAAATAAAGACATAAAGTTAATAATGGGACATGTGCCCAAGTGTCCTGTTCCTTGTAATATTGCAGAAGTAACATACCTCTTTTTAATTTAGTTTTCTGCAATTTTACAGAACCTCCTGAAAATGCAGAATGAAAGCTTTTGTTTGAGTGCAGCCTGTATCCTGCAGTTCTCATCAGGATTGAGTGGGTTGCTTGCTCCTGGGTGAAATCATGTCCATATTG